>NC_061499.1:7519529-8119529 GCF_022539355.2 Hippoglossus stenolepis
TGTCTTTTACTAATGTTTACAAATATAACATGTAACATTAAAATGTCTAAAATGACATGACCTATGTTATATATTTGGTTGACTTGTGTATTTACATTATCCAAAATGTTTCCAACAATGTTAAAACCCAGAGAAAACCCCAGTTTTATTCAAGGTAATGGGACGTTACACAGATGTTTTGGGTGAAGACAAAGTTACATATTTCATGTTTAATTTACCTGAATCTATTACTTGGTGAATTGATTCATTTATTGTTTTTTTCCCCAGCAAATATACAAACAAGTCAGTCGCTCCGGCATCTCAAATGTTAATATTTTCAAAAATTTGAAGTTTTTGTGTTTTGAGCTGTTCGTATTCAGGTTAATATAGCTATCCACTTGAATTAAACAATATCACTTACACCATACAGAACATACTCTAGGGTATCATAGACACTGCATTCATAGCTAAATGAGACATTTTTCATTGCAATCCACCTCAAGAGCTGAGAAACCTTGAGCTGGAAGTGAAGAGTGCCCATTCACAAAGTACTCAGCAGCTACGTGTTTGTTTTCACCGTCATCGCTTCAAAGTCTCATTCAGTTCTGACTCCCAAATGGCTCTTGATGCTTTGATCTCAGTGCCGAGTCTATATGAGTAGATACACAAAGACAAGCAATCGTTTCCTATTTCAAAACGATTCTGCAAAGCAGTAAGAAAATCTAATATTCTGCAGTTTTATAAACAAAATCCATTAACGGAGAAAATAAATGACAGATCCAACAATCTTGAACATAACTGGAGGCTGTAGCCTTACTAACATTGACAAAAAGTTTGTTTGGTAGTAAAATCTTATAGCTAGGTCCAAACTTTTAAATAAAATAATGAGAAATTGGACGGCAGAAGTCTACAACTCCTCCAATCTGAACGTGTTAGTTCCTCACAGGTTTGGTGCACACATCAAGCTCTAACTTTAATTTGGAGTTCAAGTTGAAAGGTGATAATTGAATCCTCTCTAGCTGCAGATTTCTAATCTTACCATGCGAGTAGAGAAGCAAATGTGTTATTTAGCAGCAGAACACAAGTCAGCGAGAGTTGCTATGTGAGAGCGGAGATTACATTTTGTTAATTAACATCCTTGACCCACATCACCACAGTCATCAACAGATTGGTTTCTGGCAAAAAATAGGTACAAGGCACAAGTGAAATATGACGACAGGAAAATTGTTGAAAGAGTGGACTAAAAAAGGGGAAACATAGCGTTAGTAGAAAGAGATACATCCAATATGCAACTTAGTGTAACCAGGAAAGGGTCTTGAAGAAATGTAAGCGCTATCCAGCCTCATTTTACTGCATATATCCACCTAAACCGATCCCACCAGTGATGCAGGATTGCAGGGTTTTTCTCCAGTGCTCTGCTGCTCCGGTCTCTCCCCGTCTTATCTCTAACTCGCTTAACCATCCATTTTAACCGTCAATGACCTCAAAGCACTGAGGTTTGGGCTGTAGAAATGAGTGGTCTTTCCCAAGTGTGCAGTTAGTCGCTGTGCTGCTGGTAACACATCATCCCTCCAACCCGCCAACACCACCCCTCCACCTCCTCCTCTTCCTCCTCTCTGGTGCATCACCCCACTCACTCACTTTCAATCTCTCCTCTCTCCTTCACTCCCTGGCTTCATATTGATCTGAATTCATTTGTTTCCTATTGATCTGCCACTCCACCCTCTGCCGCATTGAGCAAACACAAGGACACACACCGTGTGCACACAAGCCTTGCACACGCACTCCAACAGAGAGAAAATACCTATTTACAATACTGTTATACTCGAGCCGCTTTGAAGGTCAATATGCACACCCATACACTGCAGACAAGACACACCTGAAATCCCATACTCTTCATGTGAGAGATCTCAGAGGCTGGAAACACGGAGGTTTGGAGAAGTCTCGGCTCAAGCATCAAACAAGCTAATGACATACAAAGGAACCTGGATTCCATATTGATCCAACACCTCAGGGGGGAGTATGAAAACACGAGCAGTCTGGGGCTGGCACCGGCAGGCAACACAATTACAGCTGCAGTTCATTTCTCAGGTCTGCTCAATTCTACTCAAGAATAATTAGTACAGCAAATGAGAGGAATTCAGTTTGCTGCCAATTATTCAGAGAGAAATGTGAACTAGGTCGTCATTTGTGGGAGTGATTGTGTGTTTCTCGAAGATATTTTTTACAGTCTTCAGACTCAAAAAATTGGAAAACAATTCAACCAAGTTCAAGACAGAGAATTAAGAAAAATGTGATATATTGTATTGAAATCCAGAACAAAAACCCCCAAAAATGCCATTATACACAAATAAAATTTACAATATTAACATGTGTTGAATATATTACAAGAATAATCTGGTGTTTTGCCCTATTTTTATTACTAAAATCACATATCAAAGTGAAAATCCACAGTTGGTGGACATTTCAACCAAAAATGCAGCCATCTTGTATGTTGCAAGGAATTCCAGTTTGAGTGATCACACGGTAAACTGCTGTTATAGCATGATTTGGTGAGAGGAGAGAAAATAAATTAATGTCTGTTTTCCTCATCAATTGATAATTTAGCTAATTTTTCAAGAAAAAATGCCAAATATTTTCTGGATTTTAGAATCTCAAAATTCCGAATTGGGGTGTTGGACTGGTGACTTGACAAAAACAATCAACAGCTAGAAGAAATACTTCAAGTTCAATATCTAACTTTATCCCTTTACTCACCAGGAGCTGAAAGAAAGGCCAGTTGTAGCTCTTTCCTTCCTTCTATTTCTATCACTTCTTTTCTTTGACTTGTCATGCTAACCAGCAAGCCCTCATCCTGCCAGACTGTCTCCTCACTTTCTGTACTCAGCCCTGAAAAAGAAGCGTTACTCATAGGTCGTGTTATAACTCTTCTAAACTCAATAACACATTCCTGTGATAAACCACATTCTGGAACACCTTTAAAAATTGGTCACACATGTATACATAGATTTATTTTAAAAAAAAAAGGACTCACAGGGGAATCTATAGCTTGTTTGCTAAATCCAGCTACAGACTGATATGTGCTTGTGAGTATTTATGTCACCTCTGTGGGGTTGACTCAAAATTAGGTACAGACGTGCAGGTTAATGAAGGAACATCCAGTGCAACGTGTGTCTCATTGAGGTGCTTTTAGATAGTTTCTGTTCAACAATGGAGTTCTATAGAGGAATAAATTACTCATCATTAGGATCCAACTCATAGTTGGTCTTGGTTTTTCTACGGAATCTTATGATACAGAAATATATGTTAATCCTTTGAGGTGCAGTGTTTAATTCAGCATTTTTAGAGGCTGCTCTCCGTTGACCACTCTGTCCCGCTCCACCAGCCACTTTAAACTTTCGGTTGGTGGCAGCAAGTTGCCATGAAGCCAGACTGTTTGTCCTGCCCTCTGACCTCCTTCTAGGACATGCTGTGCTCAGTGAGAAAGCATCTCCAGCAGCAACTTAAGTTCAAAGGGGCCGGGGGAGAAGAAGGGGGGGTGGGAGACGCTGTGCTTCCTCTCTAATATTAGAGAAGATGCACTGCAGGCAATACTCACACTCCCTAAGTGCATGCAGACAGGAACACACAGACCCATTATACATACACATGTGGGAATTAATGAGCGCACACCAACACAAAAGCAGCACATCTCCGTCTCCGTCGTCTTTCATGGTGTTGCAGTTCCATAATTATTGCATTTGTTTGGCTGGCTGCTGTTTAATTTATGTCCGATTGTATTTTCTAACGTTATTAATGTATTATTCATCATCGTTGTCTTTAACCGTCTCCTCTGTGCGTGCATTTTTGCACCACCCTCTCATTCATGCTTTGTCGAGGACACAGTATTAATTCTCACCATTTTATCCCACTTTGTTAAACCATGTCATACTCCGCACACAGTGTTTGATGCGTCCTCCGTCATAAATGCTCGTGTCTCCATCCACTTCTTTGTGCTGGCGACTGCTTAGTCTCTAATCAGGGATTGGTCCACTCTGATTGAACTGTGTGGTAGTATTCTTTCATGATCGTGCCCAGGACGGTTTCTGCTGAAAACAGCTCTGCTTGGCCATGTGGCCTGGCCAAAAGCCCAGATCGGGTTGTGTCAAGAATGGCTGACATTATTTATTTACTTATCCAACTTCATGGCTCAGTGTATTAATTGATGTTCCCATTCCTTCCCTGTGGTATGCTAATAATCTGCATGATGCTCTGCTGATTTCAGGAATGCCATGGTCAACTACAGAAGCTCCCCAGTGCGAGCAGAGCCATGGGAAAAGCCTCCGACTAGATCCCGGTTATGAGGTAAATGTTTTGGCAACATCTTCCCGTTGCTTTCTTTCATACCAACAAAGACTCTTTGAAATCTGACTGAAATGAAAGGGAGAGCAAACAGCTTGAGACATCAGAGCTTGTGATGGAGAAAGTCACCACCGAGTATACAGAGGGACACACCAACATTTCCATGTCTCTCATGTCCTTTTTCTTCTCCGACAGTCACTCTCTGTCTCGTCACGTCTCTTTTATTCTCATTCTCATCATAAAACGTACGTTTGTTCTCACTGAAAATACGCAATGAAGGAAAATTGTTATATCACCGCCATTAAAAACCGACCACCTCCCAACTGCTAGTAAAACCAGTTGTAAAAAGATTAAAGCTCAGAGCCATCATGCATGTTATTGTTATTCAGTATGACTGCACATGGGATGTCGCGTAACTGCACGCATGATTATTCCCTCTCTTTTTATTTCTCTTATACCAACACACTTTAACACAAGAAAAAAGATTCGTAGCAGCCTCCCATTATTTGTCACCCACAGAGGCAAACCATCAAGAAAACCAATTCAAAATGGTACTTTTTTTTTTTTTAAATAATGACATACTGGGAACATATAAAGCCGCCATTATGGAAAAAGAACATTCAACTGTTAATGTAGATTTTTGTCACGCTGAGACGTGGTTGGTGAATGTGCACACAGCGCCTCTACTACTCTCACACAACAACACACATATATGTAGAACACACACACACACGCAGACTGGCCCACACAACCCAATAGCCACTGACAACAGTGCCCTAGCAACCACTGGGCATCATGCCAAGCCAAGGAGGTTGCCTAGTAGTGTGTTCCCATGGTAACATTTTCTGCCTTTGTAAATAAGGTACGAGAAGAGTGGAGGGGGGGGGGGTTGGAAGAAATTGCACTACGGACTCTCATTTTATCCTGAGAGAGCTAATAATGTATGGTTTGTAAGTAGCAGACACTTATCCCTGCACCAAGCTGTCATCTGACTGAAGAGGTGCATTAGCATCGATGGGGATCTCAGGTCCGAGTCCTCAACACACAGGGTAACATCCTGTTTTTGAGAGAAAACATGTTCGTTCTCCATCTCTAAATAATCTCTTTCTTAGAAGTGTTGCTTGGAAAGTACTGATCACACTCTGCTGCAGACGCTGCCAAAGTTACATTTCAATATTGGAAACATTTTCTACGAATATTTTCATTCATGCATCCATTTCTCTACCCAGATACTTGTTTTTTCCTCATCACAGTCACTCACCTATCTCATCCCATTATAACTCTGTTACTCTGGGATTTTTTTCTTAATTAAGAGACAGTCGTGTTCACCTAAACAGTGTGTGTCCCTCAGTAAAATCAGCGGGATCGGCGGCGCTCCTTGGTCCCGACTTTGAGAACCGCTGTCTGAGCCCAGCGTTCCTGTTGAGGTGGCACTTGCCAGACGATTCATAGCTGCAGTTAACAACTGCTGTCACCGGGCAGATTTCGCTCCTGCCACTACATTGTTTGGGTGGTAGTCTCCGTGCGTCACTTCTCAAAAACAGGGAGTGGTTGAAATCCACCTGAAATCTTTGTTCTTTCTTGTACAGCAGAGCCTCAATGTTTTAGGTATTTTTTTAAATAACTTTTTTCTTGATAGACATGTGAGGCAGCTCTGTGCTTGAATTTAAAGAATCTTATCTTTTTCATTATATCTCTGTATATCTCTGTACACTCCATTTTCCATTTGATGGTTTTCCTCTCTAACTTTTCACAGATGTTGACAAATTTAATTTATTTATTATATATTTTTGAAGACAAACAACTTATATTTACTGTTCCAATCACTGGTTCCTAAAATCTAGAGATCGATTGTGCCCAAAAAACAAATCACGGAAGTAATTGTGTAAAATGGTCTATTTATGTGAAAATATAAAACAAGATTTCGTATTTTAAATGTTCAATTTGACATTTCTTGAATATGGTTATATATTATAATTCTTTATGTAGATATTTTTAATGTGATCTTAATGGAGAAGTACTTTCAGCCAGTTTCCATTTCACCAAATCTTAAACAGATGCAGTGGATGTTCCCTCAACAACTAATTATTTCTGCAGTAATGACTGAGAAACAGTTTGTTGTTACTAAGTATTGTCTCAGCTGTTGTTAGGAGATTAACACATGATGATCATGTGCCTGATAATCCATATCCCAAAAGCCATGATTGGATGTGATGATGACAATTAAAATAAAATCAACAAATTGAATTAATAAGAAATTAAATTTGAGAGATTTACATGAACATGATATTTGTTATTTTGCTCATGGGCCAAATTCGCCAAATACTTTTTAAAGTGTTAATTAATGTTTGGCTGTAGTTGCACACTTTGCTACATGTGGCTAACATTAGTCGTGTTTACACCAGCAACCTTATCACTCGCATTTTCTACTTACATTGTCCAGGCAGCTGTTAGTGGCAGACACAGTTAACCAGCATTGTACATTAATAGAATATTAATAGTTTGTTTAACTAACTAGAATTTCAGGTGGTGGCACGACCAGTATTTTTGGTGATTTTAGGCATATCTAAATATATTCTTTGGCTCAACACGATTAATTTTTATTTGCTCTCTCCAGAGGGTAAATTGTAATTCTTACAAAGCTTCACCTGACCCGACACCAGCCTGCAGAGGCTTCCCACCAGACTCACTTTGGCAAACAAACACACCCAAGCAGATTGGCAAAGAGCTGGCATTGGCACAACCATGCCGCATTCATGCGTGATTCGACTGCGAATGAAACGGTGAGAGAGGTTAAAGAAGGGGAGGAGAGGAATCATGGGAGCAGCGGGGCTGGGGGCGACTTTGTTGGTATGAACAGAGAGATTTTCTGTGAAAAAAAAAAAGTTATAAAAGATTTTGAGGCCTGAAATGTTTGGTGATGAAGGACAAATAAGAGGCACTTAGAGAGGCAGGAGGACGGCCAGAGAAAGAAAAGAAAGGGAAGGGTGGAGGGTGGAGGGTGGGCTTTTAGCATGGCAGAGGGCAGTGGAGAGAGGCGAGGTGAAAGGGTTTGGATTTGGAAGCTGGCCAATATAAAAAAACTATGTCTTTATCAAGCATATGGAGCTGCCAGTCCTTTTGAAGTTAACACTTACTTGGCTCATTTTTTCATCTAATGGTAAATGGTAAATCTTTATGATAATTAACAAGGTTAGGCTGATAACAAATGGCTTTTATTCCTTAAATGTAATAGAACCAGACCCATCACAGCCATTCATCATCTTATACACATTTACATGTGCTAAGTTATATAAATTAATATGCAATTCAAGGTCCTGGAAGCTGATGGAGTGAGTTACCTTCTTGAGGGATCAATGATTTACCAGCAGTGAGTTTGAATCCAGCTTCATCAGTGAGGCCTCAGTCATCTTACACTTTCAGGTTGTATTTTTGGTGCATTGACCACGATGAATAGGAGGCCTAGCAACTCTGCAAGTAATCAATGAGTCCTTGAGGCTCACACACGGAGTGTCAAAACACAGCCACTGACTGCTAACAACAGCCAATTTGCTGCTTTTGCAGGAGATCACCTCAGCTAGATGTCGAATGTGTGGGTGCGCCCCATTATTTATGGGGGATAATGAGGGAGATTGACTGGATAGTGCTGTTACTCCAAATTGTCATTCAATTACTCAGCCATTAGATCCTATTTGTAACAGTGAAATGCACCGATTCCTGCCTCACCCTGAATGCACCACATTAAATAGTACAAATCAACTTATCCTGTTTAGATGTGGAAAAAGTAAAAAACCCAAACTGACAGACATGAAGTGCACCAAATCTAGAGGAAGTAGTTCATCCTTTTATTGTCTGAAAAGTTCATTCATTCTTACACACATTCATGCACTGGCTCGTATTCGGCCCATCCACGGCTGGTAAGAGGCATGGCCATTTCTGCAGGCGACACTCAGCCAGCATTATTTACTGGTTTCTCTGTAGTACTGCAGAACTCTGTAGGGTGCTTCACTCCTGTGACACTGTTTGGCCTTGTTAATACAAAGAGACCTACTGCAGCTATCCAATGCTTGGATAATATTTTACCTTGATGCTGTTGCTAGGTGGGGAGAGAGACACAGAAACACACCAAACGTGATCTCAAAATGCTTTAAATGAAGTGACCCGCACGCATGCATATTGCAAACTATGACAGGATCACATATATTATAGATGTGTTTGCAAGTCCTACAGGGCTGTCTCCTGCTCAGGCATCAGCCACAAGTTTGTTTGGTTTGTTATGATTAATTCATTTGCAAATGTAGAAATTATTTCATACTGCAAATCACACACTGCATGTTGTAAATTTAAAAAAAAAGAAATACCTGTTTAAAGGGCCGCACGTGAAGGTGGGGCACACATCCTAAAATCGTAGAGATGCAAGGAATCATCCAAATTTGTCATAATGTTGCGCACGTTTTCCAGTTTCTGCCTTGAAGGTGTTAATTTCTTGTGTTCAGTATTCATAGTGAATATCCAGAGTGGATAGAAAAGCTTGAGAGAGAAGCTCAAACTGCTTTCACAGCTCTGCACACCTGGACATATGGGCGTGAAGTCTGTTTTGGAAAATTGCAAAAATAATTAGACAAAGCCTCAGGTGTTTTTGCACAAGCACTTAATTTGAAGCCTTGGAGAGAAGGCATTTATTTTTATTACAGCTTCCAACAAGGCAACAATTGATGCCTTAAATAAGACATAAAAAAACATTAAGACAATATTAAAGACAATATTAATTGATAGACATAAGACATGCCTATATAGAACAGAGTATATAGAAGATTAGAATATGCTAAAGTTGAATAAAACATAATTTACAGAGTTTACAGATGTTTTCTATTAATCAAATAGGGAAATGTTCATTTTCCGTATTTGGCACGTTACAAATATTGTATCAGCGTATCAGTGAAATGTTCAAAGACAATTTGTTTTACACTAACAGCACTTATCATGTAAACCTAACCACAGACAGGAAGGTGGATGCAAACTCCCCATACACCTCTGCGCCTCCTGCTGACTCCACTGACGTTAATGATTGCAGCACTTTATTCATTAAAAAAAAAAAAAACAGCCAGCAATTATGGTTCCATCACAACATGATTGAGAAATTGAGTTAATTAGATGAGTAATCAACAACTACAGTATAATCAGTGAACGGATTTGTGTCATACTGTAGATGTCCAACATTTTCTCTGCTTCTCAAATGTGAGGACTTTTTTTGTAGTATACAAAAGTAAAAAAAATATCGTTGGGTTTTGGACTGTCATTCAGACAAAACCTGATTTCTGACAGACATTTAAACTATATCCAGATGTTTTATAGGCAAAATGTGCCTATAGGAAGATGCCCCGTGATCTGGATCCAAATTTAAGGAGATCTTTATTAACCCTTATTGCACCACTTTACCAAGTTTCATGATAATCGGTCTGGTAGTTGTTGTGTAATCTTGCTAACAGACAAACAAACATACAAATGCAGATGAAAACATAACCTCCTTGGCCGATGTAAAAAGAGCAACATCAGTATTAATAGTTGTAATATTTATTAAATCTAATATGTTGCGTTAAAACACCACCTGAGTGCAGAAGATAAAAGACGTTCCTGAAGGAGTGATATCTGTTAGCGGACTGAAAACAGAGGAGGAGGATTCGACTTTAACCTCAGGATGACAATGAGGCGCTGCTCGGTGCTGCTGAATGGAGTCTTTGAGGATATGGAAGATTCCACCAGCTCCACTTGCAGAAGTAGGTCAGGCAGACGCCTACAGTAAGCAACTGCAGGTTAAGTGCTCGTCTTTGTACTCGGAGACAGCCTTGGCCTCTTGTGGGAGGGGGCTGGGTTTGGGGGGGGGCTATGTTCAGTGTCTACCCACAAGAGGGAGACAAGTCCACAAAAATACATTGAGTGTGTAGATAGTTAGTGAGTCTTAGATGTTATTCCTCTAAATTCCAGCAATATCACAATGTTCAACTTCAATATTGTATCCACAGACGAACCTTTATCGTATTTATTCATATTATATTGATTGATTTTGGTTGGAACTACATGATAAACATAATATTTGAAACATGTATTGATTTTTATTCATCTGCAACATAGCTTTATGATGAATTCACATAATGATGAATGAGATGTGAGATAGTAGTTGGACATGAGACAGGCAGAGACAGACAAAGACAGACAGACAGACAGACAGAAGACTCTGCGTGGAGGAGGAAGAGACTCCAGCGCTGACCCTGCTCCGGTGCTCTGCAGTGTGAGGTAGTTGGTTGTATGGTTTCGCATAATAAACAGCCTGGAGATAACTGTACAACCTTCTAGCTTTCCCTGCGGAGTCGCACACACCTCATATGAACGCCATCGATGCCCCGGCCGCTTGGAGTGGTGAGTACGAAGACTGACACGGAAAAAGGACAAAAGGTTCTAAGAGAGGACGACTTTTTATAGCAGGATAGGAACACGACAAAGTAATACAGGGAAGATGAAAAAGATAATATGATGAGGGGTTGATCCATTTTATACAATTAATTAGCTTTTTGTGTGTGTCTTGTACATTTGAAAAAATTGTCATCTCTATAACCAAGCCTGAATAAAATTCTACATTTGTTCTCCAACCAATTCAACATCTGAAATACTAATCGGGTTTTGCTGTCAAGGTCCGACTAATCCAGACGTCAATAGACCCACCTTGCTCTGCAGTGCTGTTTGATTTGTTATTTGGTGCAGTCCAATGGGGTATAGAGCCAACTATCGATAGCTGTTTGTTTCCTAGCGGCCGTGCACAAAAACACAGAGCGTCTCTTTAGAGGACATTACGCTGGGATGCTATAAAAGGTCGACCCTGTAGAGAACTCGTACTTTAAATCATTTCTTTGTGTGTCAGGGTTGTTTCTGCTATTAGATCATCTGTGGATCCATCAACAGTTAAAACCCTCATGATACAAATATACGAATGTGATGAATTTCATGGTATCTAGCGGTTGAATTTTAAAGCTGTGTATTTATTCAGTAGACATAAGGATTTTCTGTAGTATCGGCAGATAACGACGGCCAGACATTAGTGCCACTGTGTCCTGAAACTCGGGGCTGTGCGTGAACTTGCTTACCTCCTCCGCCTCCTTCCCCTCTCCCCTCCTCTCCTTCCTGCCCCCCTCCCTCTCCCTCACCACCACCCTCCCCTGTCCCCCAGTGTGTCTGGCTAGTGGCTCAGACACTCAGTATCCGCATTGCGTTGCAGTGCTCCAGTGAGGAGGGGAAAAAAGAGCATATATCAGCAATCTCTGCCGAGCACTGCTCTTTTTCTGTGCGCACACAAAGAGACGACTCCCCGGCATGTTCCGACTCCAGAGGAAACACAGTCACAATACAGCCGCCTGCCACCAGCCACGTTATACATAGTGGCAGTAAATCCCTGTATTAGTTTTAAAATTTAACGCCAACATTTGATATTTCTTCCTGTTAACGGATCTATTTTGTTGTTGATTCCACTCAAGTTGATGACATTGTATTCTGTGTTACCACTACTCAACACATTGAAATAATTCACACGTTTTTTTATTGAAAATTGTCGCAGCAAATTTTACCATTTTTATTTTCTTTCCGAGGTTCAAAGTTCAACCATTTGATTTCACAATGTACTGACAGCTTTCTTATCGCTCACCACATGACAGTGGTTATTTGGGATTTGGTGCAACAAAGGCGGTGAGATTGATTTGTGATGAACTGTGCAAAATGCAGCCTGGTGTGTTAATGAAATATGGAAGAAGAGCCGCAGTGTTGTGGTCACGTCGGCTGGGAGGTTAATCACCTTTGGGCTTTGCTGTGGCTTTGCTCCTCACGCTGTGTAAAATCCACAGCCTCCGTCTGTGAGATCCCCCCCAACCCCCACCCCACATACAGACTACCTCTCACACAGATGCACGTGTGCACAGCAGTGCACGAGGACATGCGCACACACACACACCTCACACTCGTTGACTCTCTCCTCTCACCTCCTCCAGATGCTAGAACATACCAGCGCAAGTTCAAACATACGCAAACAAACAGCGCAACAAACACCCATGTAGAGACACACGGCATCGTGTGAATGTGCGTTGCAAGATGGGTGAGATGGGACGTCATGCCTGGAAAAAAATGTAAGGGGTTAGAGTACGAGGGTGGGGGTTTGAGGGGGGTGAGGGGGGAAGGATAGGGAACGAGGGGAAGGGCTGAGACAGAGCAGGGGGAGGTGGGGACAGAGTGATAGAGAGTGTTCAGGCAAGAGAAGAAGAAAGAGCGATAGCTTGAGATACTGCATGCTTGCATAAGTGTGTGTGTGTGTGCGTGTGTGTGTGTGTGCGATATATGTAGGTGACACAGATTTATGAAAGCAGAGGGTCATAGATGGAGGCGCTGTTGGTGGTTGTTGGGGGTTGGTGGAAGTGGGGGTGTTGGTACAGCACCAGATAATGGAATCAATGCAATTGTCTGTGTGTGTTTTACTCTATGTGTGTGTGTGTGTGTGTGTATGTGTGTGTGCGCGCCTGGCTTACCTGCCTCACAGACATTGCTTGCTCGGACTCTAATTGTCTGGAGAATTAGTGATGTGACTTGGCAGAGGGAAACGGGCACAAAACAGAGCCAGGGACAGCGCCTGAGAGAGGGATAGAAGAAGAGGAGAGACAAAAAGAGGAGAGCGAGAGATGGAGGGGTAGCGAGAGGGGAATAGCTTTTCTGTTCACCGCCGTGTGCAGCGCTCAGAGCAGAGGAAGACTGAAGATGGGGCAGGATAGGTTTTATCAAGCGTTATTTTCTTTACCACTGGATTAATTGATGCTTTTTTTTCTCTCAGGGGGAAAACGGATCAATAACTCATCGTGAGAGTGCGCTGTGCTTGGTGTGTGTGCGCACTTGTTGTATGCGTGTGCATGTGCGCGTGCGTGTTCGCGTGTTCACATACGGAACACCAGGCAAAGACAAATGGTGAGTTCACAATGACTTGAGCGGGCCGGTTAACGAACGAGAGACAGTTCGACCGACCACGTCCGCTCAGCGTCTTCCCTCCGTCTGCGTCCACCTTCTTTTCTTCTTTTTTTGAAATGAGAATGTTTTACTCCGTTCTCTCTCGATCCAGCGCTCTTTGTCTCGGGCGCTTTACAGAGCAGCAGAGGAGCTGATGAAACTGGGACAGAGAAAAATATCTCAAAGCACAGAGACAAAGAGGAAACGGAGAGAGCTGGTGTCATTTCTCACACGGGCTGCAAAACGCTTCATGTGCTGTGTTCCTTTGTGTAGTTGTTGTGTGTTTGCGTGTGTGCGCACCTGGGCAGACAGTAAGTTGGAGACACGTCCTGGATTGTTGTCGGACGATAGAGTTGTCGACGTGATGCAAATGGAGTTTTTCAGCTGTGAAGCAGTTGTTTGAACCCGGGCTCGTATTCTGCATGTGGCATCTGCAGTGTCAGGCTCTTGTGACATTTATCTTGTCTGTGCAGGAGTGAAATCAGTGCTGCTCCCTCAAGGCTGAACATCTTTTTTTGGGGAGGGGGGTTTCATGGGGGATTGCATAATCCTGTGAGATCACAAGGCCTGTAGGAAAATGTAAGATGACAGTGATGTCTGCGGCTGCAGGCACAGCTGTCTGTGGACGCTCCATGCGTGAGCACATGCAAAGGGACGAGTGTCGTGTGTGTGTGTGTGTGTGTGTGTGTGTGTGTGTGTCTATGAACTGTTTGACCGCTCTGTTGGAGCTTAGCGCTCGTACAGGCTGGACGGCCATATGCTCATCCCATATGCAAATCCAGATTTATACATTAAATTTGAGGATTTTCCTCTGCGAGCATTTGTGTGCGTGTGTCGTCAAATGCTTTGTCTATCTGTCTGCCAGCAGGGGGCATTTCGTTGGAACGTTTCACTGCACAGACCTGCACTGAATAACAGGCGCTGGCTAAGGGAGGAAAGGCAGTGAAAGGGCCCTGAAAAGGAAATGAACGGATAAATAACGCCACGAGAATCAATGTTTCCATGTGGATTGACGTGTTTTCACCTCTTTCTCTTGCAGGATGTGATCGAGTCGCGTTTGTCCGGACGCGTCGAGACGAAACATTTCATGTCGGACTGCATCGACATAGAAAACGGTAACCATCAAATATGACGTAATAACTGTCTCTCATTTTAGAGAATTGTTTTTGTTGTAATATAAACTGCTGTGTCTATTAGTAATAAAAATGTTTTAATGTGTAGATTTAGAGTTACTCTCACTGAGCCTGTTGATAAAAGGATTCATGCGTCACTGAAATATATTTTCTCGTGTAAAAATCTCATAACTCGCAGTAAGATTTAAACTGTGTGCGAGTTGGTGTGCGTCTTTGTCCCTGAGACCCTTAACCTGTGATGATATGAAAGGTCACAGGTGAGGTCCTTGGGAACAAAGGTGCATGCAGCTGCTTCTGGAGACCACGACATGTCCTGACATCAGACTGAGAGAAAGCTTCTCACGTTGCCAGACAACGTGTTATCCTCTTTTTAACATCATGAGAATGTGTAATAGATCAGAGTAAAGTCCCAGAATGAAGATGTTTTGACTGCATGAAGTCGTCTGGGGAGAATTCCCCAAATTTCCCTGACATCAGGAAGGGCCGAGGAGACGACATGGGTCTCTGGAGGGGGCAGTGCCTTCTTGGCGAGCTTTGTGCTTACACAGTTCAATAAGAAGGCAGCCAAAGGTCGTGACCCCGATGTATGATTCACGTGGGATTTTTAAATCAGTTCACGGACGCTGGGAATGACACGTCGTCAACAGACTGGAAAAACTCTGATGTTCTATTTTATTTATTGATAGTGACAAAGTCAGATTGTTTATGTTACAAAACAGAAAATGTTTGAATAATAACTCTTAACAATTAATTCATCAAATCAAAATAGTTGCTGATAAATTTTCTGTGGCTCACTTTAAATTTTAATTGAATTTCTATGTATGAATGAAATGCTCCCTTCTCTGGATGTTCCTGTTCTGATTAAGTGAAAATATCACAATAAAATTAAAGATATATTGAAAAATCTGTGTATTGTTTTGTTAAGTAACATGTGAATAAAATAATTCAAAGTGTAGTCGGTTGTTTCCTCTCATGTTGGGAGCAAGGGAGGAGAAAATGTTTTCGGTCACCGAGTCATGAATTAAATGTGAGATAAATATTTCAGATCAGTGTAGAAAACATCAACATGTGATATTAGGTGCATCACAGATCCGACCACTCAACAAACCGCACACATCCGGCGGTTTCCAGGCGAATAAACGAAAGCGATGTGGTCGCTCTGTCGGACTCTCGCCCCCCCGACGCAGCCGGGGCGTCTCTGTGCTCCCTGGCTCGCAGCCCTGCGTGTGTTTGTGCATCCCAGGACAGTTGACATTGATTGTGCGGGAGACAGACCGAGACACATTAGTACCCAGCTCGGGACCGCCGCTGAAAAACACATTAACTGGCTGCATTGGGAGCACTGTCTGGTAACCATGGCAAAGCACACAGGGAGGGAGGGAGGAAAGGGAAGAAGAGGGGGAGGATGGAGGGGGTGAGACGGGGCAGTGGGTTCATCGCTCAGTCTCTCAGGGTTTGTCTTTCTCAAGCGCTCCTTTCCTTTCCTTCGGCCATGTCTGTCATTTTCCCTCAGCCTCGCTCTCCCTCTTTTGAAGTGACAGCCTCTCTCCCTCTATCTCTCCCCCTCTCCCACTCATACAAACACCATTTGCATATCTCTCTCTCTCCCTCTCCCTCTCCCTCTCTCTCTCGTTGTCTCGTTTCTTGCCTTTCTCTCGTTGACCTCATCACTCACCTCATCCTCCGCGCCCTCATCTAACCCCCCCCCCTGCGACAAAGTCTACCTCTGTGTAATTTGTCTCCTCTTTGTTTTTTCTTCTCGTTCTTCCCCCTCATGCCTTTTGTTCTCGTGTCGATATGGTTCCCCTCTGTGGAGACGCGCAGGAAAGACAAGAGCTGAAACTGATGCCGACAGACGACATGATGATTTACCACCATCACACTCATAATATTTATAAGTATGTATAGTGTTCATTCTTATACATCTGATTTCTCACTATCATTTTATACATAGTAGATGGCAGATTATCATGTCATATTTATCAGGCCAGTTATGGCTTTTTTCTTAAGTTTACTCATCTATTCTATGCATCTGTTCACTGTCCCTGTGCGCGATCAATAAAGTTTATCTTCTAAATCAGTCACACCCTCTTTAAATAAGACTCTTTTGTTAGCAGCCTGATTTTTTTTTAAATGGAAATTCCTACTTAAGAGCTACATCTTATAAATTATACAACTACAATGGCTCTAGGTGTTCACCTCCACCAAGGCCCAGCAGTCCTCTTGTGAAATCACATTGAATTCACTAGATGCAGATTGCACAGATACTGATCTGCACCAAATTGCACACACTCATGAAGATCAGTTCTCTAAACATGTCTGTTGTTCTTCATCAAGATCCATAATTGATTCCCTGAGAAATCAGTGAAAATGTTGAGAAATCTCTCCACCTTTGGATGTTACAGTTTCCGTCCCCTGATCCGGATCCAGACCAATATTAAATGTGTTGTTCTCTGGGTCATGCCCCACCCCTCCTCCAGATTTCATGGAAATCAGTTTTAGTAGTAGTTTTATTTTATTCTTCACATGACAAGACTTTAAAAATGAAAAGCAATATTTTTCTTTTTACTTAAACTCACTTCTATCTTTTGCTGAACCACAGTGTGACCTGTAGTTGCAGGATGGTGGTAAATAGTAAAACAGAAGCTCAGTATTGTCAGTTACACATTAAGTTTGTTATAAAGTTTTATTAACCACCATAAGCTACTGGTCATATCAGACTAAAGATGGCGGACAGCAGTGAGTTCAACAACCAACCAATTACTGAGGAACATTTCATTTGAAAGAGGAACAACGTGTTAATTGTAAAAGTTTGATTGTCTCACTACTAGTCCATCGTTTTCTTTCATAATCATACACAGGTAACACCTCTTTGAACTGAAATATATAAATCTGATATTGTTTATTGTGTCGTGCATATACTTGCTCAGCCAACTGAAACAGAGCTGCAAAGAACTTTTGTCTCCTACAAGAATCAAGATTTCCCTCTAAACACAAATAAAGCTTTTTGTAATCTTCTAACCCAAAGAACTGATAAGAAATTACCTGTCATATTCCCTATATAATAGATCAAATATGATTCGTCTGCAGTAAAACAAAACAAGATGCTCAGTCTTTAATTTTTAAGACTATTTAAATGTAAGCAGATTTTGGAGGTGTTACTTGGAGAGTTGAGAGTGAGCAGCCCTGTGATTGGCCACTTTCAGGAACTTCAGGAACATAAGTTTGACGATGGAGTCGTGTCCTTTTCATGATTGTGGACGACATGAAATAAACTTTATCGATCACATGTGTCAGTGCAGCGGACAACAGAACAACACATGCAATGTTTTGAATAGATACTTAAAATAAATAAATCACAATACACACCGAGATACACAGTAACTATGTAGAATATTACTAGTAAAGTAATCACAAGACGAGGAGACAGGTGTAATACACGTGGTAATAAAAACTACCTTCCGGCCGCAGGGAGGGAAACCTGTGGGACGTAGGAACTGAAACTCGGCTCCGCTGCTGTTTCCGCCGGAGCCTCCCCAGCGTCACGGACGGCCGGAAGTGGGCGCAAATTTAAACAGCCGCCACAGCGACGATAAAGACGAACTTTGACTTTACGGCGTCAAATGAGCCCGCGTTCGACGAGAAGCTGAAGAGGAGGCGCACGGGGGATTTGTTTCAGGTGAGAAACTCGCTCTGTTCCCCGCGGGGATTCTCCTGCGTCGCTCGCTCCTCTCGCCACCGCCGTCGATACTGACTAACACCTGGAAAACAATCCGCTCTAGAGTCGTCGCACTTGTTTGGGGCCTCGTATCTGGTCAAATGTATCGTTTGTTCGGCCACAGGTGATAAAGGTGGAAGATTAAATTAATTGTAAATGTATCGCGCGTGTGTTTAAATGTGTAAATCCTGAGCGTATAAGGAGTAAATGGCGAATGTCTGCATGTGGCGACGTTAACCGTGCACATGTTGTTGTTCGCCTCATGAGGATCGTCGCTCCCGCCGATTTTATACCAGTAAATAGACACAGCCGTGTTAAACCCAAAATGTAGATAATAATACAAAAAATGTGAAAATATTACTCGTTGTTTTTCAAAAAATCATCTTTGTGTTAGTTTGCAGACTAGAACATCAGAGGATACAACATTTGTTCCCTCTTGTTTTGATTTAATTGAAGAGTAATAATATCCATTTTATATATTTAAAAAACGTGATTTTCACAAAGTTTAGTTCATCAGTAAAACACAAGTCCTTCATCTCCTCAGATTTAACTGATGTTCACATTTATAAATAAAGTTTGTGTAAATAAAGTTGTAATAATTGTGGCATAAGGCTCATGAGCAATGCAAGTAGTGTTATTAGATTATTTGAGCTAATCAAAGGTAATCAATTTATATATTCAGAGAAGTGTTAGTAATTACCACTGAAGTGCTTTAACAATATTAGATGCAGACAGAATTTAAACTGCACACTAAAACATCTTAGGTATTATTTCACCATATCTGGATATAAATGTGTAGCTTTAAATTGTTGAGGTTTTAATCAGGTGTCACTTTATTTAAAGCTACGATCATATTTCAAATAAACTAGACTTTAGATACGAAATCATCTCAATAAAACAAGACGAGACATTTTTAGTCCCTAACTTTACTAAATTTAGATTTTATCACTTTAGATATAACCACGTTTCTTTTTTTTAAACATCTGTATTTTTTGATGAATTGATCACACGACCCTAGTATTGAACTGTCCGTATTTTGGGATTTATCTAAGAATTGAGAGTTACACACAATGTAATGAATAAATGATTAACTGTTGATGTCAATGTTGAATTTGAAGGTGCAGTCAGAATTGGTCCAAGCTGCCGGCACCAGTATGGAAGAAGAAATAAAGATGGCAGAACAAGGAGACGGTGCAGGTGAAGAGGGGGAGTCCAGTGCAGACATAGCCATCAACAGCAGTCCCATTAAAAGAAGACGTGGGAGGCCACAAGGTTCAAAGAAGCTGAAGGTTTGTGATTTTCACAAAGTTTAGTTCATCAGTAAAACACAAATCCTTCAACTCCTCAGATTTAAGTGATGTTCACATTTATAAATAGAGTTTGTGTAAATAAAGTTGTAATAATTGTGGCATAAGGCTCATGAGCAATGCAAGTAGTGTTATTAGATTATTTGAGCTAATCAAAGGTAATCAATTTATATATTCAGAGAAGTGTTAGTAATTACCACTGAAGTGCTTTAACAATATTAGATGCAGACAGAATTTAAAATGCACACCAAAACATCTTAGGTATTATTTCACCATATCTGGATATAGATGTGTAGCTTTAAATTGAGGTTTTAATCAGGTGTCACTTTATTTAAAGCTACGATCATATTTCAAATAAACTAGACTTTAGATACGAAATCATCTCAATAAAACAAGACGAGACATTTTTAGTCCCTAACTTTACTAAATTTAGTTTTTATCACTTTCGATATAAGCACATTTTTCCTTTTTTAAAACATCTGTATTTTTTGATGAATTGATCACACGACCCTAGTATTGAACTGTCCATATTTTGGGATTTATCTAAGAATTGAGAGTTACACATAATGTAATGAATAAATGATTAACTGTTGATGTCAATGTTGAATTTGAAGGTGCAGTCAGAATTGGTCCAAGCTGCCGGCACCACTATGGAAGAAGAAATAAAGATGGCCGAGACAGAACAAGGAGATGATGCAGGTGAAGAGGGGGAGTCCAGTGCAGACATAGCCATCAACAGCAGTCCCATTAAAAGAAGAAGTGGGAGGCCACAAGGTTCAAAGAAGCTGAAGGTTTGTGATTTTCACAAAGTTTAGTTCATCAGTAAAACACAAATCCTTCAACTCCTCAGATTTAAGTGATGTTCACATTTATAAATGGAGTTTGTGTAAATAAAGTTGTAATAATTGTGTCATAAAGCTCATGAGCAATGCAAGTAGTGTTATTAGATTATTTGAGCTAATCAATAATCAAAGGTAATTTATATATTCAGAGAAGTGTTAGTAATTACCACTGAAGTGCTTTAACAATATTAGATGCAGACAGAATTTAAACTGCACACTAAAACATCTTGGGTATTATTTCACCATATCTGGATATAAATGTGTAGCTTTAAATTGAGGTTTTAATCAGGTGTCACTTTATTTAAAGCTACGATCATATTTCAAATAAACTAGACTTTAGATACGAAATCATCTCAATAAAACAAGACAAGACATTTTTAGTCCCTAACTTTACTAAATTTAGTTTTTATCACTTTAGATATAAGCACATTTTTCCTTTTTTAAAACATCTGTATTTTTTGATGAATTGATCACACGACCCTAGTATTGAACTGTCCGTATTTTGGGATTTATCTAAGAATTGAGAGTTACACATAATGTAATGAATAAATGATTAACTGTTGATGTCAATGTTGAATTTGAAGGTGCAGTCAGAATTGGTCCAAGCTGCCGGCACCACTATGGAAGAAGAAATAAAGATGGCAGAACAAGGAGACGGTGCAGGTGAAGAGGGGGAGTCCAGTGCAGACATGGCCATCAACAGCAGTCCCATTAAAAGAAGAAGTGGGATGCCACAAGGTTCAAAGAAGCTGAAGGTTTGTGTAACGGACATCAAACTCATGGAGCTGGTGTCAGGCATTTCCAACGGTGGGTCCACGCAGCCCCAGAAAGGAAGAGGGAGTCCAAAACTCTCCATCACGACACACACAGAGGAGGAGGGATCAGGAGACGACCAGGCTCCTGATTCTGTGCCCGCTCACAGGGCTAAAGGGAGTCCTAAGGGCACACAGCCCCAGAGAGGAAGAGGGCGTCCAAAACTCTCCATCACGACACACACAGAGGAGGAGGAGGAGGAGGAGGGATCAGGCGACGACCAGGCTCCTGATTCTGTGCCCGCTCACAGGGCTAAAGGGAGTCCTAAGGGCACGCCGCCCCAGAGAGGAAGAGGGCGTCCAAAACTCTCCATCACGACACACACAGAGGAGGAGGAGGAGGAGGGATCAGGCGACGACCAGGCTCCTGATTCTGTGCCCGCTCACAGGGCTAAAGGGAGTCCTAAGGGCACGCCGCCCCAGAGAGGAAGAGGGCGTCCAAAACTCTCCATCACGACACACACGGAGGAGGAGGAGGAGGAGGAGGAGGAGGGATCAGGCGACGACCAGGCTCCTGATTCTGTGCCTGCTCACAGGGCTAAAGGGAGTCCTAAGGGCACGCCGCCCCAGAGAGGAAGAGGGCGTCCAAAACTCTCCATCACGACATACACAGAGGAGGAGGAGGAGGGATCAGGCGACGACCAGGCTCCTGATTCTGTGCCTGCTCACAGGGCTAAAGGAGTCCTAAGGCACGCCGCCCCAGAGAGGAAGAGGGCGTCCAAAACTCTCCATCACGACATACACAGAGGAGGAGGAGGAGGAGGAGGGATCAGGCGGCGACCAGGCTCCTGATTCTGTGCCTGCTCACAGGGCTAAAGGAGTCCTAAGGGCACGCCGCCCCAGAGAGGAAGAGGGCGTCCAAAACTCTCCATCACGACATACACAGAGGAGGAGGAGGAGGGATCAGGCGACGACCAGGCTCCTGATTCTGTGCCCGCTCACAGGGCTAAAGGGAGACCTAAGGGCACGCCGCCCCAGAGAGGAAGAGGGCGTCCAAAACTCTCCATCACGACATACACAGAGGAGGAGGAGGAGGGATCAGGCGACGACCAGGCTCCTGATTCTGTGCCCGCTCACAGGGCTAAAGGGAGACCTAAGGGCACGCCGCCCCAGAGAGGAAGAGGGCGTCCAAAACTCTCCATCACGACATACACAGAGGAGGAGGAGGAGGGATCAGGCGACGACCAGGCTCCTGATTCTGTGCCCGCTCACAGGGCTAAAGGGAGACCTAAGGGCTCCAAGAAGAAGACCAGTAAAGGAGACGATACTCCTAAGAAAAGAGGGAGACCGAAAAAGTATCTCAGCAATAACACCCCTGCGGCTGAACAATTACCGAATGGTGGCTCTGAGCCGCCAAAAATGAAAAGGGGGCGTCCAAAAGGATCTGTGAAGCGTGTCCCTTCACCCGAAGTCAGTTCTGTAAAAAGGAAAAGAGGCAGACCAAAGGGCTCTCCTAATAAGAAGCCCAGACTGCAGACAGAGGTGAGCAGTGATGAGGATGAGGATGAGGATGAGGATGAGGATGAGGCGGAGGAGGAGGAGGTGGATACTGACGGAAGCGTAAGCTCACCCACAGAAAGGGTGGGAGGTCAGCTCAGGTCAATGCGGTCAAATGGCATCTCGGACACGCCTCAGAGACGGAGGGGAAGGCCACGAAAAAGTCAAGCCACAGACGGCTCCCAGGAGGTTACAAGAGGTCGGCCCAAAGGCTCTTTGAAGAAGAAAAGTCCTGCTTTTAAGGTGCAAGAGACAACAAGCCGGTCCAAGAGAGTACACGTCAGATCCCTACGACTCACATCATCACCACCACCCAAGAGGGGAAGGCCGAGGAAGAACCCTCTGCCGACAACTGAGGAGCGGAACAAACCAAGAGTATGGAAACAGCTCGGACGGCCGAGGAAGTACCCGCGTCCTGATCCTCCAGAGGGCGATCCAACAGGCCCTCGCAGAGGCCCCGGTCGGCCTCGCAAGACCGAGTCTAAGAAAGGCGCTCACCTGCGCAAGCGTTTACCCTTCACATCCTCACCGAGCAACCCCGACGATGGATCCCCGAGAAAAAGCAGACAAGCTTTAAGTCCTGCAAAAAATGAAGCTGTCGTACCGCGGAAAAGGGGACGTCCGAAAAGTTCAGCCAACGCAAATAAAGCCAGTGTGGAAACGGAGCTGGACAGAGCGTCGCCAGCCGGTGATTCAACTGCTGTTGAGGAGGAACCTGAAGCAGAACCAGCAGAGGAGGAGGAGCAGGAGCACGACGTGCAGACGACGTCCACCGAGCATGTGGGCGATACTGAAGAGATGCTCATCGAACAAAACGCAAACTTTGAAGTCAGTGACCAGGCTTGATGAACTGACCAAAAAGTTGCTGTAGTAGTTGTTGTTGTTGTGGTTTTAAAACATAGAAACCATCTTTGTCAATGAAAACATGTTTTTAACATTTTCTGGGTCGGGTAGAATAGCAGGATCAGCAGCTCCTTTGTTTTCCTGACTAACTTGTTCATTTTGTTTTAATGTGCTAGATTAATTTTTAAAAATGAGATTCCTTTATTTCTGTCATCTGAGTAAGCAGTAATAAAAACCTTTTACTAGAACTGGTATGTAAAGTATTATTATAGACTGTTCCAGTTTTCATTTAGCTGTCAGGTGTATTGTTCGTCAGTGACAGTAAATGTTGGAGAGATGAGAGCAAGAAAAACAAACAGCCGAAGTGGCGTCGTCACATCCCGACTGAAGCCTCTGTTCCTCGAGCTTCTGTAACTTTCTTTTATTTAACTTTTAGGTCAAATCTAATTCCTGTTCCTGGATCACAGCTGACAGGAAAATATAGAGTCTTTGTACAATATTTGCCACTGATATCCAAACACATGCCTCCTTGTTTGAATCAATGATAATAAAGTGAAATTTAACATGAAATGAATATCAAACGTTTCTCTTCAGCTCTTATAAGCTACTTTCACACATACACTGAAGTCCGGATATTTTTCCTGAAAATGTCCGTAGCAAATATATATTTCAAGAAAAGTTTTTATCAAGTTTATTTCCTGTGTCATCAGTTCCATGTTGAGGGCGCCTTGATCAGCAACGAGATTAGATTCATACAAACACCCACTGGGTTTTGGGTCATTTGCATTATTCCAAATGGTGGCGGTATCTTTGACGGAGTTGGAACAGGATCTGGAAGTCGCAGCTTCACTTCGGCTCGATTGAGCGTCTGTTGGGAGAGTTTGTGAAGAGAGAATATGTTGAAATGTTGTCTCTCTTTCTTTTTTTCTCTAAATGCCATTTCTCACTTGATCTTGTCAACACTTTGAATGTATCACCTGTTTCTTTTGTTTTAATTTGGATCAGTGAGTAGTGGTGCACAGTTAATGTCGTTTCGTTGAATGCATTCCTGGACCGGACATTTCACCTTCCTGCCGCTCTGTAGATTTCCTCCTTCCACTTGAAGCGTTTCACTTTTCAATAATCTGTTTTCCATCCTGTTCGCTTGTAGCTGTGAAACTTTTTCTTCTTGTTTTTTCAAACGCCTTGGGTTTGTCATGAGATTAAGGTGATTGGGTTGATTTCACACACATTCATTTCTTTGCCTCTGAGCTCCTTGTGTACATATATTTTTTTGTGTGATATCATCGTTACTCATATTAACACCTCTGTGGCCGGAGTCAAACATTGACGTTTCCAAAATGCCAAATTGTGCTTCTGTGTGTCCAGTTCTGTGAAAAACAATATACTGTGAGGTGACGGAGGTGGAGGTCGCGTCGAGATTCGATCCGTCGAGTCAAATCCTTCTGAGGGGACATATTTGGATTTTGTGTGTTTTGAACAAGAATCCAATAATTTGTGAGAACATGGTCTTGAAATAAAATGTTGATCTGTTTTATTTTTCCACAGTGTGTCGTTTTATTCTTGTTGTTTTTTTGTTCGTTAACTCCACCCAGTTGATTATAATGCTGATTATAATGCTGGGGGGTGGCAGCTCCACCCTCACCAGCCTGATGACGTGACTCATGCACAAGAACTTGAGTGAAGCCAAATCAAAGATTGTGTTTGCCGTGACAGATGAATCACTACGCCTTCAAAAAACCACCGGTGAAAGTAAAGAGGGTGAAGTGAAAAAAATAAAATCAGCAACATTGTTTTTGTTCAAAATTATTGAACAGGGAGTTTTAAAATTATTTGTGAAATATCTATCGGCTTAAACCAAAGGAGAAATACAAAATATTAACATAAATATTAAAAACTAGGATTATAGTATTATCCTATTAATGTAATTGACAGGATTATAGTTTAGTGTTTCGTACTTGACTGTAACACATTATTTTACTGCAGGGTGACTACAGTTCTGTCATGGTATGTATATTCCTGTTTAACAATTAATCCTAGTCCAAAGTAAAGGTCCACACAGAATGTGGGAGTGCAGCTTTCACAGATAAACAAAGTAGAACAGCAGTTGGAGCATTAACAATAATATATATATATATATATATGTAGCACAAGGATAAAGTGTTTATGGAAAAAGATTATAGAGACCGAGTGACGTCACAGGTGGGTCTTTTGCTTGTGGTTTTTGGTGAGTGGAAAGTGTGTCGGAGTGATACCTCCTCGTCGTGTCCCCCCTCTGTGTTTGAGCAGTGAAACACCTGGTCACACCTGCCAGGTAACTTCTGTCTTCACCTCAGAAACAAATAGAAACTCAACTTCTCTCTCCGTCTCATGTCCGGATCGATTCACTCCTTAAAACCACAGGTAGGTCGAACTTTCACTTTTCTCTGTGAGCGTGCGGATCACATCATTTCACTCAGACTCCAAACAGCAGGTTTTCAGCTCCCGACCCGAGCCCACACGCCTGAGAGCCGCGCGTCGGGCCCGAGCTTCGAACTGATCCCGACAGTCTGGATCATAAACACAGCTCCGTGTGTTCAGACTGTGGATTGAGTTCAGATCCAGTCTGTGACCAGCTCAGTGTTTCTCTCTCGAGCTGCTCTCAGTGAAGAGTCTCCGGGTTTCTGTTAAACACCATGTGAAAAAAAAACAAGGAAACTGAAAAATATATCTGACTCAGAGGAGGAAATCGATTTCCCTGCAGATAAATGAAGCAGGTTACAACCCTGAGTTAAAACAAGTTTACTCTAACACTGGGTCCATTTACCCCCACAACATGTTTACTGTCACATATAGACTCATAAAGATTTACATTGAAAACATGTAAAAAAAACCACTTCATTATATGAGTGTGTATAAAAAGATTTACATTTATACCATGCTGAAAATGATATTTGTATGAGTATATTACAAATACAAAGACTTGTATGTGTGTATATATACATTTATATTTATACCATGTAGAAAATACTACTTGTATGAGTATACTAATATGAGTATATTATGAATATAAAGACTCGTGTATATACCAAAGTTTTGATTCAAAGCATCCACTTCATTATTTGAGTGACAGATTCAAAACATGTATGTATAGCTTTTGATTTAAAAAGTATAAAAAACCTACTTCATTAAAAGAATGTCTTGCTAATATAGACTTGTGTTTATACACAAACGTTTTAATACAAAGCGTAAAAACATCTACTTCATTATAAGAGTGTGTTACAAATATAGATCTGGATTTAAAACATGTTTAAAAACCGACTTCTTGATGAGACTTTTCTCTCTATATATAATGATTTCAATGTTAAAACAAAGTTCAGACAGAGTCATGTGTTGCAGGAATGCAGCCATGTTGATTTCGCCATTCCTCATATAGCTGAATTGTATCAGTGTTTTCTGTTAATAAATGTCCAGTTAGAATAACCTGAGAGATAAGTAACAGGTGGGAAGGGTTCGTCACGTCTCTGTCCTGCTGTGTGTGAACGTATAAACTTATACGTACAGTTAAGGTCACATTTATATTTATATAGTTTATTTATAGCAAACTTTATATGGAATTTCCTTGTTTTTTCTGCTCAAACAGAACTGATGATGCACTAACCTTTAACTTACTCCACACACCCTCTGCTGGTGTGTGTGTGTGTGTGTGTGTGTGTGTGTGTGTGTGTGCGCGGCCAGGATCACACACAGAGCAACACACCCATGATAAACACTGAACTTTGATTTATAGTTTTTTTTAAGGCAGAGCAGGATGTTGTTTGTAACTTTGTCCTATTTTCATCTCCTCACAGGGAAATCAACAAATATGACTCTCAGCAGCTGGGAGAAGTTCTGCTAAGAGTCCAGACTCTTCACAGAGCGACGGAGATCCACTGAAAAACAGGATTTAAAAAGTTTAACGAGAATGTCCGGCCTCGGTGGTTTGATCTCAGAATCAATAGTGCATGTGGCATTTTCACCTGATGGTTCAACTGCGGAGCCACAAGTAGACGGAGGTGTACATCCACCATGGGAGGAGAGAAAGAAGAAGACAGATGAAGAGGAGGAAGAAGAAGATGAGGTGTTAAAGAAGGGGGAAGATCATGGAGACGAGGAGGAGGAGGAGGCGATCAGCTCTGCTCTTCTGGAGCCGAGCACGTTGCCGTGGCCTGGGGACAAAGACAAGAGGCCTCAGACGGACACCAGCGATGGAGCGTGGTCAGAGAGAGGAGGGTCAAAGCCTGAAGAGAGGGACACTGGGATCAGCGCAGGAAGTCTGGACCTGTCGGAGAAGCAGAGCGAGGCCGAGAGCGACAGGAAGGGCAAAGCCAAGTGGAGGGAGAGCATGCCCGAGGGAGACAGGTGGAGGGACGACGAGGATGAGCCGCAGCGGGATGGGGACGGCTCTCAGGCAGACGATGAGTATGAGGAGGAGGAGGCAGGAGGAGGAGGAGAGTCACACTGGATGTCAGAGAAACCTGCTCTGGGCTTCACTCCACAAGTCACCATCGTGCATCCGTCCGGCAAAAGTCCTCCAGAGGAGAGTCGGCTCTTCATAGAGAAGGACGCCGAGCAGCAGGTGGACCCTGACGGGGCCGCACAGCTCGACTCAGAGTGGACGGAGCAGGACGACAAGTACTGTGAGTGGAGGACACACACTGAGCCTGTGTGTGTGTGTGTGTGTGTGCAGATTGATCCGTTATTGTAAAAATACAATTTAATACATTTTCACAGGAAAACCATTAGGGGCAATAAGGTGTAAAATCGTACATTAAATACTGAAACCTGTATATGTGTGGAATAGATATTAGGAAAAATGTCGTATCCAACAATAATTAATAAAAAAAAACCCTGCTTCATCAGCATAGAATGAGAAAAAATGGAAAAAAAGGCTCGACCAATAAAAACAATCATTTATTTCAGATTTATTGATGTTTAAAATTGACATTTACACATTATGACAGTTTCCCAACACAGAAATGCAAAAGCCCACAATCAGATCAAAGTAACGTTTCTACAGACTTTTCAAGACCTGCAAGAACCAGATGTTCTTTAGAGCAAACCCAGTGAATGAAAAATTAAAAGGACACATTTATCAAACTTCTTACTGCTGCTGACAGTGAAGAGCAGAGATGATGCAGCTGGGGAAAAAATCCTCATTTCATTTCAATTACTTTTGTGACATTTTAAATCTTTGTTAGTGAGACAATAGAGCGACGGCAGGAAACGAGAGGACGAGAGATGGCGAGCGACAGAATTCTCCCCGATCGTCCAATTTCTTAATCCCTCTAATCCTGCTTTTCTAACCGTCGAGAGATTTTCCTTTTCCAAACATCCTCTTCCAACACCTCTCAAATAGAATTAGGGCCAGATTAAGTCAGATTATCATTAAGTGAGATGCTCTTTGTGAAGGATCCTAAATTAACCCAAATCCTTTTTTTCTTTTTGAAAAGAACAGAGATTTTTTTTAATTTGAGGAACACCAGAGCTCACTGTGCTGTGGATTTTAGGTCATTTATTATTTAAATCATAATTTATTTAAGTGTTTTTAATCAGGAGAGTTTTTACTTAAATTTTTTAACATTTAACATGTCGCATGTAAACAGGTGAAATGTTTCCCGCAGCACATTTTCACTCTGATCTTTTCTGCTTGATCACACACAAGAAATGTCTGGAGATGAATTATGCAACGTGTTTGTAAAATGTGTGTGTTCCCTCCGCAGATCTGTGTGAGCGCGTGTGCAGTGTCAAGTTGTTGCTGGTTCTGTCGACGGTGGCCGCGGCGCTTCTCTTCCCTCTCCTGGTGTGGGGGGGCTTCGAACTCCTCCCCTTCGAGCCGCCGCTGCTGGGGAGCGCCCCCCTCAGGGTGGTGTACACGCTGCGCTGCTCCTTCTTCGCCATCATCCCCATCCTGCTCGGTACGACCCCAGCATGTGTCGCGGGTTTATTCACAGAAATCAGTGTAATGTAACAAAAATGAAGCCAAATCATCTCGGATATGAACGCTGCCATCTTGTGCTGGTGATGTCACGTGGGGCCAGAGTCTGCGCAGTAGTGATCCCAGTGCAGAGCTGTCATACACGCTGTCGACCAATCGCAACACAGTCTCAGTCCTGTTTTTATAACATCAAATAACTAATTATTAACAAATTAATTCACTGACCGTAAAAATGTACAAACACAAAAAAAAGACAGATAGTCTTTAGAACATTTTTATTTTTTTTCATGTACTTTGAATTATTGATTCGGCCCATATCCTATCCACTAACTTGGAAGAGGCAGGGTTTATGACAGCCACAAGGGGGCGATCCAGATGTTTTGGCATCACTTTCCTGAAGCCCGTCATGTCGTCCATCTTTATTTACAGTCATGAGGTTTATTGTGCATTGAAGCAAACATAAGATGATGTAACTGAACGCTGTCGGCGGTTGAGCTGACGATGGCCCCTTGTGTCCCTGCAGGCGTGCTGGTGCAGGGCGTCGCCCGCCTGCGTCACAGTGAGATGAAGCCGCTCTTCCAGAGCAAACTGCTGAACAAGGAGGTCGCCGTGCACTGGCACTACGTCAACGAATCACTGGCCCTCTTCCTCTTCTACTTCCTGCAGCTGGCCGTCATGGCGAGCTACATCAGCCAGGAGCTGGTCAAACTGGTGCCGCTGCTCACCATCATGTTTGTTTTTGGCAGGTACGAACGTTTAGGGTCCAAATCCGGGAGGAATGAGGGGGTCGATGTTTTCTGGTGAACGTGAAACACTCAAGTGCTTCTTTTCTTTCTTTCCCAGACTCATCTACTGGATCTGCCTCTCGCTGGGCAGCAGCTTCCGGGGCCTCGGCTTTGGCTTCTCCTTCTTCCCCATCCTGGTCATGCTGGGCGTCAACCTCTACTACGTCTGCTCGTCAGTCGGACAGGAGTCGGTGTTCGACGTTGAGCCGCCCACCACAGCTCCTCCTCCCAGGCAGCGCTGGTGGGGTTGAAAGACGACATCCGAGAGGTGACGAGGACAAACGGCTGCAAACACTTTACGACAGAACCCAAAAACCTGACTTGTTCTTTGAGCATCTTTCCAAAGTTATAATCCTTTAAGATTGTGGTTACTGGAAACACTGGGCGGAAACTCAACAGAAGAAGAACCAATACTATTAGTTTACAGAGCAGCTAAACAAACATGCTTTAATAAAGTCAGTGAATATTAACTATTAAGGATTATAACTTGTATTATTTGATTACTTTGTGAACATAGAAATGCTCAAAGATCTGAATCAGGTTGGGAGTTAAAGTGAAGCTCAGGTTGTTCTGTATGAATATGAAAATGCAGAAACGCAATAATATTCACAGCGACAAAAATTCTTCTGTTTATGCGACCTAAAACTCTAGAGATGTGTGAAGGAGCCTCTTCTTCCTCCTCCTCTTCTTCACAATGTTATTATTTTTGTACCACTTATCTTCTGTCACAAACCTTTACACTGTCAGGAACGTCTTCTCCCGTTGAGCCGCTGATGATCCAGTTCTGAGGCTGAATCGTTTCAGTGGGATAAACCCAGAGTTTGGATGTGATGCAGAAAAACAGGAAAAATAAACACGTTTAAAAACTCCATCAAATGATCTGGATATGAAAAGTAAATATTTCAGGGATTTGATATTTGCATTGTTTTATGAATCCTGTTTTTTTATTTTGTTGTCGCAGAACTGGTACTCGCGACATCTTTATACTTTATATTTATAACGAAACACGTCTTTGTTTTATTGATCAGATGCTTTAGTGACATAAGTTGCTGAGTTGTTTTTTCGTTAGTCTCGCTTATTTCTGTTGAAGGATCTTTCTCATTGTAAGAATAACTGTGTATTTAAAGTAAATATCTGCAATAAGTACCTTGAATGAGTCAAATAAAGCTTAGTTTCCAAATCTGACGATTAATTTTTGATGATTCAGATCCTACTGACGTGTGATCATTCCCTCAGACATGGGAAATGTAGTGAATCATTATATTTGAGTTGACTCTGTCTCCTCTGAGATGTTGATTCATGAGACAAGTTTCAACATAATCAACTCGTCTGAGCCAGAAAATGCAGCCGGTCCTGAAAGACAACTGTCGATTCAAGGTTGAGGATGAGGAAGAAAGACGGACGCCACAAATATGCGACATCAACAAACATAACAAACCCACAGCAACAAAAGAACTGACGGTTCACAGCAAAGTCACCACATTAGTTTCACTGAGCTCAGATCCACTGATTCCCTTTCACCCCCGACCGCTTCTTTGTCAGTAGGATTACGCAAAAAAAGATTTCCACAAAACTTGGTGTAAGGATGGAACACGAGCCGAGAGAATCCATCGAATGTTGGACTGTTAAACCTGTTTCTTGAACATTGTGAGAGAGGACATCTTTTGACATTTTCATGGATTTCCCAGAGAATAATTAATGGAACACAGAAACAGGTCGATGTGAGGGTTCAGTCAAATTTGGCCGTTTCTTTATATCTTTGAATGTGAGAAATGAAGATTCATCGCAGAAACTGTGACAACAGAAGAGGATTGAGAGGAAAAAGCTGAAAGAGATTTTACTTGTATTTACCAAGTGTTCCTTGTTGGGGACTTTTTATTACCTTGAAAAAGGAGGTTACACAATAAACAGCCTCTTTCATGTGGGAGAAGAAAACAAACCACAGATTCAAGTTCATTTCACTCAATTTGTCTATTTAATATATAAAATACGGTAAAACATACGCAAAAAGGATAAGGTTTCAAGGGACTTGGATACTTTGGTACAACAAACACTTTTTGTAAAAGCGGTATAGAATTTCAATTACATATCAGTGCATACTTTGTATATGAAAATATACACAAACTGTATATCATTCTCAAAAAACAACAAAAAGAAATATTTTCTTTACAACAAAAACCCAAAGCGGACTAGCTCAACACAATATATTAGCTATAAATTTCATCTTTAGTATTTCATATGCTACATTATTCTGAGTCCTTTGAAAACTCATTTGTGATGCATGTCCTTTATCTTTACTGTACGTAACATGACTTTAGTTGTTACCTGTGTCCCATGCATTTACATGTTTCAAATTTCATGAATTACTAATTTCAGTTGTCTCTCGTTTTTTTTTTTCTTCTTTATAAATATATTCTATATCTTAATTAAAACTGCAGCATTTAACTGGTATTTCCTTCCTTCATTGCATTTGCTAATACCACAATAACTGATCGTGCAATTTTCAGCAAGTTGTTTCAAAAAAGGAAACCAGTACTATATGTTTATGATAAGAAAGGTAAACGCAATAGAGAGAAAATGAAAAAACAGTTTGGCTATCCTACACAAAATAGCAATAAAATAAAAGCTCCATAATAATATCATTATAATAATAACAGACAATGGAACTGTCACCAGCACAAATTAATCCAAAAATAGTGAGATTCTAAAAAACATTGTACACAACAAGTAACAGGGTGCAGGTTTTTCATTTCTCATATAGATTGTCTCGTGACTACACTGCTAGATCTGACAGAACCTTATTGTACATGAGCGAACCTGCGAGCGGCAGGAAGAAAGAGCCAATCAGTGTGGTGTCACATTTCAGTCAACCATCAGCGCCCACTAGGAGTTTCCATGGAAATTAACTGGTTTAAAATGCAAATGACGGCGTAGTAGCAGAGGAGATCGTCGGCTGCGTGAGGGCTGGTGCCGCTCAGCAGTCCAATCTTTCAAGTTTAGGAATAGTTTGACACTTTGGGGAAACAGAATTCACTTTAATGCCGAGAAGTTTGACGAGAAGTTTGTTGCTCGTCCCTCATGTCGTCAGGAGAAACTCCTGACGTTCCAAACGTCTTTTAAATAGCTTAAATTAGCTACTGTTGTGAGTTCATGTATTTAAAACAAAGTTATGTTTAGCACCTTTTAAAATGAACTGAATCGATTGAATGAGAGTTCATGTTGGATTTAATTTCAATGTAACGTTTGAGCAACATTAGCTTTGTAGTTTTCACCAAGAGGAAAATATCGTCACTGTCAGAAATGTCTGATATCTCATGGTGCGTTTCCATCCACGTTAAAATACACATTCTCTCTTTTTCTGATTAAGAAACTCTTAAGCCTCTTAAAAGTTCTCCCTCCTTCTCCAACAGCTTTTCCTCTTAGAGGCTCTTTGAAGAGTCAAGATAAGACTCAAAAGATGACTTTTTATATTTTTACCAGAATCTAGTTTTAACTGAGAGGGGACATTTTTAGAAAACATAATTATAAGACGTTTCTTAAAAATGTCACCACTAGGGGCAAACCAAACTGTTTCTGTATCCTAATGCACTCAACTCCTAATATTTGCATTAGGATGGATTAGTGGATGGAAATGCACTTTAGCTCAGATTTTCTTTTACTATCTAAGTGATATAACATGAATGCAGCATTAGACGTCAGCCTCAGAGTTGCTGATTGGTGGGTTTGTTACCAGTTTCCTGCTGATTTAACCGGCTGCTGTAGCTTCAGCTTCTCGTCAAAATCTGGGGAAGAAAGTGAGTTTCCCAAAAGTTCCTTTAACAATTCAAACGTTAAATACTCTCCAACATGAGGTTTTGGTTTTTAGAAAGAGTTGGTTGAATTGTTTTCCAGTGCTGATTGACAGAAGAAGAACACTAATGACCTGAAATGAGCAGAGGAAACTGCTGAACACCACGCTGTCGAGTGTAGGACGGAGAAATAAGCTGATCATGGAAAACATCGACTGGCATTAGGCGTCAGTTCGCCCTCGTGAAAAGGTCACACGTCGAGGTGATATCCTCCACTGACCCACAGCGTCTGTGGTTCCACTCTCTGCACTGCGGGGCTCGGACTAATCGCAGCATCATTTCACCCACACACATTTAAAAGTGTAGCATTGCTTAAGTGGATAATCAACAGTCAACAAACACCAGCCGACGCAAACAGTCTGCACCGAGGGCGTCAACTCGAGGGGAGAGACTTCCTGTTTCTACGTATAAACATCCTGTGAACACACACACACACACACACACACACACACACACACACACTCATACATAAACTTGAAATGGTTCAGACAAAACTAATTTGTACTATAAAATATACAATTGAACAACAAACACAGCACTTATTAGCCAATTTCTTGACTTAACTTCAAAGTGAAAAAAGGCAAAAATCTGTGTCTGGTTAATGTGGAAAAGATTAAACGTGATTCTGTCGAGCAAAGTGTGTGTGTATTACCTCTTTAAGTACACGATACGTGAATGGCAGTGTCGTAATGATGACTTCATGTTAAGGTGGATACTTTTACTTTTGGTGGGTTTTTAAAAAAAGGGCGGGGGGGTGGTGGGAGAATATGATGACACCACAACCAAGCAGGCTTCGGTGAGTGAGAGACAGAAAGTGCACACACCACCAACACTAGCATAAAATAGGTTTACTGAAACACGTCTGATCCACCAGCACTACCTAGTGTGGCGTAGCCCCTGCACCGTAGCTCAAAACAGATCAAAGTCACACTCGTATATGCAAACAGATCCACTGAGAATCAACACATTGCTTGTTTTTAGGGATACCTAGCAAAGTCTATGCAAATATATTCATATGTACATACACGTCGTTGAAGCTGAAAAGCTATTGTACTTTGTCGCCAACTGAAGCGGTAGAAATATAGAAAATGTCTTTTTCCTTTCACTTTTTGAAACACAGCAAAGAGCTAAGGAGAGCTATAGAGAGCTAAAGAGGACATCAAAGCTTTTTGTATAAGGAGTGATTTTTATACAAAGTCAGAATTCCTACTTCTGGACGACTAACAGACCTTCAAAACAGATTATTCTTTTTAAATACCAACAGATAAAGAACACTTGGACTGAAGGAACCAAATACTTCCCTACCTCGAAAAAAGCCACCAGAGGCTCAGAAAACTTGTACTATGCTTTTAACTGGATGGCGTCTACTCCTGGTAATAAGCTGAGGGACTGTGGCTGGATTTCTGGCGCAACAATTTCCATCTGAGCTCCAGAGGCGATGAGCGAGAGGACGGGAGGAGCGCTCAGTCCGAGGAGAGAGTGACGACAAATTCAACGCTCGAAAAGCATCAAAAGTTTCTAGTTCTCGCCGGTTTTTGTGAGTGATCACTCGTCAGTGTCCCCGCACCGCGTGCAAGAGGCTTTTGGCATTTTTTTCTTATTCCTAAAGAGAGGTTGATATTGGCACTCGGGCAAAGTGCTCAACTCCACGGCAGCAAAGTGCCACTTGAGTGCTCGGGCCTGCCTGGGTAAAACTCTCACCTAGAGTCCCTGTTTGAGTCTGTTTAGTGTCACACAGATGCTCAGTCCTCAAGGTGTCCGGATTAAGTTATTTCCAATAGTGCAGTTTACAAGTGCCTTACTGAAGAATGGACAGCACACAATCCCAACGGATTTCAAAGAAGCAGGAAGTGACGAGTCATACAGCAGAAGTCCTATCGCGTTGACAAGCCACGGACCATATTGAGAACAATGCAGCAGATCTCAATGTAAATACATGAAGGTGATGCAGAAAGCGAGTGAAAGAGGAATATTTTTTACTGTTGAGTCAGATTGAAAGGCTAAGTGCCTTGTTTCTAACAAAAAGAAGTTACTATACGGGAGTCCATTCAAGCAAGAAGGCTTTAAAATCTACTGTCCCTCTATTCAAGGGGTCTAAATATCCAGCAGAGCACTAAACCGTCCTTCCCTCACTCAGAGCGAGATTTTTATTTAATTTTTTTAATGTTTTTTTTTCTTATTTTGGCAAAGCCTCATAAGTCTGGGTGACGCAGGTGAGTGGTGTAATTCTGGAAAGAGGCAGATGCATGAGGATAGTGTCACATGGCAGTGTGGGTTGGGGCAGTGGGGGTGTAAGGATGAGTGGGTGTGTGTGTTGTGGGTGTTTAAGTGTCACCATAACTTCACGGGGGGGGGGGTGCAGAGAAACGGTGCTGGTGCATCTATGTGACCCAGGTGTCCAATCTCATGCGCTTCACGTTCCCTCCCTCCTGCTCCGGGTCGTTTGACACCCTGAGGAGATCAGCCGAGGAGCTGAAGTCAGGCGGCAAGGAGCGGTTTGCTGAACCCGTAGAGCCAGCCGTGCTGCCACCGCCTCCTCCTGCACCTCCATGGCCGCCGCCGCCGCCGGCTGTACCGGTGTCGTCGCGATCGCTGCCTTCAAAGGAGCTGGCGTTGCTGCTTACGCTGTTCGCAGGCGAGCGGCCGGTCGGGGGCTCCAGGCACAGCAGGGAGCCGGGGTACTGCGGCGGTGCGCTCAGGATGGCTCCACCTGAAGTCGAGGACGGTGTGTTGGAGGAAGGAAGAGAGCAAGCGCTGCCGTGATCACGGCCAGGCGAGACGGGCTCCGACTTGATGCACACGCTGGAGTTGGTGTTGACGGTCAGCATGGCGCCTTGAGGTATATGGGTCACCGGCCTGGGAACAAAATCACGGAGGACAGAGAGGGGAAGAAAATGGAAGATACGGGACAGAGCAAAGAGGAAAGGTGAGGACAAAAAACAGACAAATGATTAACGACTTGACAAAGTTGTATAAGAAGCTGGAAAGCGACTCGCATCAAGACAAAAACCCACATTACAAGGCACAGCACCGACAGGGACAAGCCACACTCAATTATTCAACAGCCCAGTCAGTTCTGAGCCTCTTCAAAGCAGAAGTAAACACCCCCACTGCTCCCAACAGATCAACAGAACAGCCCAGGAAGCATGAAATGATTGGTGTGACAGGGTGATTCGCCGTGAGTCAGCCATGATGTGAACAAACTACAAATGATAAACAGAAAATAATCTCGGGGTTAGAGAAAATGGCGTAAACCGGAACTAGGTCTCTTTCCTGTTTGACTGCAGACAGCACCACACATGCTTAGGGAAGGAGGGGGCAGCCAAAAGCGCACAGACACACAGGAAAAAGGAAGTGTGATACAGTACCGGCCCAACCACTCATCTCTACCCAAGAGCAGGTTGGACGGAGAGCCAACACTGTGGGGAGAAAAAATGTTGGAACCCAAATCAAAAGGGAAGAGGTGGATTAGAAGGCATGTGTGGAGAAAAGTGTGAAACATTATTGCGAGCAAAGTTTTCGTCAACAACAGCAATAATGTTACAAATGATTGAGAACACAAAGAAACTAATCTGCTGGGTTCTGGTTCAAGTTTTACTAAAAAATCCAGATGTCATAAATGTGGTTTTCTGATGTACAAACACGAGAATAAACTCATCAATCAGGACAGTGAGGATCTTTCTAATTCTGTCTTTGTAAATAGTGTATACGGTGGCCCTTAAGGATAAAACTGCACACAAGAGTACATGCAAAAATGTCAACAACTAGGACAAACTTTCTCCAGCAAATGTACTGAATCTTTCCCCTCAAGACAGAAAGAAATACAAGACCGAGAATAAAAAACAAGGAGAGCATACAAATGATGTATTTGTACTGTTTCTAATTTTGGAGAGCATTACTCTTTGTTTGTGCTGATTTAAGCATTTGCAGTATTTCATGATTTGGAGCACTGAGCTTTTCTTCTTGCATGTGTTTGGTCCTTAGAGGCCACTGTACTTGTGCATGTTGCAGGTGCTGCAGCATGAAAACGGAGGGAAGGAAATAAGGAAAAAGGTTTGATATCTGATAACAGGGGAAATCAAATTATTTGACTACACACAAATGGATTGAAAACTGAAATATTCTCATAACGTATACGTTACCACTGCTAAATATGTTTACTGCATTAATTGGTTTAATTTTGATTATTAAAATACACTGTAGTCGTGGCTAATGGACAGTTGCTATTTATCAAATTTTACTTTACTTCACTAACAATAGTAATTCACAGTTTACCTTAAAACTGCTCAAATTATTTGCCTAATTTGTACTGTGACATTAAAATGTATCCACAACCCTAAAGTTGAATAAAAACAAATAAACAGTAAAGATAAAATAAAATGCTAAATTGTAAAAAGCTTGACTTGGTGACTATATAGTTGCCACATTTATAAAGATGCAGAGAACTGCATTTGTATTTTTAACCTAGATTGTGAATCGTCTTTTATTTTAAGAGTATGAATATCCTTTAAAATTATAACAATGATAAGATAACATTAAACTAAATTTCATAACTACAATAAAATTAAATATAGATTAAACATTGATTTCTATTATGAGCTCTTACTGAAATTCTCCTGGCCCTAGTTACTAAATGAGAGGTATAAACTGCCATTATGGCACAAGCCTTTTAAAAAGTGGCACCCAACCCCCCCTACAGACAAGGTCATGACATTTCACATACGAACACACTAGTAGTGGCTGTTCACCTCAGATTGGCAGCCAGACTGGACACCTGGCTACACAGCTCGCTGCTCTGTTTGTCCACGCCCCACATGCTGTGGACAAGAGGAGAGAACACACTTCAAGGATCTGGTGTTCACGCCACCGAAACCCAAATGGAAACCAGCAGCGCTTCGTCACGCTGATGCTGCACTAAACAATGTTCTCAACGGCTGAGTACAGACTGCAGTTATCTATTCAGGTCTGACTGAGAAAAAAAAGTTTGAACAGGGCCTTAATAGGAGCAAGGAGGTCAAACTTCTAAACTGTCTAAACCTTTATGAAGTTCACTGAATTTAAAGAAATAGTGTCCATGCATGAGCCGTGTATAAGGTTGGGACTAGTTAACTGTATAAATAATAACCTGTTTATTTATTTGTTTGTATCGCTCTGGTTTTTACTTTAAATCATTCTCTCTTTCTCCTCCAAACACTGCATCTGCATCCTGCTGAAGTCCCATCAACTCCAGAAAAACTGAATCGTGTTAAGACTGATGTTATGAAGACGCTGAGATGGTGAGATGCTGGTGAAGAGACCAATTCACTTAAGAGAGGGATGTGAATTGCTTGCATATCAGGTCATGGTATGGAGAGCATGCACGCTGCCTGGGAGGGTCAGTAGTAAAGTATTTCAGCGTTAAGAGGAAAAAGACTGAGAGCTGTTTTAATCTCCATCACCGCCACCAACGTCATCCCCGGCACCGGAGGAGAGGGATGGCAGAACTTTTCAAAAACCAGGTTTGAAGTTGCAGGGATGAGAAATGAAAGAATGGACTTACACCAAGTTGCTGAGTGATGCAAGATTAAGTTGCTGCTGCTGCTGCTGCTGTTGCTGTGTTTGCTGTTGTTGCTGCTGCTGTTGCGGTTGCTGGGAAATAGCCTGCTGCTGCCATGAAGTCGGCAACAAGCCACCAGGAGACGCCAGAGCATGTAAAGCAGTGATGTCCGCGCTGGTCAGCTGGTACTCTGAGAGCATGAAGGACAAAAGAACCAAGACAACAAAACTCTTGATTTCTCATTTAGCTAAAAGTGCATGATCACTCCCTGAGCTCGTACAGGATGTTGAGCTCACCTGTGTTGTACGCTGTGGGCATGGCGGAGAATGGCAGCCCCTGTGCCAGGAGGCTCGGTGTGGCTATGGAGACCACCGGCGTGGTGAGGGTTTGTGCCACCTGGGCTCCAGCCGCCAGCCGCTGGGCGTTCTGCCAGAGAGGTCAATGACATGTTAAACCCCGCAGAAACCTAAGCACTAACCTACACGTGCTAACAAAAGCTAAAGCTAAGACTTTAAAAATGTAAATTCCGACATGCTGGGAATGACAATGAGCTAATGGCTGGATTCATAATGATTTACCAAGTCAAGTAAATCTCAGACGCAAATGGATTTTCGTGGAGGTTCGTGATGACATGCATCAAAAACAGTTTGCTTGTTTTGAGCCATAAACGCTGTGGAGACTTTACATTAAAGGCAATTCACGTATGTATTAAGGTAGGTTCATCTTTCAAAAGTTGCATCCTTTTCAAATTGAGTCTTTAAGTTGAGTTTACAAGCTTGAAATTATGTTAAAAGTCCCTAAAGACTGTACTGTTGTACATTATCTAAATATATATTACTTATAATGATTTTAATGTTTTAATCCATAGAATCTTTTAAAATATATTTCCTGGGCATTATAGTCTTTATTTGATGGGACAGGATTAAGTGTGAAAGTGGGAGAGTCCAACCAGGTGAGCTGTTGGTAACCCTGAATTTCAAGACCACAATTACCTTCAGAAATAAATGAAATTAAATGTCCACAGTGAAATAATAGAAACACAAAGACACCAATTTAGAAGCCTCTTTTAGATTAATTTTCTGTTGCCTGACTAATTGACTAAACTTAGATAAATTTACTGAAGTAAATAGTAATTCTCCAGTTGTTCAAGCAGTTCCAACAAGCTGGAAGTGACTTGTTTGCTTTTTTGCAACTGCAGGATCGAGTCTAACTTGTAAGTGAGTGTGCAGCTAATCTCATGTTTCTCCAGTGGATGTCACTAAAGGCTTTACAGTACTCCTGCCTGGCTGCTCTCAACAATGGTTACTTTTTAATGTCTCAATCCCTCACTCTTAGAGAAGGCTAACGGGGGTCAAAGCTGCTGCCTGCTCAGTGTTTGTACATTAAGTCGGACATTTAGATGACAAAATATTCAGTGATTCTCCTAAACAGCTGCAGCAGACACGCCGCTAGATCTGTGCAACTGTTACTGTGAGGTTTTATTATGACGTAGCACTGCTGGAAGACACAAATCTCAGAGGAAGCACAATACACCAGAGCCTGCTTCGGCTGAGTTATATCACAGATAAAAGCAAAATGGGGTTCTTTGTAAGAGGGGGAAAAAACAAAAGGTCTGCATATAAAAGGCCAAAAATGCAATAATTCTGCTCTGGAATTACTCATATATTGTGAGACTGATCATCCTGAGAGGAAACATTGGGCCAGAGTTATGAGTGTTACGCTGCCGAGAGAGAAGAGGAGGGGGGGGGGACGTTAGACTGGAGAGAAGGGCCAGATTCAATTAACTGCCTCTGTGAAGAAGTGAGGGAGGGCGGCTGGGTGAGGGTGATGAAAATGAATCACTATCCTGTGGAAAATGAGATTCTTACCTGACAACTTTGAGTGGAATTGTACGAGAAATGACAATCATGCGGCACCGGCAGCAGAAATCAGCAGCCGCCATCCACCCTCTCTCTCTCTCCGAGTAAATTCATCTTACATGAAAATGAGATTTTACTGGAAAACTCACTCACTAAGTTGTTTTATGTGATTCTGATTTAATTTGTTATATTTTTTTAGTGTGAATAAGAATATTTTGCAGCACAATGAATGGTATCATATAAAAAAGTAGCAAGTTTAGAAAGCTGTAACTAAAGATTTGGTTTTATTTGTTGTAAGTTTTTGTTGTAAAAGCGTTGGAGCTACATATGTAAGATGCAACTGCAGCAGAAGATTGAGTTAAATGCCTTTAATGTAATTCCAGTTTGTTTTTTGAAACGTCTCTAAGTGATGGCGAGAATGAGAGTCGGTGTGAGTGTCAGTGAACAGGGGAACATGCTCTGTGGCACTTAGCTCCACGATGCCAAGTGAAAAGACACCCATGCTTTCAGTGGTATCATTAGATGAAGGAAATGTGCCTCGTTGAAAACTGATGAACACTCAAAGACAATTCTCAAGGTCTGTATGACATTAACCTTTCTACGTTTTTCTCTGAGAAGATCACGATCCCAACTCTACAAAACAAAACAACCATGAGCCCTGAACGACATGCAGTCAAGGTGGGAACCACAAAGTGAAGACTACCTCAAGAAATGTCAGTGGAGCAAGACCAAAAACAATGACAAGCTCTTGTACAGTTTCGTAACCATGCTAAAAATGTGTGGACAGTCGATAATCATCGAATCATGCGAGTGACTGACGTTGGGGAAAATCACCTCGTTTACCAATTCCAGCTCATCCTCTGTCTGCAAAGGGTGGTAACAGACAGGGTTACAACTCTGATCCAGGTTTGTAACCAAATACTCAATTGAATCGTTAAAAAGACGAGACAACAATCATCATTTGATCCATTGCAAGAATAAAAATATTGATTAAACTTGATAACAACAGCTTGGGGAAGATTTTGTTAAAACCTCCAGTGATGCTGTTCAGACAAATTCTGTTTCCAAGGTCAAAAATGAACTTTGAATCTCTACTAAAAAAATGTTTTCATGATCTGTTGGTGGTTATGACACAGTCAAACAGTGGCTATGAGTAAAAAGGAGTGTGTGTTTAGTTCAAAGACTTCTGAAAAAGCCCAGTTATGAGAAAACACATCAGTATGTCAGTGGGAGCTGATGATTCATCCAAGACTTTACAAACTTTGCCAGAGTAAATAATGAGATGTTGAACCTCAAGTATGCAGCAGAAATCTTAAATGTAAAAAACACAAAAATGATGGCAAACAGCCTCTAACACAGTGTTCACCTTCAAACTAATTCTTGATTTTCATTTCACTTTCAGTTCAAAATGTCATTGTCTAACTCATAATGTTTCCGATCTAATCTTCAAGGTTTTAGGTTCAGATATGATTCACTTTGTTATCATTAGTTTTTAACAATCTCACCCAACTGAGCTTTTTAACAGAGGTGAGAACAGTTAAATCCTATAAAAGGTGTCATTATTTCCAGGATTCAATGTTGACTGAAAGGACCCAGACAGAAACAGGCTCAGTTTGGTTAAGCTCACCATCTGCATGAGGCTCTTTCCGCCCTGTGAGGTGATGACTCGGAGGTCTGGCTTGCGGCTGTTGACCATCTGGGGGCTGGGAGGTGGGGGTGGAGACTTGGCTGGAACTACTTTCCCCAGACTGTTGCCGTTGGAAACGGTGAGGAGGCCTGGGGAGGCCCTGGCACTGGTGTATCCATTAGCTGCGGGGGAAACAGAGGTGTGAATGGACAGGAATCGTTAGGAAAATCAAACAGGTGAATGGAGACAGCGGGGGACTGACGCTGTGTGCACTCAAATTATTGTTAAGAAAAAAATGAATCTATTCCGAGAGGCTCTAAAATGAAAAGGAATGTCAATCTGGACTGAATCTAAGTGTTTGAGAAGCCAACAGAAAGTAAAATCCACATCTAATGAGACCTAACTAGATGATGTTCAAACCTCTTTGTGTTAGAGAGGTTTGATTTATATTAATCCTTCTAAAATGATACAATCTGTTGTTTGAAATATCTACATTTCTGCAATTAATAACTATCATATTGAATCAATAAGATATTTTTTACTCTAAATATCACATAAAATTAAGTACACAAACACATTTTCCAAATACAAACATTTAAAACAAGAACTAAAACATATTTCAATTGAAACAAAAAAATGTACATGAGCTATAGTGTTAGAACTATATCTATAAAGTGAACTACATTTCTGAGGGTAAGCACTGGGAAAACTATTCATGTCTGTTGATGAAACTTATGGCATCATCTGGTCCCTCCACGGCACCATCAGAGATGATGGTGCCGTGGAGGAACCTTGGAGAGGATTTAGGATGATTACAAACTAAACAACTAAAGAATAAAACCTGCTCAGGTTCTTAAAAAATAAAATCGTACTCACGGACTGGACTTGGGCATCCTCCATTTGAATTATTCAGGTCACCTCCCAGAAGAGCACCTATTGTTGAAAGATTAAATTAATAGAAAGGATTATCATTATTGTAGCCACCACAAATCAGTGGTCAATTACTTTTCTGAAATATGGTGTAGACGCAGTATTTCTACTATTGGTAGTAAAATCTAAAAATGAAGTTGAAAATGACGTTTTGAAGGAAACTGTAGTGGCACAAAACTCTGAAGAGAAGTTATGATGTAATCGAAAGCTCAGATGTCAATGGAAATCCCCAAATATAGAGTATGTGTATGTGATTGTGTGTGTATGTACAAGTTTCATAGAAAAAGACCAGACAAATACAGACATCCAGGTGTAAATATTTCATTTTTTGATCTTATCTCATTTTAACCATTCGTTTGGCACTTGTTCTAATTATTATTCTCTACTGCACATTGCACTTTTTCAGCACAGCTACAGTTTGCCATCTTGCATTTCACTGGGCATATTGTTCATCTTTGAATCTCGAATACTCAAGAAAAATATTCACTTAGGTAAACAGAAGACTTAAGCCGTTTTCAGACATGACCTGTGGGTAAAATCCAGAGAATTGGCAGGGGACTTGTCTGCCTTCAACACATGCACAACACAGCGGGAGGTTCTCTGCACAGACACGTTCACAACAGCAACAAATCCTCTGCACTTTTAAGGCGAGAGGTGGAACAGCAGACAGAGGCAGGAAAAGACGTATTAACTTCAGTGCTACTTGTTTGTATGATGCAGCTATGCACTGATAATCAAAACATTAGAAGGGACATTAAGAAAAAATCTCAAGTGCGGTTCAGCAAGTAGTTTTTCACCAAAGCCAAACACAGTACAACAGTCTAGAGTAAAAGAATGTACGCTGCTCCCTGAGGAATTACTCAGCTCATTACATGTAAAGATAAGGGGCTGGATATCTACTGTAGGTCCGTGGTTACCTAACAACGGCGAATAACAACTGGCAATAACGGTTACAATCATTACAAAGTTATTGTTGAGGAAGTAAACAAGAGGTGGATTTAAGTTCAGATAGTGTACAAGAAGAAAATGGGCTGAACTAAAAGGGGAACATTAGAATTTGTTTTTGAAACTTTACCTACAATAATATGCAATTTCTCTAAAAAACGACTTGAATCTTGCCGCACTCAGCAGAATCGCTCACTCACCTGCACTCGCTGGTCGCTGTGGCAACCCAGGAGACACCGTGTTTCTCTGAAGAGCTGGTTGCTGTGGTGACAGGAGGTGGGTATCCGTGAGAGACGATGATGTTACATAGGAGGTAGTTACCAGTGCGTTGCCAGGGTTACTGAATTGCAGTGTGCTTTGACTGGACGCCTGGACTGTGACTGGCATGGAGAAGGTCTGGGGAGCCGTCGACTGCTACGAAATGGAAAGAGGGAATTTTACTTTCAGTCTAAACCGTGTGAAAAGTCACCGCTAGGTTTCTTCAACATCACTGTTTTCACCTCTAAACCTGTATTAACTGATTTTTGTTGTCCACTTGGTGGCAGTGAAAATAAGCTGTTGACAGATCAGTTGATATGAACTTGTTAGCAAACAGTTGCTTGTTTACACATTACTCTACGAATTGTCATTTCATTCTGAGACGTGTCTCTGGCCTCCTCCGTGGAACCGTCTCCAGCAACTCCTGAGGGAAATCTCTGGCTCTTTGACTGTCAAATGAAAAAGCACCAGCTCTGAACGTGTCGGTCGGCCATTTGGTGCAGAGAGGCTCGTGTGCAGAAGATTTTAGAGCTCTTAACTTTGCAGTGAGAGCGACGACAATGAATAAAACACTGCATTTGTGGACCGAACTGCTAAACAAGGAGCTGAAAGGCTCATTTTAAAGTTTTGTAAAGCTTCAGGGAGCATCAGACTCAGGGGGCATCTCTGAAAGTTCATCCCTACAAGCTAACCCTTTCACAAAGCCATGTTTGGGCAACGTATTGTAATTTTGATGGACTTGCATTGAAGCTCACATTAATCTACACATAGCTTTGTGTGAATTCTTAAATGCTCAACATGAACATAAACACTCAACATGAACATTTTGATAAGGATCTATTGAATTTGGTTAGTAAAGAAAAATAGATCATTGTACGTTTGAAGTAAGAACTTGACTGATTAACCCAACACCAAAGTTTCTGGCATGTTGCAAAGGACTCTGTAACAAAATGTGTGAAAAAAAGAGAGGAACTTCACAACAGAAGTGGTTTCCTGTGACTAAACAAACAAACAGAGAATAATAACAGAAAGCGTCCGAGTATACAATTGAGAAAAGCAGAATAGTAATTACCGAGATTACCCGTCTTACACAGTGTTCAGACACTCAACAATTATAAAACTTTTTTTCCAGGCATTAAACTCATTTGGTTCATTTTCTCGTATCAGCAGCAGGGCCTATTTCCTTTAACTGAAAAACTACCATCTGATGGAGCAGAGCAGAGTCACGTCAGAGAATAGTTGACTCTTATCACACGATGAGGGGAGAGTTGACCGACAACACTGAGGGTTTGAAGTCGAAGCGAGAAGCATGAGTGCCAAAAGGGAACCTGAAGACATCGATGAGACAATCTGCAGAAATTGCCTACTAATCTACACACACCTTGAAGTAACACCACAAGTGTGAGGCTGACTGCAGTGACACACGTCCTTTCTCGGAAAATGTCCGGTATAATCTGTAACACCGGTGTTTCCGAGAGTTTCTCCACACCATTGCATCCCTAATACTCTGTATGGAGGATAGGAGCATGAAGTGTCACATGCAGGTTGGACGACTTACTCCGTAGCGTTTGAAGAGAACATCCAGGTCCTCTGTGGTTTTACGGTACTTGTCATCATTTAAGGGACTTTGGTCGATGGAGTCTTCACCGTCCGGCTCTGGACTGTCACAACCGTTGAAGCCTTTCTTTCTCAAAGTCTACGAAAGTGTAAAAGAAAGGGAATGAGTGTCAGTCAAAGATGTGAGGAATTTATTTTTGTTTTATGGTTCAGTATGCAAGAAATGTATAAACATGGCAAGACAGGAATAAAAGTTTTTCGATAAATTTTAAAGTACTGAAGCGATGGATTTACCTCAATGATATCTGCATTGGTCCGGCTCTCGTGAGGCTCATTGTACTCTGTGTATTTGAGTAAGACCTTGTCCATGTCGGTGCTGGCGTACTGGAACAGCTTGTTCGCGTGGTTGAAGATGATGAGGGCGATTTCGCAGTCACACAAGACACTCAGCTCGTAGGCTTTCTTCATCAAGCCAAACTTTCGCTTCGTAAATGTCACCTGAGTGAGAACAGTGAAGAAAGATGGAGAGGAGGAGACAGGGCAGAAGGTAGGGGGGGAAAGAATGAGTTCTGGTTAAGTCGACTTAACTAATTTAAGGCTAAATATTTTGTGCTTTGCAGTATTGCCACAGACTCACTGAAGGTAAAAAAAGTTCAGGTAAAAAGCCTGATTTAATATCTCTATAGAGCTTTCTCTGGTCATCTGTCTTTATTCTAGTCTCTCATACTTTTCCTTTATGCAGCCCTTCTGTTATCCACGCATGAATCAGGGTTATGGTTAAAAATCTAAATGAAATTGAAAATTCAAGAGAAGAAAGAGCTGATGACCTATGAATAATCTTTCTGGAGTCTGGTAATTAATACAAAATAATCAGTTACATTACTGGAACACACACAGTCTGATGTAAGATGTTTTTGTGTTGCCAGAGCAAAGGTTGAAACACACTGGTGTCCTAAAAATGCTAAATGAACAGTTTCCTAGAACTGTAAGTAAGCAAACAAAATATCTTGGTCAAGGGAAAAAAAAAGAAGAAGTACACAAAGCTGCTGAGCTCACAGCTGAAAATGTGGATCTATCTAAAAGACCAGAAAATATTGAAGGTTGTAGAAAATCTGGGCTGTGTGGCAGAAGGACTGAAAAAAGCCACTTGTGGAACAAATTGACACATGATGAAAAAAAAACATGGAGGACTGAGAACATGAGGCAAAGTGTGATAAAACTGAACTTTCCAGAAGTGACACAAAGCAAACTATTTGTCAAAAGCCAGACTCATCTAATCACCCGTCCAACATCCTCCCTGCTGTGAAATTTAGTGAAGAAGTTGCAGTGATGGGACAGGAAGCAACAAATGGGACTGACAGAGGCAAATTCTCAAGGACAGCCTGTGTTACAGTACTTGAGACATTTCGCTCCAGGAAATATGGATTTCTGAATGGGACAATGAAACATGAATAAATCAACAATAGAGGAGCTTCAGAATAAGTCAACTGTGCAAGACCGGAATAAAACTGAAGATCCATTGGGGTCAAGTCATAAAGTGGAACCAGACTTTTCGACCCCAGCGTAAAGCCATTTTTAGACATGAACTCCAGAAAATGTCCGGAAGATTGTGTCCGGGACATTTTCCATATGAAGACCGCAGCAGGGGATTGTTGGGATTAGACGCGTTATATTTTTTCTGTTTCGTGTCTGTCACGTGTTAAAAACGTCATCATCACACTCACTCGCTCGCAGTGAGTTTATAAATCTGACATTTGCTGTCAACTTTTAGGTATTTTAAAGTTTTTTGTTTAATCCTCAGGGCTACAGACATAAAGAGAAAATGAAATGAGAGATAAATTAAGACTCACCTGCTTGTTCCTTTCATCTGTGATCCGTTGGATCTGAATCTTTTTCCTACCCATGATGCTTTGCAGTTGTGGAGACAAATGTCGCAGTCAGTCAAGTAGAGAAGTGCCTCTCTGAGGCTGAGAGACGAAGTGCAGACCACTACTCTTACTTCAGCCCAAAAACACTTGCACGGTCATTCATCAGAGGGACGGCACACACACGCATTTCTCTGCCCAGGTGTGGTGAGGCAACGTGGTCGACAGCAGCGAGTGAGGAGTGCAGACTGCAGAAATGTGTGAGGGTCGAGGAGGTCCTCAGTTCATCGTTTGTTCGCAGCCACTGTGGCGAGGAGGACGACACTGCTCTCCTGCATGAGACAGAGACAGAGACAGAGAGAGAGAGAGAGAGAGAGAGAGAGAGAGAGAGAGAGAGGAGAGAATATACAAATGTCAAATCATGACATGTGAGGGAAATAAATGGATAATATCTACATCAGATTACCTAATGCTGTCATAAAATAATTAATTTGCTGTGCGAGAAAATGATAATAAAATGACAAAGTAATCTGTGCTGTTCTGTCAAATGAACCCTGAGAACAATGAAGACAACAATACTGTCTGATTATAAGGGCAGGGGGGCACAGATGATTGAGGAATCTATCCAGTCAACACTTTGTAGGAAAATCACAGGTTAAAGTCACCATCTTCCAGTATCTGAGGCCGTTCAAACAATAGCAATACATAAAAGTTCAAGGTCAACTGCAGCGTAATTTTGCTGGTGACTCAGTTTAGGTACCAGCACGGTGCCAGAAATTTGATACATTCTCAGGCTCACCATCACCACACAACACACATGTCCAGGAGAAGAGCTCTCAATTAAACAGATTTTTCATTTGATCCAAAAGTTTCTGCTTATTTTCTAACTGTACCCAAAATTACTCCCAACCTTCTACCCAAAGCATTGATTTACAACAACGAATCTGTCAAGATTCCAAAGTACAGCCTGCCCGATTTATCGGTTGCCCGAAAAAAATTGGCCAACATGAGCCTTTCATAGACATATTGGTATCAGCATTTCAGTCTGCCTATAAAACCAGATTCTGAATCTGATATTTGCATTGGCATCAGCCCCCAAACATCCACATCGGTCGGGCTCTCGTCCAAGGTCCAAATGTTAGGAGATATGTAACATCCTATACATTTCTCACAATGGCTCGCAAAACCCAGAACTCCCTAATTTCACCTTTGTACAAGTTACATTATGTGACATGACACCTGTCAGGGGTTTATAAATTATGATTTATAAATATAACATACAAATGAGCTATTCAACAAAACCTTTTGAGTTGTCATCTAACATTTCATAGTCAGTTGTTAGGTTAATCAGTGCTTAAATTAATTTATTGCAGCCCTACATGGAACTAAGATTTAGTTGAGATGAGTCATCGCAATGTGAACAAGAAAACAGTCAGCAGTTTTTGACTCCACAAATGTAATACTTCAGTCCCTTAGGGGCATTCACTGACAACACTGAAATAATCAATGTCTTTTTTTTCCTTTTTTTTTTCAAAGGACAAGGTGAGAGGAGCTCTCCATGAAAAGGATGTCAGGGAATAAAACTCAGTTTGGGCGGCTGAAGACCTTCAAGAGGAATAATGGATTCAATGACACAAGGCTGCTCTGCAGTGCAAAAGCAAAGATCAATGTTCAAATTAAATGAAATTATATTGACGGCAATAGGATGATTACATGTTTTGTGGATGACTATTAAAAGTATTAACACAGATGTGGATGTGATCACAGGTCAGGTGGAACATTCCATTGTTTACTTCACTCTCAACCGACGTATGGCATCAGAGGAGGGAAATTAATGACTATACCAGCTTCAAACTTCTTGGCTCTCCTTCACCGTGTGTGCTCTGAATCACTACCTGGTATTCTTTATATTCATTATATTCTGAATTCCATCTCAATGCTTGTGTAAAAGGTCCTAAAGGTTATAAAACAAGAAATGAAAACAATGAGGAATGACGAAGCCTTGAGAACCAAGGAAACTGGTCAAACTGCCAACTGGCCTACTGGACTTAAACTATTTATGTCAAAAATAATGATAAAACTACTTTGTCAGAGCTTATAAATTGAAGTCTTACAGAAAATTCAAGACTGTTGTGTCTGTAGGTATAATTGTTAGTTTGTGAGAGGAATTACGCAAAAACTACAAAACTGATTTCCACCAAACTTGGTGGAGGGACGGGGCCTGGACGGGAAGATGTGATTTAAGACGTGGATCCTAGATGTTTTTTTCACTGTCTTTTACTATGTTTTATGACAATTAAATAATTCAGCTTATCAGACCACTTCATTTTTTTCTTTTATATTTTTGCTATTAGAACTAGACAATCGTGTGTAGAATTGTTTGGCCTTGGCGGAGGCTTCTTGTTTTATATGTATCACAGGTGTCTTGAATGAATATTTATAAAACTAAAACTAAGTTAATACATTGTATTGAATACAAATTAATGAAAAATAATGAAAGCAACTTAGCATATTTATTAAATCTACAACTGGGAACTAATTTTACAATAGGGATGCAATATACAATTATTCATATAATAATCATACACGTAGCTTCAATAATTCATTAGTCAAGAGCAATGCTAATTGTGGTTGTTCGGGAGGTTTAAATTAAGTGCTCCATAATTACAGAGGATTAATGATTTTAGTAATTTTTTGAAGATCAAGCTTTGAGTATCTCCTATGTAGCTTTTCTCTATTATCTTGTTGTAAATTGAATACGATTGAGTTTCTGGTCAAAACAAGACAAGACATCCCAACTGATGTGGATTTCTTGAGGCAGATGTTGATATAAGGGACTAAAAATGTTCCAATACTGATATACATCCATATGCAAACACTTGCTTACACCACCCTCTATGATGTAGTTTGTGCTGTGGCAAAATGGCGCTTTTGCGCGTTAAAACTGTATTCGCAGCAGCGCTGGGCACCACCCCAGATCATTCATTAGCTGTAACTGTTGGGAACCAACCCCAAATGATTATCCCAAAAAGATATATAGAAATATCCAACTGCTAGACGGGGTAATGATTACAGAGACGCTCCTCCTTATTGGGTCCACTGACTTCCCCACTGTTAGGCTACAATATTATCTTTGATTAGGCTTGAATTAACCAGAATGGGGTTACACTGCAAGGCTTGTGTATGGCCTCCGTCCCTCTCTGACTGCCCTATGTGTGGTTGTCCCCTCATTACTGTAATTGACACGTTCATCCTTCCTCTTACCCCTTAAGGCGCTGATGGCTCAATTAGGAGCTGGCCAGAGGACTGATTGGATGCCAAGATAATGAGGTCACCGCTTGGCTTTAACTGAGCCTGCATCCAGCCAAACCAAGCTCACTCTGTGACAAACAGGAGGCAGATAGATGAAGAAGAAAAGAGTTTACAAGTCAATCTAAAGAGCCAATCCGAAGACAATAGATAGAAGACTATAATGGTGGCAATTTAATGACTTTTGGCTGGGACCCGTTTGCCTCATTATCTCTATGGTCTGGTTAAAAAAACAAAAAAGAAAGAAAATAGATCCACACATAAGCCCCTCGAATCATCCAAGTGATGGTTATGCAACCCTTGAATATTCTTCTGAAAAAGCAGAGCACAATCAAGCTCAGGGTGGGCATCTGTCTGTTTTGGAGTAGCGTAATTAGTGGCAGTGACCTTTAGCGGATTACGCACTAGCCAAAGAAATGGGCCAAAGCCATGAGATAAATAATGGTCAGAGCCTCAAACATGACTTGCAGTGGGGTTTAACCATCCACAGCTCTGAGAGGATGGGGGGTTTAGGACGGCCTTAATGGCCCAATCACTGCTCCCGAAGATGGACAGGACTGCACTCATATCTTCTTGTGACTCTATATGAGCCCTACACCTCCACAGCAAGGACCGTACAGTGATGAAAGATTCATAAATATATGTTGCAGAGGAGCATTAGACAATATTAGTTCTGTCATTAACTATCATTTTTATTATCAGTTAACACTATTGTGATTTTTCTGACCATTTTGTTTATTAGGTGTCAAGAAATAGTGGAAAATATCCATGATGATTTTCCAGGGTCCAAGGTGACAAATCAAATCGGTAGAAAAATCGATTCTCAAAACATTTTCTCTCGATCTCCTAACTGATTCACCAACAATTCTTGTCAGCTCTACACCATCCAATTTGAATAATATCACAGTATTTTCTGAACCATATAAAAGTCCCTGTTTTAATGTGGTATGTCTCTACTGGGCAATAAGCTACTGTCAATACAAACACTATTACAAATATTGCTAAGGAAGAGACAATTTACACAGTGACTGCTATTAAAAAAAGACTTAGCTAAGCTATTTTCAACTTCTCAAGTATCATTTAAATCTGTCAATCTGAATGTGTCCATTTTCTTGCCTATATACTAAAAGAGACAATAGGGGTTTAACATTTTACTTAAGGAAACTTGAAAAAAGAAACAGTTGTTGCTGAGATTAAACATCTCCCCAATAAATGCTGCGGAAGTCTTTGAGTGGAGTGTCCCTGTGAGCCTTGTTGTTAACAGGTCTGAATGGAAAATGGTAACGATTATCACCGACTTTCTCAAGAGGGCAGTTGAAGGTAATGCAGTTTCCGAGCAAAGAGAAAATGGAATAAATGAAGGTTCTAGACATGAATAAAATATTTTAGCCAACATAAAAGAATGAAACTTGGAAGACTTATTGTAAATTTGTACAGCTGTCAGTTTCTCTTATTTTAAAAATCTAATCTCTTCTGGTCTCTCCTCTCTGGTTTCACTTACTGAAAAGGAAAATTTTCTTTTCTATGGTTTTTTATTGCAATGTGTATTGATGTATTATGCATCCACGACGTCTCGACAAATATTATGTTTTATTTGATTTATTTGTCAAAGCACCAAGACTTTATGTGACCAAGTGGGAAAAGGTGAAAATTGCAAAGCTATAAATGATGCCAACAACAGAGGAATCGAATGCTGTCTCAAGGTATTGTTGCCGTAGACTTTGAGAAACCCTCAGTATAATTTTGTTCATCCTGGCAACAATTCACAGCCTTGTCAGCTCAAAGTCATACACAGAGGAACTGCAAGCTCCGATAACACTGTTATTTTCAGGATTTTAATAAAACTGTTTTGTTGATGGGAGGGTTTTAGGCAGCCTGCATCTGCTGTGAGGCCGGCAGAGAAACAGGACTTCTGCATTTCAAACAATAAGGCGTCATTTCAGGACTAGCAGAACCTAGCTTTAAACTTATTAATAACCACACTGCTGGTACAAAACTGAGAGGGACTGCACTGCATCCAGATGTTGACATGAATCCATCTGTAAGGATGGCACACAGAGGTGGATCACTCTGTCAAACTGGCCTACTTCTAAGTCCAGCAGCTTTGCTATCTACCCTGGGATGGCGCCCGCACACAAAACATGGCTGCTAATTTCTAATGCACAAGCAAGCTAATTTCCACTGGATACACACAAATCCAGTTTAAATCACAAACCAGTGGCCTAATTTGAGTCTGACAGAGGTTGCTGGAGGGTATATGTTTAAGAATACTTATGGTAAATACAGCTATGCAAATGCACCCAAGCCATTGTCTATTTGCAAATCTGTCTATTTGCAGATAAAACTGGAATTTCTTTTCCTGAAAATACCATCTTCTTCGCAGCTCCAAAACAGCAGTTGCACCGTACTGCCACTAGCACGCACTGTTCTTAGAGCAGCGAAGAAAAAGGTGATTTCAGGCAGCGCACCGTTAGCCAGAGCGAGATAAAATGTCAGCAACTTGGCAATAGTTCACGCCGGAAAGTCCCACAGGTAAAACAGTGACGTGTATTTTCATAAACCGTGGCTGCACAACAGCTATTTAAAAGGAAGTAATTGTCGTGTAATACGAGATGTATTCACTTGTGGGTGCTTTTTCCGTTATTACAATCAAACTCATTCTATGAAATTCATTCTCTGTATGTATTTTTTCCAAAAGGTTTAACCTGATCCTATCACCCATCACTTCCATACAGGGTTTGTAGCATGCAGCTGTTAAAATGCATTATGCAATTTATTAATTCGTAAATGCATTGGCAATCGAATCGGCCGATACGCAAAGTCCAGGTATCGATATATATCGGTATCGGGGAGAATGGAACCAGAAGGTGTCTAGAGTTTTGTACACAATCTGAGCTACTTTAATAACCAAAATCTCATCACACACACACAGACACACACACGCACTTAAACCAGGAGAATATGATTTTCCTTCAGGCTCTTGTTGGAGGGAAGCAGAGCGAATGCAGAGCAGGGCTTCTGAACAATAGCTCCCTCACATGTTACAGTTACACTCTCCTTAATAGCATTACACAATGTTAGATCTGCTGTGTGGTTAAAAAGGACATTGCTGTTAACAAAGTGGGAGCAGGACTCATAAGCTATTCTGTGCACATTATGACAGATGGAAGTCTGGAGACTGGGGGAGGAGGTGGTGGTGGGGAGGTAGGCCCACTGGCTGCAGACAGGAGGGTGGTTGAAGGGGGGGGTCTCGTTTGACAGGCTGGTTGAGGTCGTGTGTCTTCATTTGGGCCAAGAACTCGCAGGAGTCCTTGAAGGCACCGCGAGCGGAGCAAGATGCACGGAGCAAGAGGACGAGCTGCTCCTCCACACAGGCCATTTCACAAGTCTTCCACTGTACGAGTCAGCCATTACCTTCCTCTCTCTCTCTCTCCTCTCCTCGTAGCTCGGCCCCACTGAGCTGCAGCACCCATTACACTGGTTCCAATGTATAACTACAAACCACCGCTGCCCCCCCTCGAGAGATATCAACCAGCCCCGTGTGGCTTATTTACTTGACATTTAAACCGTTGAGCAAACGGCTGTGGTGGTAGGGGGGGGGAGAGAGGGGAAGACGCAGGAAGGAAATGTATCACTCCACTTACCCTGAAATATTGCTGATAAAAAAAAAAAAAGAAAAACCCCCACAAACACGCGTGGAACCGTCCGCTCCGGAGCCGACGCGTGTTCACGAAGAAACGCTGAAAACCACTGCAGCTGACACGGCGTCTGTGTTTACGTGAATCCTCCCTCCCGCATTTTATTCCAATTTTTTAACGTGGAAGTAACTCTACTGTCCACCCGGGCGATAACAGTGAACCCAGTGTAACGACCGACGTCATCCACATCACCCCCGTGACGGACGCGCCGCCGGGCCAATGGGGAGCGGACGTGCGACGCCGCCGGCCAATCGGAGAGTCGCGCTGCTGCCTAGGTGGGCGGGCGCCCGCGAGAGAGGACATGACGGAGGTGACGGCCATGTTGTAGCAGTGGTGTTTGTATCCCTCCGCCTCAGTATTTACCTTTTGCATGATTTTGCATGTGGAGGGGAAAATGTCACCGTGGCCCCGCTGTGTTCGCTGCCTGCTTTCCATACCGTGGTCCGCTAGGCCGTGTGCTTCCCCCTAAACGTGCGCACGGGCCCCGGGAAAGGTTGTTGATCGTCCCGACGTGTCATCGGAGCGTCGCTTCTCATCATGTCAGATGTTGTAGCCTCACGAGCAGCCGCCTCTCGCAGGATCGACATGTGTTGTGTTAATACACATCTGTCATGAGGGGTTTCAAAATGTGTCAAATGAACTGAGACACAATCATAAACGCTTAATGCACCAGTAGTACTACGTGTTATAGTCATATGCAGATCTCATCTGGTTGTACACAGACCTACTTTACCTACAGTCAAAATATTTACACATAAATCCATACAACACACAGAGCCGGATCAACCCACCAGAGGGCCCGAAGGGAAGTGGGCCCCCTATTCCAGCCCGTCCACCCCATCTTATCGAGTTCGTTCACAATATTTTAAAATACACGTATTTGTTTATGTAAAATAAAAGTAAATATCAACAAATATACTATACAGGTATTAAACAGGCCCCCTCAAGACTGAGCGGGCAAGTAGAGAGTGAATAGCCTGTTGGGACCCAAAAACTTTAAAATAATATTCTGGTTCAGGTCAGGTTTGCTCACGTTGTCGAGGCTAGCTCCTCGAACTCGGATTAGGTTTGGACACAAAAAAGCAGAATGTCTGTCGGGTTAAGATCAGGTGAAAAAAATTGGATCAACGTAGTGCCCACTACTCAATTATAACTTCTGTTTATGATGGTGCTTTAGTGGTGCATTATCCTCAACAAAATATCAATTAAATCAAATTACAACTAAGTTATTGCCAATTAATGGCCTTTGAGGGCAATCGCAGGACAGTTCCCCACGCTTCCATGATGATAATACAGTTTTGAATAGTAACAATGACCTCATTTGCACTGCTATGGAGATTTGCATAACCTACAATACATATGCACTAGATAGTTTGTTGTCCAGCTGAGGTCTGTACTACTGCATAGGTTTAAGTTTGATTATATATCTTTTAAGCTATATATGTTATATTAGCACACTGGGCGAATAAAACTGATTCAGTATCCGCTGAACAAGAAGCATATCAAGCCAATCGCGTTGCTGCAGTAACGACAGGGGAAGCCTTTTAAATCTGGGTCAAAGTCAAAACTTCTTTTAATCCGATTAGGTTTGTGATTCTATAAACTCAGGTATTTCCTGGTAACAGTCGATAGAGCAGTTGTGGCTCTCACTCTATTCAATTAGACAGGAGCCTGGTGTTGCCAAGATGGCTAATGGGAAGACTTGCCTAGAAGGACTTTGGTATAGGGACTGTATGCAGCACATTGACATCAAGTGAAAGCTGCATTTAACATGAGTTGTTTTTGATTATGATCATAATAATTAAACTGCTGTTTAATAATTAACCCACCCGAGCAACTGACTGTCAGAAAACCTACGTGCTGGTTCAACCTTCTTGCAAGATAAGAAATCACCTGTACCCCAGGTTACATATATTTACTATGTTTAACTGTTTTTATGCTTAAAACTCTCTGGTATTTTTGCAATAAATATGTATTGCTACTGCAGTACTGTCACTGTTGGGGGGAACAAATTCAAATTATTAGACTGTGAAGCTGTGAAGGAACATGGAGGAAACAAACAGCTCACAATACAGAGAGCAGTGGGTTAAGGGAGGTCAGAAGGAGCCCATTTGCAAATGTTCGCCTTGGGGCTTGCAAATATGTTAACTCAGTCATGGTTATCATACATGCTATGAGCTGGAGAGCTGGATTAGAGCTGTGTTTAAACTTCCTGGAGCATCCGCGCACATTCAGGCCGAATGTGCGCGGATGCTCCAGGAAGTTTAAACACAATAGTATACAAAACTTAGTAATGTGCTCTCCACGTTATTCTTCTTCTCTCTGAGTTTCTAGGCAGACTTGTGTCCTAGTTTAAGAACATATGCTGTTTTAGACCCAGTGCTGGGGACCAGAGGGAATAGAGAGGCTGACGGAGATAAAACGCATGACATCTTGGAGATATGCCTCACAGGGGCCATCTTGGATGAGAAACAGAGTATCAAAGCCTGGCTTGATTTGTTGGATTCAAACCCATAGAGTACAAATATGTATGAAGATGAGTCACAGACTGAACCAGCTCAGGCATGGACATCTATGAACCATGGAGAAGAGCTAAACACTAGAGGATTATAACAATCAGGCCTGCAAGAGAAGCAGAAAGCCTGTGATGACCCGCACGGTTTGACAAGTTCGAAGTAGCTGTTTTGGAAGTCCAGCATTAAATAGAAACTGAACCTCTGTATAATTTAATGTCCAGAGGCAGATATAACAAATGAAATGCAGGGCAGAGAGATCAGGCAGCGAAGGAAGAGAAAGATCAGCTGAAGAAACTCAAGAATGAATTGGCCTCGGGCTCCTTAAAAGAACAGAGCGGGCATCTGTTAACTGTCCTATTACACCAGCTGAGGAGAGACTCAGAGTTTCATTGCCTGAACACTAAAGTTCAATCGGTAAAAGCAGGTTCAAAAGCAGGAAAAGTTCCCTCTCTTGAAGTGGGTTTAGCCGGACACCCCCGCAGTGTCTGTCATGTGTCCGCCAGACGAATTCAATTATATAAAACTAGTTAGAAACTGAGAGGTGGCTTATTTGACTGCAATTGGACAGTAGTTATAACTAGAATACAATAAGAAACCCAATAAATTCACTAGATCCGCATTTTTATTTGTGTCTGCACATTTCACACACACATGACACAAACTGTTTTTTTCCCATCCATGATTTATTTTCTGAGAAATCAATAAAATTGTTGAAAAATCTCACAAAAGCGAAGATAGTGATAAAGTTAGATAATCAAATATTCAATTCCCTCATAAGATATTGAGAAAAAACAAATGTAGCTGTTTTCAGTTGCATTTGACTGTAAACTCAAGCCTCTATATGATGAGTGGACAAGATGAACAGGAAACCTAAAGATATCAAAGAGAGCTAGTGTTATTGCAAAATGTCTAATAGTTGACAAACGTATTGTCTTAGAGAGTTTTATCATATCAGCTCACCTATATATGTCTATTTTACAAATTTATGAAAATAGTTAACTAGGCAATAGAGCTGAAAGTAAATTCAAACTCTACCTCTGATGAAACAGGATCATCAAGTCATCCTGTCCACATGTGCAACCTGAACAAAGGGCAGCATAACAAACAAGTCTATTGTTTGACAAATGTGTTTCCATCCCTCTGACCGACCGAACCTGAGGGGTCATCGTATCCTATCTGCACGCCTGGAAATGTGCTTTACTGTCGCCGCGGTAATGACAAAAACAAGCCAAAGTGCTCTCCATGGCGGTCGACCCCAATCTGCCACCCACACACACTCCACGCCGCCTCCCACACGCACTCCACTCTGCCATCATGTTACTTTTTCATGATCTCATTTTACGGAGCTATTGTCGTTTAATCATGAGGGTGTTTACAAGCACTGGTCATTTTGAGCTCAGTTCCTGTGATGGTCAAACGGAGAAAGGCCTGGATTTTATTTTTTTACCAAAAGATATTATCAAGTTATATTGATATAATATTGATGTTGATGTTCAGCAGGTATATTGACCATGTTCACTGTTTTAGTTTAGCACAGACTGGGTATAAAGATGGACGACATCACAGCTCCCAAAAGTGAGGCCAAAGCATCTAGATCTCTCCCTGAAGCGTAGGTTATTATTCCCGCCTCCTCTATGTTAGTGGACGGGACATGGGCCAAACTAAAAAAAGTCAAAGTACATACTGATGTATGTTCAAGTGTTTTATTTATTAATTAGTTATTTGATGCTATAAAATGGGGTGAAATGTCATGATTGTGTCTATCAGCATCTGATGAATTAAAGAACATTAGAGCCAGATTTCTTGCTCCTGTGATGCCCAGCTTTGATCTCCTTGTTGTTTAAAAAAAATGTGAACTGCAAAGATTTTTTGACACGTTTCAGGAGGAGTTGTAGAATATAAGTATGTAACAGTCTGAAATACCAGGATGATTGTAAGCGGTACAGCTGAGTTGTAAGAGTCTGTAAAGTAGTACTCGTCTGTAAATGGTTGAAGTGCTTACTCAATGGTCCACTAGTAAAACATTAAATTCCTGTCAGGACTGACCATAAACTCTAACCCGAGGGCAGGAAAGCTCTGGGAAAAGTAGCAAAGTGTTTGTGAGTGTGGTCGGGTTGGTTTGACCTCAGTGACCTTTGTGTCGGAACTTTCTGTGAACAGGAAACATTAAATATCAGCTAAAGCCACCTGCATCAACAGACAGTACAACAGCTCTGAACAAAGACTAAACAGAAACACTTCCTGTCTCTTTTTCAGATCCTTGCTTGTTGCTTTATGCTACATTGAGAATTGTTGACTTATTAGTAAATTATAGATTTATCAATACACTGAGAACGAAGACTATCAAATCTTTACTTGTTTCTTTACTAAATAATTATTGTTTCTTAAACCCCACCATGTGTAGTTTGTTTGTGATTATATGTTGTAAACTTTACAGTACCCCCCCCAATGTTATTGTTGTGGTTGTTGGTGTTTATATTAAAGAATCAAAATGATTAAAATCTTCATTTGGTACAGAGGCTATGCGCTCTTTGGCCTCGTGGGGCAGCAGATAGTTAGAATTCAATAATCCATGGAGGTCTTGGTGTAATGCACATAATATCCACACGGTGGCGGCAGTGGATTAGATAAAAGGCATTTGGCTGTGATCTTCTTTCTTTGGCCTGATCCCATCAAACTGATTCAGGACGAACACGCCAGGTTCTTCCCTGATGGACCCACGAGGCCAAATATCTCATTAATACGCATATTTGTATTTGTGTTGACTCAGTTCATGATAATTAAATCACTAGACTTTTATAAAACACATAATGTTACAGAGGTGAGAAAGATCAATACACAGACCGGTTGGATTTGATATTAGAAAAACGACTATCATGATATAAACTGAAGGATAATGTAAATCTCAGAATATACAAGAATATGTATAAAACAAGTCCCAGTAAATACTGTCTCATTGCTATAAAATCAGATTAATCTCATACCATGTTCCTTGAATCCTGCAAGGTGGAAAATATTGAACAGTATTCACCTCATCTACTGTATCATTCCCATATATAGTCTCGAGTATATAACTATTAATGCACAATACATTTATGGACATTATTAATAGACTGTATTCAATATTATCAATAACTATTAATCGAGTCCGTTTGGTTTTAGATGTTTTAAAATCTTTAAAAATGACCCTAATACTCACTGTGGTCTTTTGTACAAAATCCCAAACTGGACACTTTCTTCTTTTAAAGTCTAGAGCTGCTTAAATTGTATTGAAAAAAAACATCTTTTTGTTGTTGTTTTTTTCGTCTTTTTAACAATGCTGTAAAATCAAATCAAAAGTATTTCACGGAGTCTTTTTTGGCTGGGAATGGGAACCAAAGCCTGATTAAACGTAATTCAATGACTGTGGTGTGATATGAGGGCAAATAAAATGCGTTGCGTTGTTTAAAGTATTTTGGTTGAGCTCGTGAATGTCCGTGGAGGAGCCATCAAAATATTCGAGAAAAAAAAATCACAAATAAATAAACTTTTTTCTGAAATGTGTGGGAGAAACATTTATTTTCCAATTTCTGTTCAAGATGAGATTGATCGTGGTCCTCAGTTAAATGTGCAGAAAACAAAAAGTGCACATTTAAGTACATATTTGCGGTTCTCACTTTCTAACCTGTGGATGTAAGTAATTTCTTTAACTATTTTCTTAAGGAAGGGATTTTTTTTAAGTCTCAATGTGCAGCTCATGTCACCTCATCTGTTATTTCAAGTTATTTCCGTGTTATCCAGTTCAGTTTGAGTGCAAAAGTCGTGTGTGATCACCTGTTCATGTCTGAGAGTCAAATCCTCTCAGAGACTCCGGAGACAGACGCAGTATTTGGAAACACTTCAGGTAAATTAGATGAGATTTTATTCACATTGATCGTTTGTCCGTTTCGTCAAATGTTTCTGAAGGAAAAGAAAATAACCGCGTTGCCAAATCCCCAGAGTAACAGCGAAAGAGATTTTTTCTTTTTCTGACTTGCATGGACTAAATAAAGAATAAAACAAATTCGATTAAAAAGAAAGTCATTTTAGAGAAGTTACAATCCCTATAAAACTATATTGACGATTACAAATCAAAAAATATACTTTTTTTTTACAGTCAAAGTATTATCTTAATATCTGTTTTCTTTCCTTTCTCTTTAGCATAGCATAGGTTCAGTAACTTGAAAGTCACCTTGGCCTATGAAGAAAAACTTTTTTATAATTTACAGCTGTTTGAAACACATATAGTTTAAAGCCTGATTTAAAATGCTAAGAATGTGAGATGGGATGGCCCATGATGTAGGATAGACTAAAACTTTGTCATTATTTCAGCACTGCTTTTAGGTATGATAACAGCAAGCAAAAAAACCTATTGTGAACTTATCCATAAAGTGTTATTTGGTGTAATTGGGAGGCTGCTTATCAGGACAGACCTTCTAAAATACTTCCAAACTTTCATATAGCTTATTCTAAGTGGACATATTTCTTTGAATTCAAGTCAGGAGAATTTCTAATGTCTTCATCCCAAAAATATGAATTTTTCCTGCAAAAAAAACTCACTGTTCTCAATCTGATTTCTAAAAAACGATTTTCTGTGATTCTGAAATAACTCCAGTAGTTCTGCTGCATGCCTTCAATCCAACGAGGGACCCCACGTTCATTTATTATACACCACCAGGTCTCATTACGCTCTTATTCAAATGAGATGATCCCCATTTGAATATTGGCGCGACATGGTGGGTGAAAGGGTGCCAGGTCTGACTGCATGTGTGTATGTACGGGCACCAAAATACTGAATCACCGTGACCGGGCCAAACTATGACAGTTCATATTCACAGTAATAACAGGTGAGGGTTTTGTGCACATCAGCAGTACTGACGTGCCGCTCGTCGGTGTGCGTAAAAGCTGTTTTTTGGCGCTGTGCGTGCGCCGCCTCTGTGCTCAGTGAAGCGCAGGAGGATATATGGTGTCTGGGCTGGCAGCGGTAAAACAATGGGGTGATGCCGAGGGTGGTTTACTGCTGTCGGAGGGTCTGAGACAGACTGTGACCCACCACCCGTAAGAGCGTCTGCTTCTCACGGCCCGGGTAACGCGTTACATGGAGTAACGGGGATACTGGCATTTAATAGACGACTTTTGGCACAGAGACCTGAAAGGAGACTCAAGCTGGATTCTGCTGTTTCCAAACAAGTAGTTAAACTCAGCTCCTGAATATCAAAGTGAAAATGAATGCAAGTGAAATATCAGTGAAATAGTTTATCAAATTTAACAGAACTAGTTTATCAGCTGGAAGGAGTGTGGCAGGGTGACTATAATCTTAAAGAAGCCTGTTTAATTAGAATATTTCTATTATAATCAATTTTAAAGTCCACTACATTTGCAATGTATTATCTTGTTATCCATAGTTGAGTTTGGCCTATTAATAAAATGATAAGTATATTAAATACAAAACCTACACTTAAAAAAAAACCTGATAAACTGAGCTATAAGAAGACTGAATGAACAATACCATGGTTATGAGCTGCATCTTGGTCAATAGTAAATTCTGCTTCCACATGAACGAATGCATTAAATATCTAAATACAATTGGTCTATGACACTAAGGAGCACTTTTAGTTTGGATATTTCAAGGACAATACATGAAAAAAAGACAAGCACCAGATTTATTCAGATTTCAATTTTATCTTAAAATGATCCATGTTCTTTGGGTATGTTCATCCCAGAAAATAAAATAAAAACCTGGATCTACCTTTGTCTCTAGGCTACATATATAGTATCTTCATAGGTCCTGGACGAGGGAAATCCTTTTGTCTTCCACACTCTTCAGTGGACTGGCTGTAAACTCAAGTAACCACACTAGGAGTGGACAAGAAGCATCATTTCTATACCTCTGCTGAGGAGTTTATGTTTCAATCGGACTGCTTGTTTGTTTGTAAACAAGATGGCACAAAGACAACTGAAAGGATTTCTGAAACTTGGTGGAAGGATGTGGTCTGGTTCAGGGAAGAACCCATTCCATTTTGGTGCAGATCCAGATTTAGAAGGGGGGGTCCAGGAAACGTTTTTCACCTTCTTTAACACTGTGAAATAAGGCATTTTTCAACAGTTTCACAATTTTCCCTGGGAAATGGATATTTGTAACAATTGAGTTTGGGAGATTTGGTGCAGCTTGACTGAATTGAAGGGGGCAGTTGGGCCTTGGCAGAGGTCTGTGCTTTACTTTGTTCCATTCAAGTTGTAAAGTTGTGGAGTTTTCTCTTAAAAGGGTTAAAATACTCTGTGGATTGTTTCCTATCAGGCAACCAAGCAGCCAAACATGTGGGGTTACATTAATAAACCAGACCTGACTTGACTAAGTTCCCTTAGCTTGCAGGGCGTTTAAATCTTCTAGACTTGTACTGTAAATTTAGACTTGGAGCCTATAAACCCTGAATTAATGTTAACTTACAAAGGCTTAAAGCAGTAAATCTGTCGCCTCTACTTTTCAGACTACAGTCAAACGGCCCAGCAGTTTCCTGGCGAGGTGTGAGCATGTGTGTGCCGTGAATCCCAGTGGCGGAGTGTCTGTGTCGGTAATGAACTTGAGTTATCTCCTCGCAACTCAGTCAACGTGTCTGGAGCTGGCTGCCATGTGTACAGCAGGGAGCAAAACAGCAATTGTCCACGGATCCTTGAGTCATCCGTGTGGAAACTTCAGACCTGCAGTGCTCGCTGAATCAGTGATAATAAAGAGGAATGGGATTTATTTCCACGTGTTTCTGATGTAGGTAATGTTAGTCAAAATGTTCCACAACACCTTTACATCAGATTCAGAGAAACATTTCATCATTGCTCTATAAAACAATTTGCAGCTAATCCCTTTATGAAAGGTGCATTATTAGGACGTGTGTAAAGATAGAGACAGACTGGGTCTATGACTGTTGGCCATTCACATGTTCTTGCCGTGTGGGCTGCAGACGTGCAGCACTGGGGCCTGCGAGCGTCTGAAGGCATTTCAACACATTGAAGTGGTCTAGACGGATCAACATGACTGAGTTAACTTTATTTAATGCAAATGATTAGCGCGTCTGGGCTATAGGCATTATAGACAGACTGAGGCCCCCCCCCCCACCACCACCACCTATACAATAACGTTTGAGAGGATTCCTCTTTCAGTGCATTGAAAAGATTCCTGGAGTGATTATCATGATAATCAGTGGAGCCGGAGCAACTCTCCAGTCTGTCTGAGCTTCAGCTGCACACGCCACCAACATCCCAGACATACTTCAGTTCAACATGTGAGGAGGCAAAACTCAAATGTGATGAACTTCAAATATGACAAAATAAATTGATCTTCAACGCATACACTGAACATCAGACCAACGCTGTCAGGAAGTCACGTCTCTACATGCGTGACTTGATCATGCTCTTTCCCTGGCATTTATTCTGATATCCGTGGTACAAAAAATATATCACCTTAACAGGAAAATATATAATACACACATGGAGCAAATAGATTAAAGGTCTTTCAAGGATGCATGTTTGCATCAAATGTCCAGCATGCACCTCGTATCCTCTAGATACGCCTTTCCACACATAAATATTACCAATTCCAATCAGCTTGTTCTTCAGCTTTAGTGGAGGCAGCACTACGGCATTTGGCTAAATGTGCCTTTACTTCAAAAGATAGAGTCTGCAGATATGACCCAGGAACAGCCTATTGTAGGTATATAAGATTATTAAAATAAAAGTACATTACTATTTACACTTTGCATGAATACAATAGATGTGTTTAGAGACAGTGTTCCTTGGAGTATCATTAATACAGTGATATAATCAGGCCTATGGGCTAATATCTCTTGCCTTTTTCTATATTCCTATAACACATATATGTCATGAATATCATGCAAACAGCTGGAAAATGTCGTGCACGTACAAAAATGTCTTCCAAAAGAAGTAGGAGACAGAATCAGATGTGTGGATGAGTGATGGTGCCACCATGCACTTCTGCGTGTGTCTGTTGGGGGGCGTGAGAGGCGCTGCCATATCGGTCCAGATTATAATCACATCGTCCGTCTTGCATAATATCAAAAATCTCAGAGGGTGGGAACAGTGTTACCTCACTGACTCGCGAGGGGGTGGGCCTTGGACGGCGTATATGATTTTGGACAAATGAGACGTTAAACCATTTGGAGACACAACAGCGGCGGAGGAGATGTAGCCATCCATGGCGCACGAGCTCCAACGGCCCCCCGGTTTGGTGAGGGGCGCACCGGGGGCTGAGGATGGGGAGGACGGCCGTGTGACGATATGCGAAGGAGAACAAAAAAACACCAGAGGACCCGTTAGATAAAAAAAAAAATAGAAAAATGGACGTGGCCGGTGGGACGTCACGATGCGCCGTCGCCACAAAGCTCAGTGCGCCGCTCATGAACGCGCTCATTTGGCTGCCAGCGTGCCGCACGTCCGGAGGCACCGCCGGCTACAGGGAGCTGATCCGAGCCCGGTGCAACCCACCCTGCTGCAGCCGAGGAGGACACAGTAAGAACCCTGTTCTATTTATCTTATCCTGAGTGTTTTTCTTTTATTTCATATGAGTGAGTTTTGATGAGAATGAACCTGCAGAGGAGGCTCAGCAGAGGGTTTGTGGCGCGTCCAGGCTGCAACCTGCTGTATTGTGCATGTGTTTTAACCCCATTGTGGAATAAGTGTTCGATTAGAGGCCGAGCAGATGAGACTAAATCCACATTTTCCTCCCAAAATGCTCTCACATTCCTGGATGATGCTTGTTGCAGCAGCAGCATCTGATTTCAAATCCTCAGCAGCAGCAGCAGCATCAGTGTGGACACAAGAGGCTCTGACGAGTTTCACTTGTGGCTGCAGACACTTTTGTTTGGCTCTGACATATGTGTGCACAGGAGTTTGGGATAATCTGAGCATGGGGGGTGTGGAGCCAGTCAGCAGTTTATTTAGCAGGATATTCAGCTTTTAGTAGCATCAGAGTATTTTCTCTGACTTGGTCTGGTTTACGTGTGATCTCCTGTCTCCCTCATGGCCCCTTGATTAGTTTCCAATCAGCTTTATTGATAATAATGTTGAGTATAATATGAAACCAATAGAATGAGGATCTACTTTTTCCTCCCCCTCTTCTCCTACAGCCCATTTAACCTGCATTTTGCAAAAAATAATGACTCCCAGAAAATACCCCACTAATAAGCAGGGATTCTTTACTTGAAAATGCTGCTTTCACATCATGTGTTTTTGTGTATTTGATGCAAGCAAGGAAATTGATCACTATGTCTAATTAGAATTTGAATCTATCCCTATGAAGCTGACCCAGGATCAGCCACATGCTCTGTTGTCATCAAGTATTACATAAGTTCATGGTGCAGCACCTCCACAAAGAGCTGGAGGGACATGAATGCACACACTGCCTCTTCTTCTTTAACGCATCTCATTGTGGGGTTTCATTAAGTGTTAATTACAAGGGTGCACTCGCTCTATAACACCGGCCTGTGGCGGGGCTGGTGGTGTCAGAGTGGCCTCGGGCGGTGCAACCTTTCCCAGCGCAGGGTTGTGTTGTGTTGGGCCTGTTTTCGCTGGCAGCAGATTACGCACTGAAAAGGCTAAACAGGGGGAAAAGCTTGCACAAAAAAAGAAAAAGAAAAGCCAAAGGTGATTATTGCACATGAAGCCAACGCGGTTTCCTGCAGCCTGGGATTAAACAGCACTGCGCTCTGCAAGTGGGAGCTCTTACATAAGGCCCTGCTTAATCTGCGTGAGAGGGTATCAGACCTCCCTCTCACGCACGCACATGTTTATTTTATTCCTATAATAAAATATTACTCAACATTTTTACAATATGTAATATAGGCTACAGGGAAAGCATGCAGCTCAAGCAGGAGCAACGATGCAGCTGCCAGTGCAACCTAGAAAAAGTTTTCCAGTTTATTAACCATACAGGTTTACACTTTTCCAGCTCTTAAAAAAAAAGGGGCACATTTTTTTTTTTTCGTGCAACAGCCGCACAAATGTCACTCGTGCAATTTTGCATTGGAACAGTGTAGGTCAAGGTGCATGGTGCAGGTTAGATGACGCAGATATTAGTCGGATCCTGCAGGATTCTGCATATATCAAGCTTGGATTCATTAAAGATGTACTGAGCTTATCTCCACCATCAAATCCCCTTAAGTGAGAGTCAGGGATGGTTTCTCTAAAGTTAAAAGACACGAGGGTTTGCTGCTGTGGAGACTGGAGTCAGTATAAGACGGTGTCATTTGAAGTGGGAGCGCTGTGTGTGTGTGCAGCAGCATCACTGGTGCAGAGTCAGTGGAGCTGCAGGTGCACAACGAGCCTGCTGAGATACACAACCTCCACAGTCAGGAGCTTCCACTGACCCAGTGGGCACGTTTCCCAGGTACAAGGTGTTTTCCATGCAGGGAGTTTCCACGAGGGAGGAGAGATTTCACTCACGTGGACGAAATGCTGAGTTTGTGTTTCACTGTTTCAGCCTTTGTTTTAGGTGTAGTAGTATTTTTTCTGATGCACATTTCATTCCCCCCCCCTTTCCCTTGCAGAGTCATGACACCCAAACGCAACAGAAACGAAGATCGACACTTTCCTGCAACTTCCAGGTGAATATGAACCATCGATCTTTTTGAATATGGCATCAATCCATTAATTAATCCACTGATGACTCTGTGTGGCTCGCAGCTAAAAAGATGGGATGATGCATGCATACGAACACGTTTCTCTCCCACACATCATCACACACACGAGACGAGCAGCAGCTTCGCGATGTGTGGGACTAATTGATTGTTTCCTCGAATTCATTTGTAAATCCTGTTCGTGGACGCTTGTATATTTTTGGACACTTTACAGCAGCTGCTCATGATCCTGAAAACCTCTTAAAGTCGAACACGCATCACAGCCAAGTTACATTGAACGCAAATTAATACTGGAACGTAAAAGGAGTAGTGATAGACTATACTACAACAAATACATGTCAATGTATTATAGCGGACTACAGTTTATTTTATTAATATTTGTCTCACAGGTATACAAATTAAATAAAATCATATGATCCTTCCTTTTAAAGTCGTCTGTTGGGGACACGTTCACTTACAGTCAGTATTTCATAGCTTCTTTAAATGACTTTGCTCGGTGAACTTCAGCACTTGACTGAGATCGGAGCAAATAAACACAAATAAACTGTTCCAATAATAACGAAGATTATTATTAAATGTATTAGGACATCAATAAACACACTCCTCATTATAAAACCAAGCCCTTAGAAATTTTGGCGATTTTTTCACGCAGCTTTTATTTTGTCCGGAGTAGCACCGACAGATACACCACACTTAAATTTAACTTAATTCACAGTAAAATGGCCTCAAGTGTAAATTTAGCATTTTAAAAAGGGTATTATTGTAGATGTGTAGCAGCTCGTCACCCTGATCAATAGACAAAGACACAGAATAATATTTAATCATACAACATAATGTGAAAATAGAGAAAAATATCGTTTATCTCACGTTTAAAATAACAAACAACAACACGAGGAAGTAATGAATGCGTTAAAAAATAAACGCGACATGCTGTTAGAGAGCTGACGCGTCAGCAGGTGTGTGTGTCTGTGCGTGTGTGAGTGTGTGTGTGTGTCACGGCCTAACAAAGTCAAACAGCGAAGTGATCTGCACTAATGGACGTTTGATGGCAAAAACCCAAAACCTGATTTACAGAGACGTTTCCTCTTGTAAAATAAAATGTAATCAGACTAATACACTATTATATTTTTATATAAGCTATAATATATGATATGATCTTGCAAAACAACTTGCACTAACAAGTCTACCTGTATAATTGAATGACTGTGGCCTATTTACACGATGCACCCTCCCCCCTCCTCTCTGTATGTGTGTGTGTGTGTGCGTGTGTTTTAATTACGTATTACACTTTGCTGCTACAACACAAAGCCAGCGATGTCTGTGACGTCACTCTCAGCAGTTTATAGGAAAAATATGGGGGAAGGTTTTTAAAATAATTTTAGGAAGAGAAACACAAAAATGGTGCATCTGGCTAAACGTCCAAACCTTTTATTCTATTTACATAATTATTTATAATGGAAATCATGTCGTGTGTGTGTTTGTGTGTGTGTGTGTGTGTTGAAAGAGAGAGTGAATAGAATACTTTACTCTAAATAGGCTCTTACATGTAATAAAAGTCAGGGTTTAAAACCATCACCTCAAATGTAAAATAAATGATTAAAATAAACTTTACCACAAAAAAATTATATAAATATATTATTGTTATTTCATCAGTTTTTTACTCTGGAATATTTCGAGGTTCTTAGACTTTATGTTAATTTTATATATAGTAAACTTCTGTAATTACAGGTGTGAAAAGACAGAGTATTGAAATAATGTACATGTTTAAGAATCATATACAGCTACAATAATTCCACACAGGACTTTATATAGTAATATAATATAGTAATTTAGTATTTACCTTCTGTGAAATGAGTGCATGTGTAATATCTCCCCTTTTATATTCTGCTATAATATTTTCTTTGTGTAAATGATTCCCCGCAGAGCTGTTTTTATCTCCAGCTTCTGATGCCTCATAAAGATCTTTACTGTTGTTGTCTTTAGTTCACTGGCTCTAATGCTTTGTTTTGAATTCCTATAAGAGCCCATTCACATTTCAGTCATATAAAAACACTTAATAGCTCGGAAAATGTGTTTTCCCAGCAGTATCCCCTGTGAATCTTTAGTCATGCTTGTTTTTCATCTCATTTCACTGAGGCGTCTTTAAGGCCGTGTGATAAATCATCTGCATTAACACTCCAGATATATGACAATCACTATCATTATCTCCACCTCTGCATTATGTGCAAACAGTGGCTCCACTAAGTCGGCTTTGTTTTGGTGAATGAGCTCTTTAAGCAGTTTCCCCCCTCTGTCACTGTTTGTGTGCGCAGGTGTATCGGAGGTTTGTGTGTTGGTGGCAGAGAGCTGCGACCGCAGGCCTGAGGGGTTGTCTGTTATCTTTGGTTATCTAGCTGTATGAGTGACGTACATTCTTCATAAAGCTAGATAACCGAAAGTAACAAGAATCCCATTACACGCCTGCACGGAAGAAGAAAAGGACACTTTAATAACAAAAAAACAGAACAGAAAAAGAGAGAAACACAAAAAGCAGCAGAGAGAGAGAGAGAGAGAGAGAGAGAGAGGGGCTCGGACAATGGACGCTGGGAACGGATGACGTGAAGGTATGATGCTGTGTTACATAAGGGGCAATCTTAAACAAAGGGGAGGGGTGCAGAGGATCTAACATGCCAAAGGAAACAAAGACAATCAATATCTGAGTGTTGATTATTTAAATTCTCACTATAAACATACATGGGATCTGCTCACAGGGAAAGTGGGGTACAAGTTATACTGCTGGGAGGATTTATGGAAATAACGCCTGCTGACAATGTGATGGTGTAAAATGTGGAGTGTGCATGAGTGTGTTTGTGTGAAGATTTCCTCATGTCGGGTCATTTTAAAGCCCTGGATACAGGATACTGACGTTCAGAGAGGAGGGAGAGGAGTCGTGCAACACTGAAGTTTGCTTTGTCCTTCACATATATGCACTTAACCCCAAAAAGCTGGAGCTCATAATACTGTACACGAGCTCTGGATAAGACAAAACAACACAAAATCAAATGTGACCCTTTCCAGAAAACAGAATTGAATTCACTTTGACTTTAAACCCATTCAACACGTTGTGTTAAATACTAAAGTATTAGTAGTAACTGATCATGGAGGACTAACTTCTTTAGGACTTGGATAAATAGCCAAATTTGAGCTTTTCTGACTTTTACTTTTATTATTTATTTTGACACAAACAGCTGAAATACACACAAAATACAACTTTCTTGGTAGTTTACAGGGATTTTATCTAAACCCAGGGAAGTGTGCTGTGAAGTAGTTCCTTTGTACTGTAGTATTTTACACCCAGTAGAAGAGGTTTACTCAATATGCCTCAGATATTTATGTCCTTCCCCCGGTCACATCTATTCTTCGCTTAGAGGCTTCTCTCCGACTGATCACAAATCAAATCAGGTTCCTTGTGAGGTCTCCACCTGCAAAATGTGTCAACACTGCACTGGTGCAAATCAGTGAATAATGAAGCTATTTGCTTGCAGCTATTTCACCAATAAGAATAATAAGAGAGAAAATAGTTCTTTAAGAAGAAAAAAAAGATTAAGTAGATGTTCCATTTCCCTTTTCTTAAAAACAAAAACCCTTCATATTAGATTTTCACCTTTGGTCATATACTGTAAGGCTCTTTATCTCACACACAAACACACACACAAACACACACACATACAACAATACACACAGGAATTACTGTGTCTAATTGCATTTTGATTTGGGAGAAGAATTTGGCCTCAGTCTTTTTCTAATTAGTCTGTCCCCCCCCCACACACACAACATCATTGGCTAAAATTTTTCAGTTTTCTTGTTGTTGTCGTTAGATGAACCAATACAGAAATAAATCTCCAGCTGAGATATTCAAATCAGTGTTTGGCTTCTTTTTTACTTAAAAGTAAAATCAGAGGAGCGGTTTCCGAGGTTGTATAATACATAACGTCACGCTGCCCTTCTGGTGCGTTTTAGTGCCCACGTCCCACAGAAGCAAAACAAAGAACACCCCGAGAGGCAATTAGCAGCACTTTGCCTTCATTTGGAGCATCTCCACTCCAGTTGATGCTCATCTGCAGTTGACTTTAGGATTTCACTGCTAAAAACACAGTGGATTTAGTCTCACACAAGAAGACGGAGGGGCACAGCGAGGAGAGAGAGTGTGTGTGTCGTCTCTTTCCATCTTTAGTTTAACTTCGAGGATGAATATTACCCAGGACTTCCCATTAATTAATATCAGTAAATATATATGTATGTATTACTACCATCTAAGCTTCTTTGTTTCTAAACCTCCTTTTGCAGTGGATAAACACTATCTGTCCCCTAATGAAGCAGGTTATAAGATATTTTATCTGTTCACACATGATACCGTACTTTTTCTATGCACACTTCCAACATGCCTCTTCTTTCTTTTCCACGCTTTTCCCCTCATTCATTTAATTTTATTCTTTTCTCTTTTTTTTCCCAGCTTGGATTCTCAGATGGTTGGTTCTGATTTGTATGCATTTGCATAATGAATGTCATTTGCATGCTCAGGGGCAGACCATACCATGAGAACGGCTGTGTTGGTTGTTTGTGTGTGTGTGTGTGTGTGTGTGTGTGTGTGTGTGTGTGTGTGTGTGTGTGTGTGTGTGTGTGAGTGCATGGGTACATGTGTGTATTCATCTGTGTGCAGTGTATACTAAGTACATGTAAATTATATGTTTTTTTTGTTTTTTTGAAACAAACAGACCATCACAAGGGGTTGTGTTTCGCACCCACACTGTATAAACACATTGTTGTTCCTCTCTGATTCGTCAGTGTGTGTGTGTGTGTGTGTGTGTGAGTCTTCGTGTACATGTGTGGCTAAATTCCTTCCTTTAGTGTGGTGCATGTAGGGCAGCAATCTGACGATCATGCCTCTGTCCGTCCCTCCGCCTCCCTTTCTCCTGTCTTGGTAACCGTTCAGCAATTCACCGACTACAAGAATGAAAATAAGAGACTCCCTCCTCAATCCCATAATCCTCCTCTTCTCCGACCCCTCCCTTGCCAGTTTGTCCTCCTCTCCCACATGGCAAGTCACAGTCCTGCCACCATCTTAGGTGTTAAGACTGGCACAAAATGGCAGCTGAAGAAGGGGGAACGTGAATAGCCGGCGCTGCACCTTCCCCCACTTCATGTTGGCCCCGATGCTTTCCGCGCCATTGGTTGCCTCAAGACAGTGTTAATTACTGCCAGTGTGTTAATTGCAGAGATCGCCCCAAGAGACACGCGGGAAAAGATGAGATAGGGAGGAAACTGGGGAGCCAGCGGCTTTTGAGGGTTGACAAGCTGGCATTTTTAAGGGCAGCTGCGCTTTCGTGCTTCGCTTTCCCTCCTTTGCCCGCCGTCTCGCTGCAGACGCTGACGATCGGGCGTTTTGTGGATTTCCGCGACGCTCAGGAAACTCTTCCGATTGCCTTATTTGTGCGACGTTAATTAGATCATTCCGAGTGTTTTAATTACGAAGGCATGACTTGTGCGTGTGGAGCGTCCATGCGGTTTTTATGCCGCATGCTTGTGCAGACAGCTTTGTTTGATGATGTGGAAAAAAGAAAAACGCCTACATGCTCGCTGACATCCACAAGGAGCCATAATTAGCAACACTGTGGTCTTCATAAATCCCCACTTGTTATCACACAGTTCTCACATGTACAGTACACACTGAATGTTTTGCCGCATGGAAAACCGGACAGTGTCATTAACTTTCACTGATTCCTGAATTGTGGTAACATCTAAAGTTTGAGTTTAAACTGGAAATAACTGAAATAATCTAAAAGATATACAGACTCCTCTCATCTTGTTTGGCCGCTGTTGAATTAACTCCTTGTATTTCCTTTAAGTCAAGTTTTCTGGCCTCATTTTGAGCTTCATGAACAATTTTGACAACAACCATTTGGTTTTATCATAAGTCTGAGAAATTGCTTTAATAACAGAAGCGTGTAGTCTGACATGAAAACTTGTTGTGTAGTATCTAACTGATATCTGAGTCAGAGAAAGATCTAAATTTTGAAAGTGAATTAACACATAACCTTAGTCACATCTAAATCTAAGAAAAACCATAATGTCGACATGTCTGTTTCTTTTTTTTTTAGCTTTATGAGCTTGTATTTTAGTGTCATCCATTTGATTTTGAAAGGGAATTTAAAGCTTAAGAGCTCAGAGAAATGTCTAAACCAATGAAGTCAACTCACGGGTGTAAAAACCTAAAAGAAATCACCTAATTTGGAGACATGTGATTTTCATATAACAAATTCACAAATTAGTTAACCTTTAAAAAAAGGATTCTAACTGAGTAGGATCAACTACTTTTAAGGGGCTTTCTGACCACAACTACCAGAAAAGAAGGAACCCACCGAGAAGTGTACTGAGGAGAAACTGTAGTGAGTGAGAAAAGAAGTTGAAGGAGGAAGGAGTGGGGGCGGAGGAGGACTGAGGGGGGCAGACAGACAAGGCAGGGAGCCTGCGACAGTGAGATCTCAATAGTGAGAGGCCTTCTTTGTGTTTCTGTGTGAGGTTTGTTTTGGGGGCGCAGGGGGCGCTAAGAAAAGACGGGAAGAGGAGAGGGTGGGGATCCTATCCCGGGCCCTCAGACAAGCAGCACATTGTCCTCCCCAGTGTGTGGCGGCACTTGTGGCGTAACGCCATTATTTAGGCCAGTGGAGGGAACGGGGTCTGGAGACCAGCTTAACCAAAACGCCAATTAGAGCCGGATCGTCCTGATTAATGGACGAGGGAGATTGGTAAACAATGCCGGCCATTGTTAAACCCTCCCCTCCTCAAACACACACATGCACACACACACACAGACACACACACGCACCCCTATCCCACTGGTTTCTTTCACACAGCAGACCCTCCATCCCGACCGCCTCTGACACACACACACACACACACACACACACACACACACACACACACACACACACACACACACACACACACACACACACACACACACACACACACACACTCATTTGTCTGCCGTGCCAGTGCTCAGAGGCCTGCCATTAGCCTGCTGCTCTGCTTTTTGTTTTAGTTTTTACAGCCTAAACGTAAAGTTTGGGTTGATCCTCATGTGGAAATTTGCCTATATGTAAATTTTCTAATATTCCCACGCATAAATTTAAGTTTGAGTTGTTAAATTGTAAAAAAAAAATTAGAAAAACTATAGAATTTTTTTCATGGGAAAGTTTACAGTTCAGAAGAAAAACAGAAAAAAATAGTATTACTATTAAAATCTAAAGATAAATCCTCATGTATTTAACAAGCACATAAAATGTGATTAAAACACAACATGAGTTATGTCATGTTGGTTGTACATGTACATTAAACTGAGGTGTCTTTCTTCTAAACCCAGAGCTGGGCTCATATGTTAATCACACGCCATGCGATGCTCGGCTCTGCATTTCAATACGTCCTACTTTATTGTTTTTTTTAAGCATATGCACTGAATAATTAGCCACCACATACTCCAATCAGGGGCATGCCAACGTGGGGTTGCCATGGAGACCCCATCAGTTCATTGCACGCACACACACACACACACACACCCTCTATCCTCCTGCCTACCCCCCCTTCAATCCCCCCACCTTCTCCTCCTCCTCCTCCTTCTGCCAGGCTGCAAACAGGACGGAGAAAAATAAAGCGTGGGAAAAACACTTTGGTGGCTCAGACAATGATGGTGGGGGTGAGGAGGAAAAGCAGATGATAGAAAAAGTAGAGGAACAGAGGAGAGGAGAGAGGGAGAGAGGGAGAGAGGGAGAAGGAGAGGAGTGATGTTGGTGATCGGGGGAGCAGCTTGTGTCTAGACTGGTTGTTTCTGGAGTTTGGGGGTTGGGGGGCAATTTTCATGTTGTTGTCTGGTGTGTGTGAGTTTGTTGCCTTTATTATAAGTCTGCCATCAATGGGCAGTGAATGGGAGCTTGTACAGCCGAGCGTTAAAGAGACGATACAGTAAAAAGTTACACCGAGGCTTAACCCAGAGTCCCACAAATATTTGAGATTGTGCACATGATCCAACACTCGAAAGCCGCGTCCAATCCCTCCACGTATTTGACATATTTGAGTGATTTCAAGAAGGAGACCCTTTAGGGAACAGGTTTTTTCCACTTGGCTCGGACCAAAAAGAGATTTTTTCTCAAATAACATGTGATACAAGTTCCACAAATGAAACAGGATGTGTTGAATTAATAACATCATTAATAGATTGAGTAGATTGGAGCCTTATATAACCAGGACGGTCTCCATCTCTTATTTGTCTGCACTCCTATAAATGCAGTAAATTAGAACCCAGTAGAATTAAAGCAACTGGGGGATGGTATGGATCCAAATGAATGGATTACCTCAGTATTAAAATGTATGCACGTCTTGTGTTGCTCACATTCTTTATTTGTACATGTATTATCAGTAAGTAACTAATAAAAATATAGTACATCCTATCAGGGAATTGATTCTGTGACGATAAAATATTTGTCATCACTCTCTCTAGATGCAAAGTTTGGACGACTGTAAATAAACGTGCTTGTGCTTTACCTTGTATTTTATAAATGATCTAAACATCTCCTCTGCTTCTTCCTTTAAGGTTTCTGATCAGTCTGCAGTTTGGATTCACCTGATGTTTGGACTACGACCCTGAGTCCAATGAAGCCCATTCCTCACAGGACTGTACATCACTGTTACCGGCTGTTGTTACAGCCAGAGGACGTCAGTGAAATACACAGATTCAAGCAGCAGCCATCGCTCCAACAGCCAGACGGTGGACAGAGTCAAAACTGTCAGGGCTGCAGACTGATAATGGATACAAACAGCAAAACATCCTCGAGAGGACAAACAGTCGGTCGTCGAGAGACTGAAGCTGTGAGAGTGAAGGAAAGAAAGGTGGATGGTGTGTGTGTGTGTGTGTGTGTGTGTGTGTGTGTGTGTGTTGTACAATGTGTCCTAGAGAACTGCTCCGCACAGCTGTTCAGGAAACATGTGCACTAAATGTTCATGTAGGTCATTTACATAATTTCTCTCTCTCACACACACACATACACCAGAACTGACATTAATCCACATTTGCAGTTCAAAGTAATTAAAGGAGAAAAAGAAAGGGTTAGTAAAATAGAAGATGTGGTGATTTAAATTTTTAGCATAATTACATTTCCTTAGAGTAGAACATTTTAAATGTATATTTTTGCATATTGATTTGTAATTTCTTCTTAGACATATTTTGAGCCTGATTTGTTTTTTAAATATTTTAACTATTTAGTAATGAAAGATAAAATGTATTTGTCTCATGTAAAATGTATGTCTCAATCAAATTGTTGACAATCTGTGTGACTGGATTACTTGAAACGATGGATATATTTTTTTTTTTGTGTGCAATGACTTGATGCATCAAGTATGAACCTTTTTTAGCATTTGTTCAGATTTATTTTTGAAAAACAGATACATCTCATTTTTAAGATTTCATCATCATGTGACGGTATATGAGTTATTTTTTGTTTTGTTTTAAAGTGTTTTTTCAATATGCTAATTAGGATTAATGCACTGGAGGTAAATGCAGTTCTTATGTGATCGGATAGTTCTTTGATTAACTGGATCACACTTAACTGAATTATTGTATTTCATGTACAATATAACCTTTGAGATTTGAGTTATATTCAAATTAAAGTGCATCATTTTAATCAAGAGAGCAAACATCACTGCAGATGAAGAAACTTTATCAAATCCATAACTGGTGTTTACATTTTATCTATGCAAAAGAAAACTATAGGTGAGTGTTGAGGTGTAAATAGGAAAGTTTGCACTATTTGTGTTTGCACATAAGTGTTGTTGTTGTTGTTAGGTTTGCACATTAACAGCTCAATGTATGGCCGTGGTCTGAGACATTATACTAAAGTGCACTATGTGAGCACAGGTGCAATGTGTGTGCTATGCTGTTGGAATATGAAAATGTGTGTGTGAGTAGAAACCTTGAACATGATCTCTGTTTGCAGAAATGTAGTAAATGCATTGATTTACTCATTTGCTGCATCAGTTCAGTCTCTGGGTTTGTTCCACATTTTATTTGTTAAATCGGCTCCTCTGACGATATAACTCAACCCCACTCATGCATTTTTTATCAAATGTGGAGAACTTGTAAATATGTGCAATAGATTCCGTGCAGTTATATAGAGGGAATGATATTGACATTACTATGCACCATATGAACTGTATGAAGGAGTCGTACTCGCTTGATTTGCACAAGTTACTGTGTCTGTACTATGCAACTGTTTCTACAGCAGATGATATAATCAATAAAGGTATTGTTTACAATGAGGCAATAACTGTCTACATGCGGATTTATTATGTCGGCCATGTCCTACAGCAACACTAAGATCAGAAAGGTAATCATGACACATAAATTAACATTGAGATTAGTTCAATGTACAGGATTCTCATTTTTTTAAATATAGTGAATCATCAAATTACATCAGTATTTACAAAACTGCTTCCTGCTTCATTACATCTTATGTGTAAAACCTATAAGAGGAATTACACGTTTGCTGGGTAATTTATGTGAACCTGGATTAATTAATCCATTTAGTTGGGATTAGCAGAGGTTTTCTAATTCTAACCAAAAATAAATTTATCAAGTATCAACAATTTTAAAGTTTCATTTGTGCTCATGTATGAGACAGGTAACAAATATGTTTTTAAACATTTCTATTCAGCCTCAAAAACTGAAATTAAACCTTTTCCAATCAGCAAAGGAACAGATGCAAGTCAAGCACGTGCATCGTTTACAGAAAGAGAATAATTTAAAAGATTATAAGAGGAAGTTTCACACATTTAAATGGGATGTGGATTAATTTTCCAGCATGCTGTGCATCATGGGGGTGCAGCATAATCCTGTTAGTTTAACTCGTAAAGCACGATAACACATAAGCCAATTGATATTTTAAGTATTAGAATAGGTATCAATATCTCACAGCCCGATGAGTGAGAACTGTGTGTTAATATGTATGATGCTATCGAGCTACATGTATATACACAGCTTTAAGAGTTTCCTTTTACACACAGGTCTGACTCAGAATATCAGATATTTATACATTATGCTTTAGTTAACTGAGAGAGTGACTGAATTATAAAGTGGACTTCAGAGTATTATTATTCAGACATTATTCAGGTAGAGTGGATCCATTTAGAATATACTCTGCAACTTCATAGCCATTTGTTGGAATTTGAACAGGCGCCATTGACTTTTATTGTCTCTTTATGAATTCAGCACGACAACATGATTAAACAGTACAACACCGAAAATATAAAAATATCATGTAACCGATGTAACTTGACACAAAACGCTCGTTCAAAACGTCAAGAGGTCACCTGAGCGCTAACCACAACCACTGATCAATGTTTACACGCACTGCACACTTGCAGGGGAATATTCCAAGTCACATCTGGATGATCTGAATGTTGTGTCGCTGCACAGCTGCTCTTAAGGAGGTGCAGGCCAGTGGATCCAGCTGCTGCTGTGCTGCAGGCAGCATCTGGAAGGACGAACCCCTCACATCGCAAACACTCTGGGGCTAAAGGTTGCATCCTGTTAGGTAGCTGAGCACTACGAAGAGTTCTGTGCAAAGCAGAGAGTAACTCACTGCTCTCCTTTAAACCACAACATATAAGATGTTACAATGACTCATAATAATTTAGGTTATTAGAAATTTTATGTTTTAAATGTTTTTTTCAGGTAAGAATTTTGAATGCTGCATATTTTGATCTTTACTTTTAAACCTCAGGCTGTTTCCCTCAGGCAGGTTCATGCTATTTCGGTGAAGGCAGAAAGACGGACCAAACATTTATAATATTAAAAAGTTAAAGAAAATATTTTGTAATCTACTTTCTCGTATATTTTATGAACCTATACGGACTGCCAGGAGTTTGTCGTGTCAGCTTGACTTTAAAATGATGTAAATCATCGTAATAAAATCATGATTTACAAAGTAAGACTCTGTTTTATTGTACTTTGTCTTACAGTCGATGCCATCAATGTCCTTATGCTTTAACAAGTAGGACCTTTGACTTATTTCTGCCTTTAGTGAGTCACAATTTGAGAACTTAATTAAAATCAAATTTTTAAATGAAAAGACAGTAAAACAATAAGCACAGGAGGCAAATGTGAGCTTATTTATTACTGGTAGGAATGAAAAATGGTCCTTAAGAGAAATGTATACATGTAAACTCAAGATGATTCTCTGGGCTTGTTCTCCGTTTTCTGTATTATTATTAGGCTAAATCTGTTCAAAACTAAAAATGTGTTTTTCACACAAAAATGAAAACTGTTGAAGGAGGCATCAAACTGGCAAAATATGTTTTCAAAAGACCCATCAGCTCCCGTAGTGTGAGAAAACAGTCCTAGCACCAGCTGTACATTTTACACAATATGTAGTCTGTAACAAGAGCCTATAGTTACTGATCAAGACCATTTATCATGTGACTTCATTCATTTTCAACGAGATAAAAACATATTAAGATTCATCAGTTCACTTAATTTATAACATAAAAAGGATTTGCAATGGATTTTAAATGACATTGCTCGAGATTTAAACATAAACAATAACACTTAGGTTGTCCAAATCCTTCTGACTGGCAGTGTAGAGTAAAAGCACCTCTGTTATAGCGTAAGAGCCACTACAGGTCTTGTAAATGAGAGAATTAGCGGTTTAGAGAGCGTAAGCGGGGCCATATGATGAGGTACAGGCCCTGTGCTGCAGTCAGCGCGGCAGACCAGCCTCCAGACGGCAGGAAAGTTACGGGAACCGTCTGATTATAATGGAATCAATAACAAAACAATAGCTCATGTCTGGGAGCAAAATCGTGGGAAGTGCCACCGAGGGCCTGATTAGCATTCTGCACTGCGAGTCCCCGTGGTCCGTCTCCTGGAGCCCCCCGACCCACGAGTGAAGAATGGCTGCGCGGGAGGGGAGGGGGCAGAGATGGAAGAGAGGTTGCAGAGGGCCAGACGGGGGATGCGGAAAGTCAAGGAAGACAGCTTCACAAAGACGAGCATGGTGCTGAGGGTGGGAGGGCGGGGGGGGGGAGAGGGAGGAGGCGCTGGAGGCTGCCACTGCGGAATCAGGCGGCGAGAGGGAACTGGGTTCAAGTTCAAGTGCAAATCCTCGTCTGCGTGTTGAGGTGATGAAGACAAAACATGTCCCCAAGGTGACGAACTACCTCAATCTACAAAACCTAAGAGACAATGTCTCAGAGAGGAAAGTATCAAATCAATTTGTGGTTGTGTTAGTGAAATAAGAGTTTAGACCTGATCACAAGCTGTTTAATGTGCTTCATCTTTTAATCTGAGAGTGAAAGTGAAATTTGATTTTAAACCATTTCCAGCACAGAGGACTGGGTTATGAGATTCAGATACACTGCTGACAATTAAACAGAATATTCAGAGTAAGAAGATTAATCATTTAAAGAGTAAAATGTCAGAAAATAAAACAGCCTGTCCCAGCATCAGAAAGCCCAACATGCTGTGTTCACATTCCTTATTGTCCAAAATCCCTTTACTGTTGCGTAAGAGAAAGAAGGAAAGAGAGAAACTAGGACAAATGAATGTTTTATACTTTTCCCATAAAAGTATTGATTATTTCAGCCGTTAACCAAATTCCATTTACTACTAAGAAAATATTTAGATAACATATAAAAGATGGGATCAACCTTAGTTCTTTTTCTTTCATAAATACAATATGAAAGGTGCCGATCTCTAAAAGTCGGCATCAGTTGTTTCCTTAGCCTTTGATTCACTTGATTACTTTTACCACACTCTGAGGTTTTAGATTTCAACTTAGCTTATTGGCAAAATTCACATAAGAAATAGAAAAAAATACTATAAAATATTCCTAGAAATCTTACATCTTTGGACTTTTCTAGTTGATTTTTACAGTGCATCTGTGCCAATTTTGCCAATAATCAATCAGTGAAATACTGACACTCTTTACTTACCATTTCAATCAGCCAGCGATTGAATTTAAAAACATTCAATCTTACAACATTTACTAAATATGAGTCTATTTGATATGCATTGTGTGTTGTGATGCATAAATCAGTGACACACATTGTGGAAATAAAGCGCCCTGAAACAACTGAATAAATAAATAAAGGTCCTTGGCCTGTTCGAGGTCAGAAATTGACATGAAGAGATCTGACCTCAGGGGCAGTGGACAATGGTCACTTCCTCCCTAATTCACCACCTCTCTAAACATAATTGAATGGTTTAATGTGTGTGTGAGTGAGAGTGAGACTCGTGGGACAGGGTGGAGGGTGGAGGTTGCTCCGTGTGACCCCTTTCAATGGCCTTTTAATACCACAAGTTGTTTGACCTCTGAACCCTTTGATTGTTGCTCTGCGTCCTCACAGGTCGTTTCTCAAAAAGACACCTGTGATTTCCTGCTGGTTAGTTTTCATGGCGACGCACCTTCCTCATCCAACACTTTAGTTATCTAAAATAACTCCAAATGAGTGAAAGGGGAGTTTTCTGTGGAATCAATTTATTAGCTTTTTAATCCTGATATAAATAAGTATGAATTTAAAGCTGTAGCTGCTCGAGGTGAAGCTGCTTTTATTCACAGATATTTGATCCAGTGGTTCCCAGTCTGAGGAGTCAGACCACAATGCATCACCAGACAAACCTGAGGCGTGGTGAGATGATTTACGAGGGAAGGAAAGAAGAAAAAACAAAGTTCTGCTACAGATTTTTACATTAATTTTATACATTCTGTATAATTTTTACTTTCGTGTTAAATACTGGATAATTTTACGTCTTTGGGCTTCTAACATTTATTTAAATTAAACCATCTTAGAAGTTTAGAGGCTGAAATGGAGCCGCTAACATCTAATACACATCTGAAAGTGACAAAAATATTACAATCAGTTAATTTTATAGGCTAATTATTTAATGTAAAACCTGAATAACTACATGTGTCACAAATATTGAGTAAAAAGGAGGATAATGCATTTGCACTACTTCATATCTCAGTTATATTGTTCTATTTATATTCTATTCTCTTTTTTACCTGTACTAATTCTGTATTTGTGCACCTGCGATACATTCATTTCATAATAAAATAAAATTACTTGTGTGAAGGAGTTCAAGTAAAACACAAAACGCTGTAAATCTACTGTTTTAAGAGAAGCTGCCTACTTTTCATTCTTTACTCATTTCTTCCTTTTTTCATCTTGTTCGTGGTTTTTAAATAACCTGAGGTCATTCAGCATGCAGTGTGATTCGAGAGCAGTTTGAACCTGAACAATTCAAGAGTTTTAGGAAACATGAACTGTCAGGACCAGGCTCCCCGGTTTATTCCTCAACTGCAGAATTGGGGTCAAGGCTGGATAAAGAGGTTGTTGACCTCCTGGTTTGCTGAGTTTAACCTCTTGGCCTCTTTTCTGATGAGTGCCCGGAGGTCGTGACTCAGTCGGGAGGGGTCGAGGGGGAAGTCTTCCACGGATCGGCCAGACAGGACGACGAAGTGTGTCGTCCATCCCCGACGAGTCCGTGGAAATTTATTTTCAGACACGTGTGCTCCCACACACACACACACACACACACAAATACGATCCTCACAGCTAATTTTTTAAACATATGCAAATATGCACAGACTCCTGCAAAAACAATAGAGACTCTCAAAACAGGTTTAAAAATAATCTCTTGACTTTTCCTTTTTCTCATAATCACATTGTTTGGCTCTTAAATGTGTGACTGAGATCATACATGGGAATGCTCAGTTGAGCCTCACTCCACAAATGGACATTGTCTGAAATTCGGTCCTGTGTCTAAAAGTCATCCACTTGCTGGTTTTCCCACAAAAACAATCCAGCGGCTGCTATTGAACGTTTTGTGAATTATTCCCTCAACTTTCTCAGACCCTTGACGGAGGGGCGCCGGGCGCTCGATGGGAAAACAATGTCTTATAGATAGTGAAATAAAACCAATCTATCCAGACGAAGACACACGCACAAAACATGGGTAGAAATCAGCCGTGAGTGTGTCATGGCACGCTGGAGGGTCTGACTTCTTAATTAGACGTATAAAGAGGCTGGGTCAGACGGAGCAGACAGCCAAAGAAAGGCAGGCGAGATGAGACCCTTCAAACTGTCTGCGTCACACTGTGGGTGTGTGTGTCTGGACGGTGCTGTGAGAAAGTGCGTATTGTGTTGTTTGCATGTCTGAGTCTCGGCCGTGCAGGTCCGGGTCTGATTGCGCGTGCTGAATTCATAAAAGCACACGTTTGAGGGTTTTTCTTTGTGGCCGAGTGACAAACTTTTGTGTACGTGAAAAATACTGGTAAACATGATGAGATAAATTTATGAAAATGGCTTCAAACAAAGAGCTCTGCATATGCACATGCAGCACTGAGGGACATAAGTGTAAGAATACTCATTTATAGTGTGACATACTAGAAGCAAACTGCAGACACAGACAATCAAAAGAAAAGTACCATTATGTGCAGTTTTGCATAAAACATGTCGCACCACACGATAGACCAGTGAATGATAAACAGTGTAGGGAAGAAAATACACACAACTGCTTTATTGAAGCATATTTATTTTGTCACACTATATAACACTTGCTTATTTTCTAGATGAAATGCTATATGACACAATGAGAAACATCACTCTTTGGTTAAACTGCTCACAACCTGTGCAAATCGTTTAAACAGTGCCAAACATTTTACACATAAAGTCTGTTTACAGGTGTTAACAGGATCTGAAGACTACAAATTTGACAATGAAAAAACTCTGGGCCTTTTCTGCATTCATTAGAAAGTGGAAGTGCTGAGTAGAATATACAGTAAAAAGTCAGTAAACCTGCACAGGTGAGTAGAGAACTTGAAGTAGCTTGGAAAAAGATGATTTAGGCCCAAAAACTTTGATTCTTAGAAATCCCTCCATAGTAAAAAAGAAAGTCAATAAGAAAACATATTGTACAACAGCCAATTTTTTACCTCAGCACTGTAGGTCAGGGAATATATTACATTAAAATATCCTCAATCAATCAAAACTTTATTTATAAAGCACCTTTCAAACAAATCAATTGCAGTTGAAAGTGCTTTAAACGCGTTTGACAAAATGTTTTTAAAAAGGATTGATAATTTAAGAAAAGGATTAATATCAAGGATTAATCAATGATGACCTGCAAAGATAATGTGTTTGATTGTTTGTGTGCATGTGACTAACGTGTTTTTGTACGTCGGATAAAGATGGTGAATATTTGACCGTTTGGCGATTAACTGAACCTACACTGAATCCATTCATCGTTTTCTAGACAGAGAAATATTATTGTCTGCATTGAGTGATGGACTCTCAGTATTCACAGGGTTCCTCAGCAAGATCACATGATGTACATGCCTCACATGTATTTCTGAGTCTCTGCAGTTTCATTTGTTGTCATATTTTCCCTCTGACTTCAACACAGCACCCTCTGCAGGTTATCAAATATCACATGATGAGATGAGGAGCTTTTATCAAATTCCATATATTGTTATTTATTGTGTGAAATATCTGTCCTCCAACATGTGACACAGCTTTTTATCTTCTCTCTCGACATTAATTTGAACCGTTAATGTTTTCAAATGCTCTCGACTCTCACAGCGGCCTGGCCACCAACAAATTTCAACTATGCACGTGCATGAAAAAGGACAAAGAACGCGTCTCTCAATAAGTCATTAATGGTGAAAACAAGTCAGAACCACTTATAATAATCACTTATTCTTACTCAGTCATTGTTTTGCGTCTGAGCAGACACGTCCCAGTCGATCTGAACTGGAGTCTGTGGGTGAGAACCGACCGGGGAACCCCTCCATCCCAGCTGCAGCTGTTTGTTGTCTGTGACACATAGAGAGGAGGTCAGGGGTCAAATAAGTTCACAGGAACTGGGGGCTTTCACATGTTAATGCGTCAGAGCAGCGCACACAGAAAAAACACAGAGAGGTGCTTATAACGTTGTCAGGACACTGTTTGTTTAAATCCGTCACCATCTCATGTTTGATGGACACAGCTACTTAACTGGTGGACATGAAGGACTTCTGGTTGCCTAATATTCAAAACTGGAGATGTTCCTCCAACATAAAGGACATGAGCAAACATGAGTGACAAGTAGAACCAACTGTGTCCACACTGATACACATATTTTTGAAAAACAACATTTTACCACATCATTTGGGCTTCTTGTCCACAGAGAATGTTTAAAACCAATAAAATGTTTTTTTTCAAGTGCCTCCTGGTTTCTGTGTGTCTGTGTTTACATGTAAAATAGAACGTTTAGGAAACAATGACATCACAGGTTGCTTTATCGATATCATAGCACTTTGGGCCGTGTGCAGAAAAGGTCTTGGATAAGATGAAGAAACAGATGATAAATAACTATAAGCCAAGATAATTAAAAAAAAACGATCTATTATGTTGGTTTTACTAACGACAAATGATTTAGGACCCTGGAAGCTGAGTGTGTTCTTCTTCTCGACCACTCAATATGCTTTACACTACAAATGTAAATTCATAAATTCATGCAGAGCTTCTATACGCTGCGACCTTTCCATCACGTATAATCCACAGACTGCCGGCACAGTTCGGGGGTTCAGTTTGTTGCCCAAGGTGCTGCTCCACCTCCTGAGCCACCGCTGCCCATGTAATATACACTGGTGTGTAATGATCACTATGTTTCTCCACATTTTATCCATGGTTTACATTTGTGGTTTATCAAGTCATTTTCTAGTGCTTTGTGTGAATATTTATACTTAATTAAGATCAGTGTATATGAAAGAACAGTGGCATTAGAATTCTTTTTTTACGGACCCACCTAACTGCCTCCTTTTCCCCCATTGACTTGCTCTTCAGATCCTTTGTGGATTATAAGCTCTGTCCGAGTCTCAAGGGCCTGATGGATACTGACTTACTATGTTTGTGGGTATGAACTTGTCGGAAACATTTTTTGGGGTTGAATGTGACCTTTTGCACATCAAGCCTTGTAATCATAGCTTCTCATTATATTATGGACCAATTGCTGTCTGCAATGATAATTATACCAGAATAACATGTAGTAATATATTTACAAATTGAAGTGTTAGTTGTAGCCCCTCAGTGACTTTCCCATTCGGCCCACTTGCTATTGAACTTGAATAGCCCTGGTGTAAAGTAACTAAATACATTCACACGAGTCTAGTACTTAAGTACAATTCTGTAATAGTTCAGAATACTTCATCCCCACTACAATTCTCTCCACTGTTTCTGAAGGATTGAGTTACTGGTTACTTTACGTATTTAGATTTTACATGTCAAAAGGAATCCATGTGTTTGAGTTTCTCCTGTGAGGTTTATTGTGAGTCAGTCAGTTCATTTATCTCCCCCTCTCATTTCCCATCAGGTTCTTACTGATACTAAAAACAAAACATCCACATAAATATCACACAAACACCTGATCTTGTTATAATACATTTCCCCCCTGCTAATTATAACTAAGGGGATAATTTATCACCATAAATTAACAACACACACACACACACACACACACACACACACACACACACACACACACACACACACACACACACAGGAATGCTAATCAATGCCTAACGTAGAGGAGCAGCTGTGAGAACAAGACGGCTCTTATAGAAACATGTATGACACACAAACACTCAACAATCATCCCCAGGCCTATGGTAACACAACCTCAGCTCAGAGTGCCCCCAGCTGGAGTTTAGCAGCACTGCAGGGAGTGAGGGTCTGACAACAGCAGTGAGATGTTAGACCAAGTTTAGACCAAGTGTGTTTCTCAAACCAGCTGATTTTATCCCCCTTATGTTTTGTTCAAATTTTAAAGACTGTGTCTGGTTATGATGCCGTGTAAACAGAAATCTAAATGGTAATTCCTTGTTGATTTTGGTTTGTTATTTAGGGGAAATATTTCTCTTCTTATCTGCACCAGATTGCACACACTCATTAGGAATCAGTCCCTCCCCATATGTCTGATGTTTTGATACAGAGTTATTCAATTGTTATTGATTTATTCCCTAGGAAATTTGAGAAAATGTCAAAAATGCCCTATCTCACAAATTCCTGGTTCCACCCCTTTGTCCGGGTTCACGCCAAAATCGAATGGATTCCTTCTTGTTCCATCTTTGAACCAAGTTTCATAATCCTGCTGACAAACTAACTAACCAACGGACGGGAGGTCAAACACTGTCAAAGAGAATTTCCACAGTTCCAAGACAATAATTCATTATTTCAATAGAGTAAATTATAATAGCTGTGAACAGTTTACTGTGAAATACAGAGATTTATCTGGCACTAATAGACTTCCTCAGTATGATGTGAACTTGTTTAGCAGAGGCTTGAATGTAATGGCTGTTCTTTTATATGTAAAAGTCCTGCACTGCAGCTTTAATGTTGTTTCCTATCATTATAAGAACAGTTTCCAGTTTCTAACATGACGTCCTAAGCAATAACAAAACAAACCTGAGAGGTCATGATATGAAAGATGATTGTTTGTTCATATTGATCGTCAATGTGATCACAATGGTTCAATCATGTGTTTATGGGTTTGATCGAAAAGCCTGATGACGGATGATTCCTCTTGGAGTAAGAAAGCCCATCAGGGGTGAAATACTGCTACAAATCTTTTCCCATGCAGGCTTCACCCTCCATATTGCCTCTCCACGGGTTCAATTTATAACCTATTTGTCTCAGTGTTTTCACACGGCTGCCTGTCAATCAGTCCTCCCACCCCCAGCGCAAATTGGTGCAGTGTGAAAACAGCCACTCCCTGTACCCTGTGGGTCTAATTGGCTCGGATTAGAGAAGCCATTATATCAGTGGAGCTGATCTGAGAGCAGAGTCGCTGACTGCAGGCAGCTCGCACTTTTCATCCTGCTGAGAAGCTGAGCTGCATCCAGCTGCTTCCACCGACTCTCACTTGTGGGAGGATATAGTTCTCGCACAGCACTGCTGACAGTGTGCGTATAAAACCGTTATAATTACTGTATCTGAAAAGGGATTTACAGTGTTCACCGATAACAAGGAAACGACTGTAGTACTGAACCAGTATTTTGAGGTACTACTACATACACATTTAATATAATTTAATATATTGGTTTATCCTTTTGTGTGTTGATTAACAGACGTTAAAGAGTCCCAAAGGAAATAATCTGCAATGTGTTGAAAGAATTTCACCCTGAATCTGACATTTTGAGCAGTTAAGTGTTTTTCCTGTGAAAAACCTCAAAGTGTCTGATCACTGATTACTGTATAATCATCAGAGCTCTACAGTAAAGGCAAACATTCCCATAACAACTTCTGTACGTTTATAGGCTTTGTAGTAAACGTCACATTTATTACTGAAAATAGAAAATGTTGCTAAAAAATCTGGTATAATCTGGCTGTTCCATTCAAAAACATGAATAGAACAATAGGTCATTTTAGTATAAAATGTCTTATTTTGTCTTGTTGAATCACTTAAAAATGCAAAAGCCAATGACAAAACTCCAATAATTGATTTTTTTAAATTATATTAAGTACACTTCTAAGTGAGGGGAATGAAATCTATTTTGCAACTCATTAACGATTTAAGAAAATTTTTAATTCTATAGACTTGAATATCAATGGGAGAGGACGTATTCCACTTGACTTATTTGTGACTGAGGACACACACACACACACACACACTTTAATTGAGTATTTGTCTGAATATTGTGGTAGTAGGACCAGAGGAAGATGCTGCCGCTCAGACCCCATTTGTCCACATTGGAATTCAGCAGAGGGAGAGAAGCCACAAAGGTTGTTTGTGTCCCAGCGAGCGGGGACGGTGGGGTGAAGGGTTGTGGGTAAAGCTCACTGCTGTGGTTCCCAGCAGACTTGGCACGCCTTTTCAACTTCTCACCATTCTGTCTCTTCATTGTGCGGACGAACAAAATCTCGTGGAGTCTCTTTAATTGTACAATTATTACTAATATGTTCCTCTTGAGTTTTTCCTGGAAAAAATCTGGTGGCAGAGTCGTCTCACGTCGATGAACAATGCGACACGAAGTCTGGAAAATGTGCTTATTTAACAGAATTTGTAGACTTGTTTCATCTGCACCTGAATCTCATGTGGGATGTAAATTTCAAGTTTCGTTTTCAAAATTAACCTTTCCTTGTAGAATAAAAATGATTGGTTCACAAGTTTGACAATCTCTTCTTCATTTAGATCCTTATCAAACAAAACTCCCTAACATTTGGTTTGGTTCATTTTTTTTCTAAACACGACAGTTTGGAGACTTTCTCAGCTTCATTTCAGTGTATATTGAAAATATTAGGGAATAAAGTTGAGATAAAGAGGCAGTTTGAGGACATAACTTTGGGGGCACTTGTGGGATGTGATGGGGATTCTTCACAGGGTTTCTATAAGTTCAAAGTTAAAAATGAAGACCTATGATATATATATCGGAGTCCCATGCTCACACTTTCCAAAAATTGAAGATAAGGTGAAGTAGCTGAGTGAATAAACCAATAAGCCAAGTTATCTCTCTACAGGTACAGATAGTTGGTATTCATCGTCTTTCCCACAGCCAAGTCGAGTGCAGTTATCAGTTGATTTGTAGTTTTATTTCAGCGTGCTAATATCTGTATCATGAAGAAAGAACTACAACACACAGAGACATTACAAACTATGCATGCCGCCAAAACATTTCTCTGAGAAACAAATAATTTGAATGCACAACAGACGTATCGTTAAATGCTAATATAATTAACATCTACCTTAGTATACAAGTACATAGTACACCTACATTTTAAATCTACTTTTAATCAACAAGTTTTACTGCGTCTTAGTCTTAGAGACTTAAACAAACAGCAGAGAGAGAAATCAACAACAAATGTTTAATCATTAGTTCCAGTCCCTGACCCAGCTGACATTTTATAGACTAAAATATATCGTAATAAATAACAAATAAAATAGTAGAATAAAGAAAGACACTGGCAGCAGCTCAAACAGCTCATCACAAATAATGACAACTCCTGCCTTTTCAATCCCTACAGGTCTCTCCTCTGCCTGGGGTTCACACCAATGGTCATTTTCAAATGTCAAGGACCCCACACTGGGTTTTGAGAGGTGGACCCTCAATTAGCGAGCCACGTGCCTTTGGAAGAAAGAGGAACTCCACAAGGAGTGCTTTAAGACTGGCCTCTGTTCACTCTGCTCTGACCCCGTCACCTCAGGGTCACAGGCCACAATACGCTCCCATCTGGAGCTGTGTTATCAGCTCTGTGACGGAGGGGACGGACGCCAACCCTCTGCATTCAGGCCGAGCTGTGTGCCGCTACGCTGGAGGCCTGAGAACTGCAGAGCCGCTCCACGAACACAGACTCCTCTCTGAACATCCGCCCATGCTTTATGAATTCAACTTCGCCCTTTGATCGGCTCTGATAATGTGGATCGGTCTTTTTAATTGAGCAGGAAACCGAAGGGAGGAGGGTTGCACGACATATTGCACACCAGGGGAGCTGCGGGTGCAACTATAATCCAGTATTTTTGGCCAGTGAGCAGCACTAATGTGGATCTGTTTCAGGCTAAATGCCTTGCTCAGTGGCGTGTTGCTTAGAAAGAACACGCAGATTCATGCATTCTGCATAAAGACACACGCACATTAAAAAATGTTATGCTGAAAATGCTGGTTACAAGTTTGCACGTTTAATGTTGATTATAAATTGACATCTAGTGCTTGAAATGTAACTAAGTATGTTTACTCCATACCTAAGTATCTAAATTTCCTACAGCTACTTTATACTGTTAGTTTATTGATAATATTGTGTAATTAATCTGAAACAAATTATATATCATATCAACAGGTTAAAATAAGTTTAGGATTTGTTTCACAAGAGACTCAGCAGTTTATAAAGTCGGAGCTTCACCTTCATCAGCCGCAACTTTAAAGCAATAAACACACATTTATGCATCAGTAGTAAATTTCAGTAATATAATATGCATTGGGGTCCAAATATTACATTGTTCTGAAATGGGTTGTTCTGAGTTCTGAGTATTTTTACTTTGGATGCGTATAATTTTGTAGTTTGCGGGACTTTTCTTTACTTGTACTTATAACTATATTTCTTCTACTTTGCGCTGGTTTCCTTCTGTTTTTAATCATACAGTTGCAAACTCATTCACTTTCATCATCTATAAAGTGCAATGCAAAATAGTCACTTCCACAGAAGAACAGCACATTCAAGTGGGCAGTTCATACGCAGAAACATTGTGGGACCCTGGTTTAGTGATGTGGCTGCAGTGTTAAATAACAGAATAATAAACTTTACATGCAGCCAGTTATAATAATTACAAGAGTCAAAGCTGAAAATAACAGAGGTAACAAATATCGATCCTGTCACAGCCCTGTGAGACAAATTGTGATTTGTGAATATAATACAAGATAAATGATTGATTGATTTGATTGACCAATGCTCTTAAATATCTGGAGTCTATCATCATGAATGTCACTAAGGAGCAGCTCTGCTTGTTTCTCTCTCTGCGTTGTTTATATGGTGGTGATCTAAATGTTTTCTAAAACACTCAAAGTTGTGTTCCTGACGCTTTGTCTCCTATAGGTTATTCCAACTGTTCACGGCCCAATGATGCCACCTGGTGGTCGAATAGCCGCAACTGCAGTCTACTGTCTATCACATGAAAATGATGTTACTACAGAAACTTCCCTTCAAACAGAAACACGTGTCAACTGTCAGGATTGTAAGTGAACACTGATGATTTGAACCTGATAAAAGAATCATTACCTCAGGAAAGATACAGAAACTAACACTCAAACTAAGGAGTGAGTGTATCATCTCTTATTTATATCATCCTATTCATGTCCATGAGCAGGATGTTTGCTATGCTAACTAACTTACTTGCTCCAGCTAACTCACCTGCTCCATAGCTGACTCACCTGCTATATAGCTAACTCACCTGCTATAGCTAACTCACCTGCCCCAGCTAACTCACCTGCCCCAGCTAACTCAGCTGCTAGTTAATGATACACAAACATTTAGTTTTTTGCATTTACACTCAGTTTTCTTCCTCCTCCCTGATGATTTCACACATGTTCACCTTTTCATTTTTAAGTAAATAAGTATGAAAACACACATTTACAAACACTTGTCCACTTACTTCCGGTTTTCCTCCCGTTTCCCTCCGTTTCCTCCATTTTTTTCGACGCAGTGACGAAACCGTGACGTAACACTTCAGTTATATTTTACTTTGAATTATTTTTAGGAAGTCAGAAAACATTTCCCACTGTTAAGCCAAATAAATCTGTTAGCAGTGTGTTGTTTAGTTTTTTTTGTTGCTTTAATTTGCTTTAATTTCATATCAGTCGATGTCGATAATTATCATATAAAGCTATTTATTTTAGAAATATATTTAAATTATATTCTGAAAATATATACTGTTATTGTTTTAACACCGTAGATCCCTTGTGCAGCAGATACAGAAAGTGACACCACATGATCAATAGCTTCAGAAATACTAAGAAAAAACATTAATTGGTGCAGTTCCTTCCTGAGGGAAAACCAGGGTCCAGTTCATCTATCCAATGGATTTCATGCGTTTAATAATTTCATCCCAGCATTCAGTTTTCTTTCCTCTGCTCCCTCTTGAAATCACCTGTACATTGTTAACACATGAAGACAATCACCAAACATCAGCATCAGCTTTTAGTTCCTTTATGTCCTAAGGTGACATGAAATGAGGCCCACACACGTTGCTGAGGGTAAAATAAGAGAACGATTTATTCTTTGCTCTGTTCTACAAAACTTTATTACAACATAAAGCTGACGAACAAAACTGTGTCTGCTGGAAGTCAGAGGTTTCAATATGCCGGCAGCAATCACAGGAGTGACAGCTAATAATATATGTACAAAAATGATTTCGTTTTTTTGTTAACGTTGGCTTTGTGCTTTGGAGTTATAGATTTTTTTTAAAAGCAGGTACACGTCTCTACTCTGACATCACACTGAAAACAAACATATCTGTTGGATACAAAGGTTTGAAGACATTAGCACCATTTAATAAAAAGGTTTTTGACATTAAAAACAACAAATAGAAAAAAGTTATTATTGTAGATTTGGAACTGGTATGGAAACTCAACACTTTGCACATTTACTTTATTTCTTTCATGTGGAAAGGACTCATCGCTTTAACCCCTTTTTAAATATCTGACGGTCACAACGCTTCTTTTATTTTAAAGGATTTTTTCAAGGTCATTTTTCAAGGTTATCAAAATAGGAATGTTTTTAAGTTAACACATCTCAAAAGTTGTCTGTGGCCCATTTTTCTTTGCTTTCGTGGTTCATTGGTAAAAGCACCCAGATGTTTTGTCATGTTACAGCAGCAGAGTTTTAAAAAAAGAAGACAAGAAAAGTACAACAGACTTTTTAAAACTTGATGTCCCAGTACTGTGGCGTCTCTTTAGTGGCTTCAAAACCGTCTTCGATCGCTGCAAAGTTGCTGTTGGTCGGTGACGTCGCATCAGGATTCTGTGTTGGACCTCCACCCTCTGAAAATAAATAAACGTATTCATCGGTTTGAATTTTTATTCTGTGTGATGCTTTCATTTCATACAAAACACCAATTTATTTTTGTTTTTATTTTGTTTCCTTTTTATATATTTTGTCCTGGTTCCATGTCGGATTGAATTTGTGTCCTGTCTCATTCTGTTTTCTTTCTTTTATTTAAAAGTTGCTCAACAGAATGAAACTAAACCAAACTTACAGACTGTAAATCCACATATCAGTAACTTGATGTCAAACATTGTGTTCAAGGTTTATAGGAAATTCAGATTGTTGATTGTTGGTCAGGGTTAAACTATTCTCTTATCTTACCGGGGATGCACATGATCTGTGGTCTCTCCCACAGGCCTCCAGACAGACACCTGATCACAGGATTGAGTCTCTGCTGGAAACCCCCGACACAGTGATAACGCACAACTGCATTGGTTTCATATCTCTGCCGAGCTTTTCCAAATAGGGAGGTGTTTCGGACCTTTGGTGGTGGACCACACGAGGCTGTAGAAAGAGAACAACAATATATAGATCTTGTTCTGTTAACTTTCATATATTGCTCATGTACAGTGATAGTTTACTCACTGGTGCCCTTCTTGCAGGTGTAGGACAGGTGATAGTTGCAGGGCACGTCACTCCAGCGTCCGTCATCGTGCCACACCATCACCACACAGTCTTCTCCTGAGAGGAAGTAGCTGTCCGGCTGACCTCTGTACCAGTTCTCATACAACTGTAAACATGGAGGGAAAAGAAAGTCAGCCCACATAGATTATATCACACAAAACTATGCAATTTCTAGGAAAGGTAGTAATGTTGCTGTTGGTGAAATAGAAAATGTACAAAAACGATATAATCTATTTAATCTGGGTCCAGGTTTTCTCAAGACTTTGTATTATCTTTTGAGTGGGTTGAATTAATCATAATAAATTAATTTACAAAATGTAAATTAATAAGGGAATCCAATTAAATAGTGCGACTACCATGAAAACTAAATACATCGAATAAATGAGGCATGAATGTGCAAAAAGAAAAGTTTTTACACATCTGGAGTCTACATGCAATTGTGTATATTTGCTTATACTGTTTTCTAATATCACTGACCAGAGGGTTGCCATCAGACCAGCGGAAATCATCCTCGATGGTCTTATCGTTCAGGCCGGTCCACTGGTACTCCTTGTAGTTGCCTGGGGGAACAAGATAGGAAAGATGAAATATAAAACTAAACAATATTATATAATCTTTTCCTGTATTGGCTCAGTGAACCTACTGTTGATGTAACTCTGTTCCTCTGGGGTAATGATGGACACCAGGTGAGCTCCCAGTATGCGACAGTGCTGCTCCGCCACCTCCCAGCTCAGACGCTGGCTGAAGTGTCGGTAGCAGAAACCATGAAACTTGTCCCAGCCCGGTTCACAACTCTCCAGGTCTGAAAGAGACACGGAGGAGGAGAGCGGACAATGAAGAGTCTCGAGAAATGACTGTAGACGTTTGTGGAAATTTGAAACAAACCACATGTATTTTATTCTGTATAATATAATATTAACGATATTATTCTGCATGTGGGCCTGTACTGATTCCTCATTTAACCAGGAAAGCCTTGTTCTGATTAAACGTCTCTTTTTCGAGAATGGTGAAGATTTGCAGCAACAAAAGAGACTTGCACAGGACATGTAACACAACATATACCACACAATCTGACTGGAGCAGAAGTATGGTTTAAAAGAGAGAGAGCTCACCAGTCTGACACAAGTTTCCTCCATATGTTGGCAGACAGAGACATTTAATCTGCCCGTCTCTGTCCGTGCAGGTGCCTCCGTTGAGACAGGGGTCGTCCTCACACGCATCTGAAACACAAGGTCCGGTTATTAGCAGATTGATGCTTTAACTGCACGAGAGCACACGACATAGACACTAGTCCAGCATTTTACTGTTAATAATGCATAGAAAATTTAATATTTGCATGTATAAGCAAGTACAAATTAAAGCAAAGGGTTTGGTGGATTTGAAAGAGTCACAAATACTAAATAGCAATTGAGGCAAATCTTAAGAAATAATATTAGTTATAATATTATATTAAAAGTTATATGTCCACATAAATAAAAAGGAAAATATATATCAAGGACATAGCTTCTAGTCCAAAAAATCAATGTCCAATATGAGCCAGAAGAGGGCAGCAGAGGACATGATGTCTAACTCATCAGGTCTTTCTTTCTTTCTTATTCATCAACTTTCCCACACAGTAAAAAAACACACACACAATCATTTTCTTCCTCATAACCAGTCTCCACACCCTTTCCACATATCTTCAGTTTTAATATTCTGTGGTTTAGAACTACAAACTGCAGTTCACACCCGTACATTATAATAGACACATTATACCTGGAAAAACCCAACTTTGTTCCTTTTAAAGTGCGATGACACAGTTACACATGATGCCAACAGACATTGCTGTGAATCCACCATGTTGTCGGAAACCAAATATCTTTTAATCTTGACTGATTGCTTTATCATCACTAGGTTTCTTGATTTATTTAAGTCTTGAGGGAGAAGAGGGAGTTAGGAGTCGCAGTAAAACTTGTTGAAGGCTAAAATGTTGTCATGTGTGTCCCAACTGAAATTAAACATTTTACAAGTGGATTTGGTTTGCGTCCCTCGACACCCTATAAACAGGAACTCTGTGGTGTCTGTCATTATACCGAGCACACATTGAGTGCTATTCCATTGAGACAGCTCTTTGTAAGTAAGTGTGCGTATGACAGGTTGCTACACAAGTCTAATGAGAATCACAGGCTGTCAAAGTAAATTGTCGTCCTGTTTTGCTGAGAAATACACAACTGGAGAAAGATGAATCTTTGAGATGCCTTTCAAGTCAACACCGAAAACCTCATGTTTGCAAAGTTGTTGTTTGTACAAGTTCAAGTTTGCACAACAACAGAGACCTTGGTTTTAATTCTCACCCATTTCTGTGAACCATCTGCACGATCTCCCTGTGTTTTGTTGTCGTGGTGGAGTTTCCTTCACGTGACAATAAAGTAACTGTCGGTGATGATGTGAGGTCAGTAATGTGGATGAGCAGTGACTTCTCTCAGCCTTTAATCACCATGAACGGTCCAGTTTTTTTATCTTTTTAAACTGCTTGCCAAAGTGAGATTTGAAACAGGCAAAATCCTCTGAATGCTCTGATCTTTGCTGTACTCATTCATTAAGGCAAACTCTGTGGATGCCTGAGAATGTCTTCGACAGAAAGTGTACTTCAAAAATGTGAACAGCACTGATGTGAGGGTATGTTTTCCCTATTTACCATCCCCATGAACAGTAATATATGTATATATAGTGATATAACAGAATAAAATAAAACTGTACCTGCAACCTTTGGTCAATAGTAGCTTTTTAGTACGTGTAAGTTTGAATTTAGGAACAAGTACCAGATGTGGATAAATCTGGCATCACCTCCATGATGAATATAGTGAAATGCTTTGTCCTCCATTCAATGAAAACACTTCAGCAGAGCTTCTTGTGCATCAGCAGCTGTTCCCCACAATTCTCTTTTAATTATGGTGGCCAATTGTCACCACCACAAATATGTCTAACTGGAATGACTCCTGGTTTTGTCCAGATAGCTTTTCCAGTAAAGACACACGTCTGTTGGGTGATGCAGGAATCTTAATATAATCTGAACGTGCCTGTGCATATGTACGACGTGCACAGCAATGCATTTGTATTAAATACATTTTAATTCAAAGTTAAGTTCTGTTCTGACCCAAGAAAGTGTCTAACTTAAATTTTTGAGACTAAAGAAAAACAATATGACAGATTTCAACTGATGGCGAGAGGAGAAACAATCATACCTTAGTTAACTTTATCATTGTTACACCTAAAAAAACACAACACTGTACAAATCATGAATGATTATGATTAAACAATAGAACATGACTCGATATGAAACATAAAAAAAAAAACATGCTACAACAAATCAACACCGAACAATAATTGTGCTTATGAACATTCAACATAATAATAAGCTGTGCTTTTGCCTATAGTAGTAGAAGAATTCTAAATCTGAGGAATAACAACAGTTAATGACCTGACAGTTATGAATTAAATATAAAACATTTGTGCGATTGTACTGGTCAGTGTCATTACATTCAACGTAAATGCTGTAGCAGAGAAACATCAAGTCCCTTTGTCATGTTAGATTACTGCAGATTACTGCAAACATGGTGAGTGTCGACAACAGGAGCAAAAAGATTGTGAAGAGAATAATTTGCACTTGTTTAGTTAAGAGATTAACTTCATAAAAACAAAATCCATGGATCAAGGTTCTGTGAAAGGTTTACCAATGCTTTTACCATCGCTCAAACATTAATTCCAGCGCACCAGTACTTCACAGAAGTCAATCTTTGGATGAGGGGGGGAAACATCATGCATAAAGAGACTGGACTGTTGACAAATGCCAAATGGGAGCTGTCCCAATGTGAGTATCTTGAAGGGTAGTTGGAATCACAAGGACAGATATGAGAATCAGGAGGAATCAGAGGGGTGAGTGGGCTTTCTGAGACAAACAAAACAAACGTGGGAAGTCATTTGAGAAAGGAGGGGAGGTGTTTTACAGAAAAGGGAGCAAAGGTAGGTTGGGGCAGAAGACAGACCAGGGATTTTAGTGCATCATTGCGTCGAGTAGAAAGAGGAGGACAGTTAGGCTGATGAAAGTGGCTTTAACATTACCTGAAGATTTCCCTGTACCGCCCACAGCTGCCCTCTCATTGGGCAAGATAAGCAGGGTGGGCGGCTTGGTGAGACTAAACTCACCCTCCACCAGACCCTGATCCACTGGTGGTATGAGGTGCGTCACCTTCTGGGGCTCTGTCGTCTTGTGGAAAACTCTCCGGGTTGTGGTGGTTGGGCTCCAGGGGCGTCTGGACCAGTGTGTGGTGGTCTTGATGGTGGCAGCGGTCGTGGCTCTGGTGGCCCTGGTGGGCTTTGTGCTCGAGGTGGATTCTGGAGCTGCTGTGGAGGTGGTGGGGGAGGTTTTCCTGCTGTACTCTAGACCGTTGAGGGATTCTTGGGGTCCAGTTGTGGTTGTCAGCAGAGCCCAGTTAGATGTTTGAGAATCAAGAGGATAGACGGTGAAGTCCTCAATGGAAGGGGCCAAGTTAGCTTCTTCTTCTAAGGTTGAAGCAATGCTAGCTTGTTCATCATGGGCTGAGGCAACAATAGCTTCTACTGCAAGGGTTGGGGCCACGTTAGCTTCTTCATGGGTGGGGCTAACATCAGTCTCATCAATGGTTGGGTCAACATTAGCTTCTTCAAGCGTTTGGGCAATGTTAGCTTCTTCCACGTTAGCTGCTTCTTCTTCAAGTGTTGGGGCAACATTTGTTTCTTCCTCGTGTGTTGGGGTAACTGTAACGTTGTCTTCCAGTGAAAAGGAAACATCATCTTCAAATGTTGGTACAACTTTGTCTTCCTCTTTAAGAACTGGAGTACTTGTCACGTCCTCTTCAGCGGTCGGGGAAACGTTATCTTCCTGTTCAAATGAAAAGGAATCTTTAGCTTCATCTTCAATGGTTGGGGAAACATTCGCTTCATCTTTAAGAGTGGGAGAAACAGTAAAGGAAACGTCAGCCTCGTCTTCAACGGTTGAGGAAACACTGAGTTCCTCTTCAACGGTTGGAGCAAATTTAATGTCTACCCCCATGACTGCAGTAACTGCACCAGGCTCCTGTCCACTTGCCTCTTCATAAGTAAGGGTTTCCGTGTCCCAATACACTTTGTACCCTGATGTCTGATACTGTACTGTGGTGGAATCGGTGGGCATCTGAGAAGTTTCAGGCCCCTCTGAAGACTCGGTGGTTGCCAGATTTGCTCCAGAAACAAGGATGTCTTGAGCCCTTGTTGGTTGCAGTGGTTTTCCCTCACTTTCTATTGTGACTGCGTCTTCAGATTCTAAGCTTGTACTTCCCTCCTGTTTTGAAATGGAAGTCTCCCATAACTGTGCTACTGTGGCGAGGACACTGAAACCCATTCTATCAGTATTTGGTGACCCAGAGGAAGGCGTTGGATTCGGAAGCGCAGTCCGAGGTTCAGCCGGAGTGCTGCTAGGTGAAGCGGAAGGTGACGGGTGAGTGGTGAAACCAGAAGCGGAAGAATCTGATGTGGTGATGGAAGTGACAGCTCCAACGTCAAGGTCACTCTCTGGAGAAAAACAAAAAGCAAAACATATATAAGTATGAATCTATTGTACATTGTATAGCATTGTCATTGTGTATATGACCGCGGGCTCTTAGTTTTGCTTATATCATAATTGTATAAAATCATACCTTGAGAAATATCTCCAGATCCATCAAGAGCGGGCCACAATGAAGTTGAAGCGTTGGCAGTTAGAAGTTCTCCTTCCTCTGTTGGCGACTGAGTCGAGAGAAACATCTGCTCAGGCCGTGCTCCTGCTGCCTCCTCCAGCTTCACCTGGAGGATGTTGTCAGAGGTTTCTGCTGTCGCTTCCAGGATATTCTCCTCCTGAGTAAGGTTTCTGTCTGTTTCACTGTAATTGGCTTGTGATCCGATTAAATCCAGATAGGTCTCTTGTATTTCTGGGAAATCCTGTGGGCTCTCAGACAGTTGTGTCTGCTCTTCGGGGTTGGTATCTGGTACTGTTTGGCTATGAGTGGGCGGCTCGTATGATAGTTCAGGAAACCCTGTGGTGTTTTCAGACAGTTGTGTTTGCTCTTCGGGGTTGGTGTCTGGTACTGTTTGGTTACGAGTCGGAGGCTCGTATGATAGTTCAGGAAACCCTGTGGTGTTTTCAGACAGTTGTGTTTGCTCTTCGGGGTTGGTGTCCGGTACTGTTTGGTTACGAGTGGGAGGCTCGTATGATAGTTCAGGAAACCCTGTGGCGTTTTCAGGTTCAAAATGGTGAACGGTGAAGTTCAAGCTCTGGTGGGAGGCTGTGTCATTGTGAACACTGGGCAGCAGTGATGCATTTTGTGGAACATTGTAGGTTTCTGTGCTGCTGATTGTGCCATTCATCACAGGATGCTGGGAGTGGGAGGTCATTTCTGTAGCAGATGACATTTCATCAAATGGCTGAAGGAGGTCCACATATGTGGTGTTGAAGGGAGACTCCGTTGTGTCTGATATATCGGTTGGATGTGTGTCCACCAGGTTTTCCTCAGTGGAAGGACGCGAGACAAAGGGAAAAGACTCAACTACACTCAGCGCCTCTCGCTCCACCTGCTCTTTATGTTGGTTCAGGAGCAGCTCTTGATCTGTTCGCGTAAGAATAACAACATCTTGTCCGATGTCTTCAGACTCGGTGGCCATGTAGTCGAAGGGAGAGTCAGTGGGAGCATTTCTGTTGTCTGTAGAGGAGAGTTAAGTAATTAGAAATATAATACAAGAGGTAATGTACGACAGCAACAATTTCTTATTAACGCTTTTGTCCAAATAAGCAGGAATGAACAGTAGTGAAAAGTTTGCATTAATATCAAAGCATGCAATATACTTCTATTTTATGCGAATTCATTTTTGAGTAACAAAAACACTCACCTCTCACGCAATAGACGTCGTGAAGGCTGGACGGCTCTGGGAAACCAGTTTGGTTGCTGAAGCCATAAAGGGTTTTGACGCCTGCCTGAGGCCCTCCACAGCGCTCCCTGGGGGTTGTGATGGGGTAGCGTACACTGCCGTCAGACAGCCACCCGGGGCTGCAGCGGTCCAGACCTTCACTCCACGCCAAGTACAGCTGTGCAGTTGTCGCCATCTCAGCCCCTGCGGCTCTGCAGTATGACCGTGCTTCAGCAAACGACAGCAGCTGTGGGACGGAGTCGTGGAACACCTCTCCTACAAAACCACAATATCTTTTATAAAGTTTCATTATAACAACCAAATATAAGGCACCTGTTTATCGATATATACTGATATATAGTTATTGTAGCTTGTAATGATGTGTAAGATGTGTGTTGTTATTCATACCGTTAACTTGTTCCACATAACAATAAACGTCAAAAAGTTCATCTGGATCCATCGTCCCGTAGTTTCTCACTCCTGGTTGCCCGTTCATGTCTCCATAGCAGCCCTCACGGGGAACTTGGATTGGGTACCTGGAGGAATGGAAACAATTTCTTATATAACATTAACCTCTTGATGAAGCAGCAAGTCAGTAATCATAGTTTATCCATCCAAAAATATCAGAAACACTAAACTAGATTTTGGGGAAATTTGATTTAAAAAAAATTAACCATGTATTTAGAATATTTCCATGAGCGCATCCAGTCTTTAGAGTTTGTGTATTATGTGCAGATTGAGTATGAGTGTCATACAGAAGATAGAGATGAGGTACCTGACAGACTGGTCTGCCAGCCAGCCTGCATCACACTGCTCGTATCCATCATAATAAGCCGCCAGCAGCTGGTCAGCAGTGGCCATTTCAGCCCCAATGGCCTCACAAGCCTTCTGGGCCTGATGGAAGGAGAACGCATAGCGGCCCAAAGCATCTCTGTAGTGGAATACAACACCTAAACAAACACACACATACACAAACATTATGAACATGTTTAGATTAAAAAAACTCATCTGATCAGGATGGCTGCAACATCTATTTAACATATTTAACATTTAATACTCTGAAACTGAATGTTACAACAAAACTCCTCTTCAATTTATGGAAGATATATAAAGTTGATTTATGTGTGTATGTTTTTGAACCAAACAAATACTGTTAAATTAAGCAAAAACATGCAATGTATCATGTGTTATATTGTGTTATGTTGTATCCTATATGCTCTGAACTGTACATCTCTCTTACTCCTTCAGAGCCTTCGTTTTGTTACCTTTGACCTTGAGTTGCACGAGATCACTGGCGTCCTCCAGGCCTTGCTGCACCTCACAGCGATAGTGGCCCGAGTCGCTGGAGCGCACATCTCCCAGCCACAGTGACAGGTCATCAGGGAAGGACGTGTAGTTGAGCAGTGCGGCGCGGCCTCTGTACGCCTCGTTGATCTTCACCCTCTGACCACTTGCCACCAAGATCTGCGTCTCCACCCCTCCGGACACCACGGTCCACTTGACCCGCGGTACAACAGGGGCGGAGGAGGGGGAGGAGGTGGTGGGTGTGGAGGACAGGGACACCGAGCAGGGGATGGAGATGGAGCTGCCCAGTGGGGCAGAAACAGGACCTGAGTGGGGGATGTTCACCTGGAGGGACCGGACGTCATCTGCAGAACAGAAATATAGAGGATACAGAGCGTGAAGAGCAAAGCAAGAGAACAAATTCACCTTTGTATTCTTTGTATTCTGATATTGTAGTATTTTATTCCATAATAAGAACCATGAATATTTCCATTAAAAGAACAGGATAATGGAAGAATGTAGACGTACCGTATGCAGATGGGTTTTGGGTGGGGAAGGCCAGAGAGAGATGGCAGACGACACAGAGAAGTGGAAGAACATGTCTGTGGAGATAAAGAGGCAAACACAACAAACATTAAGACAAGGAACATTTTGACACAAATTAAGATGAATAAATAATATCCTGTTTCCAATTTCACGACTATTTAACCTTTAATGGACACAGTCATTTCTAACAGAGGAAGTGATGGTTCAGCACATCGGGGGAACATGCTCCATTGATCTCACCAGACTGATTTATTGTAATGTTAAAGGTCACAACTGGCAAATCTATGTAACTATGTATTACAGTAACTTCACCACAGCGTCCACCTACTGGGATTTTAGTCCTGCACATGTACAGATACTTCGTTGAAAGGCAGTTTCACAGATATTTGGACTTTTAGCGATGTATAATTTGAATTGAATATGATTACTGGCTTCAATATGAATTAAGAAGTAAGCTGAATCTTACCACTGGAAATACAGAAAATATTAAAAGATTAAAACTTATTAAATTATAAAATCTAAAATTATGAAATTCAAGACTCAGGAATATGAGGAATTCAAATATTCCATATTCCTGATATCTTAGAAGAAGAATGTTTAATTCAAAACTAACACACGTTTTAATTTACTTGACTTCAAGTTTTAAGTTCTTCCACTGACATACATACAATTCCCTTAAAATACTAAAAAAGAAACGATCTCAGAGCTCAGCCATTCCGTATAAAAGAGCAACGTCTCTGGTTTTCAAAGGGAAGCTGAGAGCACAGGCTCCTGACCACAAGCCATTCATCACATCCGGGAGCTAATGACACGGCGTCTCAGCCCAGCGGCCTCCTGCCAGCTCTCCGTCACCAGTCTGGCCCTGTTATTAACCCAGCAGGCATGGCAGGATGCTCACTGTGACCTCACACAACCTCCTGAGGCGGCCACGATGAAGCTGCGAGTGTTCGTTCATCATTAAAAAGCAGCGCACACACACACACACACACACACACACACACACACACACACACACACACACACACACACACACACACTCCAAGCTACTTTTCAGGGCTGATAAAATGTCTCCTTTAATAAAGACATGGCACAGTTGATGTGAATAAATTGTGATTTAAATATTTAATATATCTATCTTAGTGTCTTAAGTTTTACATATACTAATATAATAGTGTAGATTAGATGAGATTAGATTAGATTAGACAGATTTATTAATCCCTGATGGGGAGACTCATAAAAATAAACATATAAAGTCCAAACTAATTCTCCTAATTAAGGAAAAACAGTAAAAGATATGGCAATAAAATCAACAAATTTTAAACTTCTTTCACAAACGAACAATACATGCACTATGTGGCATCAGTTAATCTTCCATTATAGAAATCTGTTGCCCATTAAACTTCACAAAGGGACGTTAATATGTTTTCCTAAAAATATGATACCCGTGTTTTTTCTGAGGTGCTCTTGAAGCAATTAGTTTTAACTTTTCCCAGCTGCAGCCACTCCTCCGTTTCCTTTGTGCATCGCATTATGGGACAGTGCTTTGTTATATTGTGCATGCTGACTGTTTTGTCACTCTTCCAATGCCTGGAAGCAGCAGAGAGTGTGGAGTGTGAGTGTGGGGGAAGCTAATGAAGGAGAAACTGACTATAATGAAGGATATTTGTGGCCATGGTGCTTTAAACTCTGAACAAAGAATCCCCAGAGCAGAGTTTGACTGTAGCTGATGCCACCGACACAACAAAACTCTTGATGGGCAAATGTTGAAAAGACTGCGTACAGAGGAGGTAGTGTGTGTGTGTGTGTGTGTGTGTGTGTGTGTGTGTGTGTGTGTGTGTGTGTGTGTGTGTGTGTGCCAACCTTATGCATTTTTTTTCTACCAGAAGATACAGTAAGACAACAGTTATGATGATGATGACTCATTATGAGCCTCAGAGTGACGCATGTTCATCAGAATCTGCACGACTTCACACAGGAGCTCTTTTCTCTAATGTGAAAGGTTAAACATGGAAACACAGAAACGATCAGAGTCTCTGGAGTTTGAAAAAGTACCAATAAGTTCGAGCCTTTTCTGCGTCTGCAAATCAAAAGCATCCTTCGTACGGAGTCGGCACAAACACAGCTCACTTAACTGGGACATACGAATTAAATGGTGGTCATTGACGGCGGAATAGTTGTTGTCTGTTGCCCTCACCAGCTGGGTGGACTCCACGGAGCTGGTATCACTATTAGTATTCTTGACAAGAGAACGGCTCACAGAAAGCGAGCAGTGGGCCAGGAGGACAGCTGCACACTGTGCTTTCACTTCATACCAACTCCCGCACAAAAGGCCCCGGGCGAAATTAAAGGACAGGGCACTGGCACACTTGCTCGCTCTTTCTCTTTCTTTTCTCTCGCTCTTTTCAGGGGTTTGGAAAAGGAAGTTTTGAACCACGAAGAATGAGCATGCTTCGCTCAAAGGGAGAGGCCACATTAAGACACTGCGCACTGTTTTCACATGGTATAAATGTTGAGGGAGTGTGTTTGCATATGGGTTTGTGCAGAGGAGATAATCTGGCTGCTGCTGGTTATTTTTGAGATGTCACCGGGCGCTCTGCAGTTCAGCTCTCTTTAATGCGAGTTACAACAAAGGCAAGTTAAGCTAAAAATCAATGCCACGCGCTGCATTTACAGGACTACAAACTGCAGCCAGTGCATTATCCACTGGCAGAATTTATCCAGTCCCCTCCTGCTGCAGACACAGAGCAGGGAGCTAAAACCAACTGACACTGAAAATCAGGGTGAAATCATTAACAGAAGAAGTAGAAGTGAATAAGGAAAACACAAGTAGATGCTGAGATCCCTATAAGTGCTGCACTGACCACTAAAGACTTGCAGGATGTGTTTTGTGGGTGGTCTCTGCAGCAGCCTGCCTCAAGGTCACACCAGGCCAACCTCGTCTGCACCAAACAGCCAGAAAATAATCCCAGTTCAGCCAGTTCAAACATACAGAGCCACTGGTTTGACTGATGTAAGTGCAGAGCGGCGAGCTGAGCTGGACCTGGCGTTTGGCACCAATGGGTCTGTGATAAAATACAACAGGGCTCTCCTGGAAATCAGTAAGTGGGTTTTTTACAAGGCAGGAATCCACTCTGGTCTAAGTTTCTGTTTCCCACATGAGCCCTGTGGCTTCATCCTTCTAATTTCATCTCCAGTTATTTTGGAATTCCAATTCATTGACTCAAGCACATTGGGGTTGAAACTAAATATACGAGAGGAAGGAAGTGCAATATAAATAACACAACATTCTTAAAAAAGGCAAATCATTTAAAGATTAATTTCTCTTTAAATAGAACATGGCAAGATTTTGTTTTACAGGGGCCATTTTGGGGTTCAGCATCTTGCCGAAAGAAACTTGGGAATGCAGACGGGAGGAACCGGGGATCGAACCACCGCCTTTCTTCTTGCTGGACAACCTCCTGAGCCACATCAGCCCCATACTTAGCAGAAATCTATTAATAATATTATCTGATGTAACATTAGGGAAACCTTGGATCATTTTTGCAACATTACCATATATGGTCTCTTTACTGTTCTACTCAGAAGGAAGTCAGATAAAATCAAATATTTGTCTGGGATTTTTGTATTTATGCTTACGTGGGTTTTGTTCATATTCTGACAACAGATAATATCCAGTCGTCCTCACTCTGTATCTCAACATGGCTTCTGTGTACTTAGGTTGCCCCTGTCGGACCCATGTCCCACTCTTCACTCAACACCCCGCCTCTGGCTCCGAGCATCAAACGCAGCGCCGCCACGCATCACCTCCCAGACTACATTTCACCGACATGACCAACAAGCCAATCATCTGTCTCCTTACAGAGATGGTTGGCAAAGCCAGTTAACAGATGCTTCACCACCCAGTGTACCAGGGAAAGAGTAGAAGGATGTTTCCAACAAACTCATCTCAGTCCTGACTCCACAACTCCACTGCAGTCAGCCTGTTATAAACCACACACACACACACACACACACACACACACACACACACACACACACACACACACACACACACACACACACACACACACACACACACACACACACACACACACACACACACACACACACACCTGGCTGTGAATTCCCTCTGTCTGTCACCAGTCTAATTTGTCTGTCATGTGTCAGTAACAGTAGAACAATGTACTGAGTTCAATGAAATTCAGGTCAAGTGACACTTTTGTCAAGTTTGTGCTTCTGTTGCCTGATGTAAGAAAATCACATTCGGGTTTGAATGGGACATAAAGAGCATCTTTAATCAGTATTATCTTCATATTGTAAATATTTGGGCTCATAGAAAAAGTCTTTTCAGGTGAGCATCAGACCAGAGAGCCACCGGACCACCACACTGAGAGGAATCTTTTAAAAATCTGCTTTTCCACCATTCATTTGTCCTCCGTCTCACTTTAACCCTCCACCTGTCCATTACTGAGGTCCACCTGAGCCCGGAGGTGCAGCACAGAGAGCGACCAGAAGAGGCTAAATGTGCACTTAAGACAAACCATAAAACCAACTCCTTATTGTTTCTCCTGCAGGGCACAGGAGCATCATTTCAGAGCTTAATAAATACAGCAGCATCCTCAGTTCACCCCCACAAAAATAGCATTCAAATAATACAAAATCCTGGAATTCATTAAAACGAGAAACCTTTTCAAAAATAATGACTTCAATAATGATGTAATACCTAAAAATGACAACTTAGTACATCAAAAATAATGACTTACTCAATATGATGACTTACTAACTCAGGAATAATGACTTAAATAATGACATACCATATCAGAATAATGACTTTATATCTCAGAATAACAACTTAGTATTTCAAAATGATGACTTACTCAATATAATGACTTACCAACTTAAAAGTATTGACTTAATATCTCAAAGTAATGACTTGGCATCTCAATATATTGACTTATTAACTCAATATATTGACTTATTAACTGAAAAATAATGACTTTGTATCTCATATTTATGACTTTATATTTCATGATTGACTTTCTACCTCATATTTTGATAATTTATCTCATAATTATGACTTGCTATCTCATAACTAAGACTTACTATATCATAATTTAAAAATGATTTCTGATAACTATGACTTATTATCTCATAATTCTTTGACTTTTTATTTAACTATTTTGATTTAGCATTCATCCTTTTTTTTCTGTCACTGGCAGAAATGGTCTTCCATAGATAAGATCTTAAGTGTGGAGGGAAGTAAGTTCATCTGAAGTTAAATCCTTTTACTTCTGTAATGTTCACGCGCACACAGGTACTGATGAGGAAAAAGAAAAAGAACAAATGTTATGAGGAAATAAAACAAAATAAAGTTGCACTAAACCAACAAACTGCGTCATGGTCAATTTCACCTAATGACCTTTTTCTGGGAGAAGTTTAAATTCACACCGAGTCACAGTTTCACAACCTCAGCAGCCGTTTCTCCTAATAAACCACGAAGAGGCAGATTTAATGACGCCATCATCAGAACTTTGACCCGAACCGCATCAGCACGAACAACTCAAAGAAATGAACCCACCGGATTCTCCTCAGCAGCATCTCAGCTGGTGCAGGATGGACTCAGCTCTCGGGTTAAAAAGTAGTTTCCTCCAGTCTCTGCTGCTGCAGTGCGACTGTCCCGTCCCAGGCTGCGGAGGAGGGGGGAGAGGACCGTGGATGCTCTGCAGGTATGTGGGGGGGCTGGGGGAAGTGCAGGACCGACCGACTCCGGGGCTCAGGGAAGCAAAAGGAGGGAGTCGAGAGGAAGCGGAGGCAGATATGAAACCCTGAACTGCCCACTTTTTCACCCAATAACCGGGGTTGGGTGATGGCGCACGCCTGTCACAGGAGCGCTGGGAGGGATGGCAGCTCAAACAAGCGACGTTAGAGGCTGTGACGTGGAGCCTGACCTGCAGGGAGACACATGCATGAGTTGAGTCAGTGCAGCAGGAGGAAGATGAGGGTGATGAGGGTGCAGCTGCAGATGGGATTTTTGCAGCACACTCACTTTTACACAAGGAGGAAGATGATGATGATGATGATGATGATGAAGGAGCTATGTCTCATCCTATATTTTTTGCTGCTGCATCATTGCATTTAAAATAAATAATCACATGGAACAAGTTTGCATGCATCCTCACTGGAGTAATGAGCAGTGTGCAGACCACACAGCGGCTGCTCCATCATTCCCAACTTTAATCTGCAGGGTGTGTTTGATTTGACATCAGTAGACTCTGCACTGCCTCAGTTTAGTCATTGACTGCAGCGAATACAGAAATAACCAAAAAGTCTCAAACATTATTATTTACAGACTCAAACTGCACATCAGAGTTGCATGAATGTAGAAATATGTATATTATTGATATAAACACTGCATCTATTAACTTTATGCTATTGTTCATTACATGATCTAATGGCAGAAGAAAAACCAAGACCAAATGCTGTAGAAGAGGAATAAGAATTATGTATTTGTCTCCAGTTCGAGTCAGATTAACCTGCAAGGGGCCCTGTGCAAAAATGAGCTCTGACCACACCTCCTCCCCTCCCACATCCCTTTTTTCCCTCCATGCATTATGTGTCCTGTCATCTTCAAGAAAAGAAACTGAACAAAAAATGTATTCAGTAAAATGGACCGTGGTAAAGTAGGTTTGACACAAGGACGCATGAAAGAAAATCAACCCGCCTGACGACATTGAAAGTGTTGAATTGTAAAAAATTGGGCAGTTTTAGTGATGGACTCCGAAAAAGTGCATGAAGAATAAAGACCACGACTCTACAGCCGGTTGTGCAGCTCTCTGAGGCTGTGCAGGCACAAAGGGCCTTGAGCTGGAAGCTTCATCCTCTTGGAAGGTTGAGATATTTCACAAGATAAATGGAAACTTGGACCTGGAGAGGAAACGCCAGTGGATCCAAAACAAATTCCTGGGCTTGCTTATCAGAGCTTTGGTTTTTGAAAAGTTACCAAGGTTGTGTGAAAGATGTGTGGGGAGGATTTAATGAGCATTTTAAATGCAGCATACTGATGTTAGTATAACAGTTGATATTGACTTTTCATGAATATTCTGGTGTTTTTGGCAACCCTTACTGTTTTGGCTCCCTGGGAAAGCAGCCTCCCTTTTCTAAGTCTAAAATCAGTACTGGTCCTGTCCATAGACTGTATACATAAAGATGGACGACATGACAGCTCCTCAAAAACAAAGCCAAAGCCTCTCGATCTGCACCTGGTGGCTTGCTGCAGTCATGAATCCCGTCTCCTCCATGATAATGGATGGGACATGGACCATGGATCAAATACAGTTTTTTCAAAGATGGTTTCTCTCGTTTTAGGTATAGTTCTTATCACACTAATGTATGTTCAAGTCTTCGTGTTTCAGGTAAGTTTGGTTTTTAATTAGTTATTTGTCATGAGCTGAGACTGATGCAAGACTGGTAGAGCGCACAGATACCGCAGCTCCATCGCCTGATCACTACTAAGAACACTCTGGCTAAAAATGTAGGTTAGCTGTCCATCTTTATACACAGTCCCTGGTCCTGTCAGTGAGTCGCTTAACGTTAGCATACTGATTCTTAGACATTGGATTTGGAAAAGGAAGCAAAGCGGAAAAAGGACGAAACAAGAAGAGCATCACGGTAGAGATCCCTCTTCAGGAGTCACACAATAAAATGTCCAATGTAAAGACGAGACAGAAATTAGAATAAATGGAATCATCAGTGGGGATAGAAAACGTGCAGCTCTCACTACAATCTCGTCTCAGTCAGTAGATTTACATCCGAGCTGAAACCTGTTCATCAGTCACACACAGTATCATTCAAGCACCCTCTTGGCTCAGAGCTGGACTTTTACCACCTGTTCGCACTGTATGTAACAGAGAAGATGAACAGGGTCAAGTGAAGTACGAACCTGCAGCCGTCTACTGACACAGTGAATGGCGCTTTGTAGGCATCGCCCTGTGGCTGGGCAGCAGCAGGTGGTGCTGCACACCTGAGGAATGTGACACCCAGATAACAGCGGCACCGTCTGAGCGGGAAATGTCAAAGCAGAGAGAGCAGACAGAGTCCAGACGTGTACTTCAGCTCAACTTCAGCCATGATGGGCCGTCACAGTGACCTGGGTTGATTCAAGCCCAGTCAGCAGCTCTCATGGTGAAGACGTCATCCTCCGTGCTGCCATTTGTTCCCAGAGTCGTGGAGTATAGTTATTAAGAAGAATGGCCGTCAAGCAGAAAGTACCTCCCTCTGAAGACTCCATCATTCAGTCATTTATAAGATATTTAAAGAGACTGACTCCAGAATGCTCTGAAATTCACGTGAACCTGTAATTTCCTCCTGTTTAGTCAAAGTTGTGTCGTTTCACTTTAGTCCAACATGACATGAGAAAACATTAAAATGCACAAAAATCAATGGACCTTGATGTTTAACACAAAAGAAAACTCTACCTCCTGCAAATGATGACAAAAAATTGAAACCATACCCGAACCTGCTTGCTATTCAAAATTATTTACGTCACTTGGATTCAGAGTCTGCTCAGTAGCGATTGGGGGAGCCGCGGTATCGAGGTCTCTCCGATACACAGGCTCGACCAATTGCCAGTAAGCCTCAACTGTCAATCAAGATTTTATAACATCAAATGAATAGTTAAAACCAAAACTTAGTGGAATCAAAATGAACTCTTGAACAAACATCAGCGTGACAATAACTACATTAAACCACAGAAACCATCTTTGAAATAAAAAAGGTTGATGACTTTTCTGTTTGGTCAGTGTCCCATCCACTAACATGGAGGAGGCAAGGTTTATAAACTATATGGCCACCAGAGGACAATCAAAATCATACAGTGGTGGAGAGTTAGTACATTTACTCTCAAACTGTTCCCCCCCAGTTTTGAGGTACTCGAGCATTTTGCTTTTATGACACTTAATACTAAACTATAATGTAATGTTGTTAAAATTACTTCCACCTCCATAAAAATGTGTCCATGTATCACTTTAATAATATAATATAGTATAATGTAATGTGATATAATGTCATATAAAATTCCATGTTTGGGTGAAGGAATAAAAGCCCAGCAGTAAAGTAAGAGCAGTGTTTTAATTTCTTTTTAGGCTCCTAACTGTAACATAATGAGGTCTATATAAGAATCAGTTGGGAGCCAACTAAATTAGACCCAACACAGTTAAACATGCATGCAGGCCGTGCCTCAGACCTGCATACAAGCTAACATTACATTTTCCAGCAGCCATCAAACAAGCAGCCTGTAATTAGACACTATCATTATATTGTAGCTGAGCTCAGATCAAGTCAGTCGAGAGCAGCACTGACATTTAGTTTAAAGTGTCTTCAGATGTCCTGGAGATGATCACAGATCCAGAGCTTAATTCCACTTATCATCTAGAATCGTGTCTTTGAGTGAGCGAACGGCAGCGATAAACAAACAATAACACCTTTGTTGCTGACTCCGACACGTGCAGCCAACGCCACCAGGTGGGATCCATTAGTTTACGTGGCTGAAGTGTGACTCAGCTAAAATACAGAGCACAGCCGCCACTTTATTTTTATGCTTTCCCTAATTCTGCTTGAGTCATGTTCGGTGGTTGCGTTTCACTGGGTGACCAGAATTACTGTCAGCTCACCACAAAGTAGGAGATTCTTAGGACTCAGTCTACCTTGCACAAGCTGAGACGACCACAAGTCTGGGCTTTTGTGTGTGTGAATGGTGGGGGGGTGGGGAGAGGGAATACAAGAAATGAAGCAACACAAAGGTTCCACTTCACTCAGAGTCACACTTCACCTTCATGTAAATCCCTCAACTCAAATCCATACAGCACTGATGCAATGACAGGAAAGACGAACAGCTTCTGAATCATTTTCCCCTCCTATAAAAGCAAAAACCTCTAATCCCAGTTTCCGCTGACTGGCTGTTTTTTTTTTTTTTCCATCATGGATGCAGAGTGGCAGAGGCAAACTGGCACCGGGGCGGACGGGTGTGGGAAAGCTGCTCCGCTCATCGGCCAAACCAACGGCCCTGCCATGCTTTGTGCATGATGCTGCTGCAGCCGCCAGAGAGTGAACCGCCGCTGAGAAAATTTGACGCAATTTATTTTGTGACACATCATTTCTTTTAGGGCCAGAGTCTGGAAACAGGGTTAGTTGCTTCTGCAGCTGGAGAATCTGGCAACAAGTTCCCCTCAAGTCTTTATGAAAATCAATACTCGTGGTTAACCAGCGAGGAAAATAAGACTTCATGTATTTCATAAGCTGCCTCTGCCTCATATATCATTGATAAAAGTACAGCTGAGGACATGCTTAAAAAAAAAAAAACTGGGTATTTCATTGACAGATATATATATTTATAACTATAGTGGGATATTTAAAGTTTTTCTTTATGGGATGCCATTACATTTAAATGTGAAAAATGCTATTTAATCATAGCCAATAACCAAATTCTCCACAGGAACCTAACCACTAAATACAGCTTAGTCACCAAGCATGGGAAGTTTTACATTTTACAAAACGTCATTGTATTCTAAAGATTCTTTTTTATCTCTGGTTAAAAAATATTTGATACCGTTATATTATTAAGGTCTAAAACCTCCCTTGAATTTAATAATATAAGAAAATATCTACTCCATAGGATGCAGAAATCTGTGAGTGACGTTCAGCCCTAAATCTAATAACAGAAATATTCCAGTTAAATTTTATCTCTCATGTTCCCCTACTCTTTAATATAATTGCTTATATTGACATTATAGATTTGAACTGCAGGCTAATAACATATAGTTTAACCTTGGTTTCCTCCCAATCACACACATCTGCAGGATAAAAAAAAACAACAGTTAAATCTTAAATCTAAATATACAGCATGAATCTTTTTCTCATGCCACCCTGGTTGTTTTTCACCGTAGGGTAATAAATTCATGGGTGAGGTCATATTTGAACACTGATGCTAAAAATGTCTCAGATCAAAGGGATACATGCCAGTGTATAAAAAGTCAAACGAGGTGAACGTTGTTGAAACGGTCCGGTCTGTATAGTCTCCTTCTCCACAGTTTCCCAGACATGTTGGAAAAACACAGATTCATTTGTCTTAAGGTTTAAGTTTTGGAGAGAAGCTGGTCTCGGCTTCTGTAAAATAATATGACTATTTTCAGCCTTGGGAACGATTCAGTCATTTCCATTATCAATCCTGCCAATAGCAACCAGTGTAACTTTTACAGTCTTCCAGTTCCAGACTCTACTTGAGTGATTCACTGCCTCAGGGACAAAAGCTTCTGTATTGTGGGAACTTGCATGAACATCAGCATCAACCAGAATTGACTGCTGTTCTCCAGATGTTGGATTTGGATTACAAACAAATTTCACATTTTCTCCAACATCTTAGCCTCTTTGTCTTTGTTAATGGCACGTATGAATATTAATAAAGAATTGGCGTGGATGTTGAAACACAACTAGATAGGAAGGTAGGTAGGAGGAAAGCTAGGAAGGTAAGTGGGTAGGTAGGTAGGAAGGAAGGAAGGTAAGTAGGTCGGACGGTATGTAGGAGGGTAAGTAAGAAGGTAGTTAGGAATTTATATAGATGGGTAGGAGAGCAACTAGGAAGGTTGGTAGGAAGGTAAGTAGGTTGATAGGAAGGTAGGAAGGAGGGTGGGTAGGTTAATACTTTATTGGTTCAGAGGGAAATCCAGGCATCCAGCATGTCCCACCTGAGTGCATGCTGTCTTTGACGTAGCTTAGTCAAACTTGTAATAATTGAAAACACCTGGACTGTTTGTGAACAGCTAGAGCTCGGAGATTTATTTATTTATTTAAACTTTGCAAATTGACATCGTGTGTTACTCTTAGAAAATATGAAGTAGCTCAATTATAATACAAGCCAATAAAAATGATTCTTTAATGAGACATTTATTCATGGATTTACAAAAACAAAATTTAAGTTAAATGTTTGTTATCAGTGGTGTTTGCACATCTGTTTAACCTCCAAGCATTTTTACAGAGCTATCGTTTCCTTACTCGTTTGTGCGTTGCACCAGGATTTTACCGTCCCACAGCCAAACAGATTCTATCCTGACATAACATCATTCAGCTCGACTTCAAACAAAAACAAGGTATCTTCAGAGTTGCTGTGAAACATGAGTATCATGATGTGGGGAGTGAGTGTCTTTGATTTCTCTGGTCAGTACCAGTAGGATCTTCTGTTTCGCCTGTTCTCCTGAATACCCAGTCTCTCCATGACCTCCTCCTCCAGCGTTTTGAGGGACGGTACAAAAGTCTTTTCTAGAGTGTCCTCAGGACTTGTGTCTTTGGGACCATCTGTGAGGGTAGAGAGGGGGAAAAAAGCAGATCACTGAGAATAAAAAAAATATGCTCATACGGTCAGAGTTGTTAAAACATTTACTGTAACAAGCAAGTTTTCTAAAGCATTTTCTTAAACATAAAACAATTCTAACTTACTGAAACTGACGTACTGGGAAAAGACAACAAAATCTAATCTGCAGTGCCAGACTAAAGGAACGTGAGCCAAAACAAAGTCTAAGTAAATGGAGTGATGCGTCACTGGAAAAACTAGTTGGAGAGTTGCTCAGCATTGTTAAAGGGTTGTGGTCCTCATGTGTCCTTTAGTACAGAATATTTTTTTCCATATTAAAATAAAGGCTCCATCTGTATCACTCTGAAGCCTATTCCTGGAATTCAAGTCTTCACACATTGGAAAGAAATGGATGGTATTATATGCTCACTACACATGGACTAAACAGCAACGGTTTTGGGTCTTAACAAGAAATACTCGTCCAATCCACCCACCCACCACACACCCACACACACACACACACCTTTCCACTGCTCTGGCACGATGCCGTCTCGTCGCTGCACAACAGGCTTAGGGATGATACGACCCGTCCTCAGAGACACTCGGACTCTGTCACCCTCCTCAGTGAATTTCCACTCCACTTCAGTGGGCTTCCTGGGGATCGATGTCAGTACGATAAATCAGTCTGTTAAGATACCAACTATCCGGTGCATTTATCTGAATAACACTGGACTGTGGTTCAACATTCAGGAGTCGGTGTAGAGAATAAATCAAATATGCATCAACTATAATACAAAGACATTAGAAATACAGATAACATTGAAAGACCATCTAGTAAAGGGACCACAACTTATGAGTGGTTTGCTTGTTGCAAAGATCCTGAAATGGGTGCACATGGCGTACCTGTCGGAGGGGTCAATGAGGGCGACATCACGCAGCAGGAGGGGAGCCTCGCTGGCAATGTAGTTTCCACGATAATCCCCCGTGCGTCCGATGAACCTGTGATGCTAATGCACAGAACAATACTTTACAGTTGGTTAAGTCAAAGGTGCCAAAATGGCTTTTTATGGTTCATTCTGTCAAGAGCTGCACCCTAAAAAACTTGACCCCAGACATCTGGCGCCATCTTGTGGAGCTAGAAAATAAATACATAGAGTTTTACAGTGGTCAATCAAATGAATGACCATTGAAATATGTCTATTAACTTGGTGAAATTAGCAGCACCCTCTATAAGTTTGTTTATATGTGGGTTTAAGTACCTATCAGTACTTTGTGTCGAGAGTACAAATACATCAATCAACACCATGTACACTCAGATACACTAAAAAAATCAACTCTTACTGTTAGAGAAAGACAGAATTAGTGGTGGTATGAGATTTTTAAGTCAATGTCCTAGAAGCAAAGTCCGTCCAGTTCTCTCTGAGGGAATCGTTCCATCCTTACTGTGTTCAGTCCTTCCAGAATAACCCAGTTTCTGTGCCTGAAGACTTGGATCACTTTCCCCTGCTTCCCTAGGTCCTTCCCTGCGAGAATCTCCACCTGGGAAACAAAAGCAGATACTTGACTCTGAGTTGTATGATCATCTAACTCTTACTTTAATCAAACAAGGTTTAAGTGATGTGAAACATGACGTCCTGCAGTCACATCCACTCGATTCTCTTGGAATAACGATGCACAAGTGGACAGAGGAGAACTGGTGCTGTATTAAAATCCAGAGGGTCACACTTTTTCCAGTTTGCTACTTTGCAGGAAGTCAAGTGATAAATTCATGCCACTATTTTTCAAGCATCTTAACTTTACTGTTGGTGCCCTAAAAGTTTGCACACTATGTCTGTAGAGGCAGCGTTTTTGTGGACAGCTGATCACAGTGATATAAAAACACTTGGAGGTAGACTTGAATATTCACACACCTTGAATATGATGGTTAACATGTCTGTGTGAGACTTATTTGAACAGACATGGCACAGAAAGGAAAATGTCCACATGATCTGTCATTTAAATGGTCTCCACTCAGAGATCTGATCTGATGACCTTACTTGACTTTTCCCACTCAATGAACATGATTCGGTTGCGGGTTGAGTTTCTCACCATGTCCCCTCGGAGAACAGACCAGTCCTCCGGTGCGATCGGCTCCACGAACACCTTCCTCCTCTTCTTCCCCAGGGGATTCAGCCTTTTAGCGGCCGCAGTCCACGGCCTGTTGGTGCCGTATCGGTAATCCCTGGGCACAATAACCCGGACCGCCATCGACAGGAGCGCGGTCAGCCTCATGGTGCTGCACGGACAAGACAAACCAAAGCTCGTGGGTTCACAACGTGAAGTCTCCAACCCAGGCTAGGCTAACGTTAGCTTGCGGAGCAGCTAGCTAACATTAACGTTGCGCTGCTGCGGGTAAACAAACACAACTGTGTCCGGAAACACGTAACACTCCAATGAGACTGCTACTTGTGTTTTTACGGAACAATGTTATTATGAATGAGAAATGAGAAACGTAAACTGAACTGACCCTCTGTTGACATCAATGTCACATGCAGCAGCAGAGCTGTGCCGACAGAACCTGTGTCTGCAAGGCAGCGCCACCTACCGCACAGGAGGAGCTGAACTGGATTCACGCATGCGCGGTTGCAAGACAAGATTGAAGTTTGGGCAGGATCAGGATTCAGACTAATGAATAAATGATTTATTACCCACGACAGGCTTTACAACATGCATGTACAATGAAAATGAAATAAAAAATACACACACAAAACACATTTTAATGCCAGAGTGATAACTAAAAGTAAACCTTCATTGTGCTTTAGCAAATCAGACAGTTTACACCCCTAAATATGCAAAGGACATTTACGTAACACTGAGTTAAAATAAATCAGATGTTAAACAAGCTACACCAGGAGAGATAACGTCCAAAGTTAACTAATCAAGTTCCATACATTAAGGGGGGTTGTTCCTCAGCTCATTGTGCAATGTACTAACTATGTGATAATTTAAGCCAATGAACCTGTGCTTTTCACTGCAACTTTGGAAGCTGGGAAAATAATTAATATTTACCACAAAATGCTAGATGCTTGAAATCAGATGTTGTCATGAAATATAAGTGCTTACAATAATGCTTTATAGCCTTGAAGTGGAAGCTTCACAGATGAAGATGTAGTTTTTTTAACCTAAATATGGTGAGATCCAGATGTTACAAAAGGGTAATTTAACATGGATTTATAACATGAAACTGAACGAGGTCTGAAAAGCATCATTGCAGGAAACCCCATTTTAGATATGATTATCCGAGGTGTGTTGCAGACAGAGGAGGTGAATAATCAACAATACACAAGCATGATTTATTGGTTATAAACATGACAAACAAGAGGGTTTTTTGTAATCAACTGGTTTATTAAATGGACTGGCAACTACAACAGTAAACTAAAGAGCAGATTAAGATGAATGGCAGCTTCCAAAAGTAACACAGAAAGCTAAACCAAGAATTACACTTTATACCAAATTATACCTTCGGAATTAACAGCAGATCTGAGTGGGGAACTGAGAGCATTTCATATTTTGAAACTACTGGTGAGGTGATAGGTGGGTGGCCATCTTTGACACGACAGCAAGAAATTGTTTCACTTTTATGAGCTGTGATTTCCCTTAAGATTCATAATTTGATCAACTGTGGCCTCTATTGCCGAATACAGAACACTGAAGCAATGACTAGGACATCCAAGTAACGTGGTGAAAAGGCCAAGTATTTTATGATAAAAACAACTTGTACCTTAAAATTTACAGACAGCGGAAAATAACACCACATATTAATCACATATCGAAGTTTGAACAGGTCAAAACAAATGTTTGAATAAAACACATTAATAACGTCACAACTTTGTTTCACAGCCAAAATAATAATAATAAGACCACTGAAGTAAAACAGACCCATGTTCCAGTTCAAAGGGCCAGAAAAGAAAAAATTCAAAAACTTCAGATTTACAAATTGTTCACTCTGTAGATTCTCAATTGAAATGTTGGTAACAACGTCAACTACGTATTTCAGAGCTGAAAAAGAAACAGATTTTGGTTAAAACCAATTTTTTTGTCCACAATTACATCTCCAGTATCAGGCAATGGCAGCATGAATGTGAGCTAAACAGGAAATCATAAAAAGATGAAACCGAGAGTTGACTTGATGGATGCGAAAGAAATTTGCCAGATCATTTCTCCAGAAAAAGTGCTGGCTTAATTTTTTTCCCCCCTCAAAAATACCATCACTCCACCTTGACGTGAAAAGTTTCAAGACGGAGCTCAGACACATCAACATTCAGGAATGTCTTTCTGCCTTCAATCATCATCCGTTTAAGAAATGTACACAGGGACTGTTTAATCCTTAAATAGTTCTTCTGAAATTGGGTTTACATATTACATAATCAATACACGTTCAAAAGCCCAGCAGGCCACACGTCGGATCCTGTGCGATTAATCACATAATTTGGTCACCTGCAATGAAGCAAACTATGATGCAACAAAACCTGCTCATTAAAAACAGCAAACTAGTCTGATTAACGGGGCAGGGAAAATAGAAAATGCAGATTTTATGTCCTATAAGTGAATAAATGATTTAAATGAGGCTGAGAAGCTACATGAAATAAAAGAAAGTAAAACATGTATTTTTTTAACTAAAGCTGAGAGCGTGGGTGAAATTTTGTTCTTTTTTCCCCTGTACAATATCCATGTTTTAAAACCATCAAACGGGAAACTTTGTCAAATAAATCTAAATCTTTTAACTTTTTTTCCTTCTTGTTTTTATGTCATTTACGATATTTTCAGTGTTTATTCCCTCTAAAATGAAAAAAAAAAGTTTTGACACCTAGCATTTAGTCTTTGTTATGATGTAATTGCACTTAGAAATAAAAAATATATACACACCAAAATCCCATTTATAAATGAGCCTTAAAGTGCTCAGTTCAATTGTTTGAAATCAGATTAGCAAACTTTTTTTGTTTCAGGATATATGATATCCCAAAAATGGTAAATGAGGATTTGCTTTTTCTCTCAATACAAACACTTCGGTTGTTTAAAATTTTCCTATGAATTAAACAGCTGAAATCTGGTATCCTGCAGTGAACCATGTTGATGCTTCCACTCCGAGCATCAACGGTTCTTCGTTTTCTTCTGTGACTTGATGTTAAGCACTGTCTGTCACGGGCTGCAGAGAGAAGAGTCCAGAGCCATTAGCAATAATTACAATCTCTAATTGTTTCATTTAAGTACCTTTGACAATCCACAAACAGCTGTATATGTAATTTTAAATTGTCACAATATTTTGGTACGGTCCTTAAATGTCTAAATACTATAACTTTAAAAAAATTAAATAACTACTTGTATTATACTGAGGATAATGCATTTACTGATGTAAAACAGGTATTGTTTTAGATTGGAGAGCTTTACATTGTAACAGCTGCTCATACAGACAGTGATGCATGTTGTGTTGTTTGTAGCCTTAATGTTGCTAAGCTAGCGAGTTTCTAATGCTTTTTGGTTTTTCCCCGTTGCTTTTAAGTACAAACCTGTAGATGGACAAAACATAAGAGTTAGTAAAGAGTTAGTCGGTCAACAGTCTCACCTTATCTGCAGCGTTTTCTTGGGCCTCGGGTTTTGACTCGCTCTGTGAAGCAGGAGCAGTTGCCTTTGCTCCGGCCACATCGTTGAGCTTGGCCTCCGTGTTAGACTTGTTGCTGTCGCCTTCCACTCCTGTATCCTTCGGCCGCTTCGGAGATGCCTACCGGGTGAAGCGTCACAGAGAAGGATCGCTCCGATATGAATAATGACGCTCGTCAATATGACGCTCTGTACTTGAGACTGGGTACAAACGACAGGCTCAAAACTAACCTCTGTGGACTCGTCTGCTTTTCGCTTGGTGCCTCCCCTCTCGTTCTTCTCGTCGATGACCAGGGCACCTTCATCCTCATCACTGCTGCCCTCTGCATCGGCTTTCTCTGAACTAGCTGTATCCGCTGCTTCTTCTGATGCGTTGTCCTTCTTTGATGACTGAAGGCAGAGATTTCAATATTAGTGAAGGGAAAGAAAACTAGACCAACTGGATGGACTCTCAAAGAGGATAAGAAGAGTGAAATGTAATTTGGTTTTATAATAGACATACAGACATGAAGATTACAGTAGTACTCTGTGCAGTTTATTTGTAAACAAACAGAAGTTCTGATAATCATCAGTGGCTTCAAATCTTGAGGAGTTACAGTCACTTGTTGATCAGTGCAATAATATAAAACCATTGGAAGGGCTGCATATTGTGTTTTACATGCGTCATCTATCCTTCCTCTCCTAAACATCCACCCACCTCGTAGTCTTCATGCGTGACGGTGGGGTTGTTCTCAATCTCCCAGAGTCCCTCAGCAAAGCCTTTCCTCTTGTTTTGTTTCCCAAACTTCTCCTTACATTCGGTGTAGGGGAACAAATCCTTGGCCCCCAGGAACGCCCTATAGTGGTTTCAAAAATTACTCAGTATACTTTTCACTTTGTTTTACATATTAAATTCATTGTGTGATCTACATAAAAAGAATAGGTGATGATTCTGGCCAGTTTAAGATATCTTGTCTTTTGTGTATTAAGGAAAATTAAGTTTAATTGATGAAAGATCTATGAGTCAAACTATTTAACAAACAAACAAAAAACAATGAATGGAATTTAATGAAAGAATGAAGATATTTCTGCCATCATTAAGACTTGGAACAAGGTTGACATCAGTGAATTAAAATACTCACGTCTCGTGTGTTCCAAAGAAAAACACCTGGTACTTGTTTGAGGGCGACTTCACTGCTCCTTCAGGTAACTCATCAATCTGAAAATCAAGACCACAGCCTCTTAAAAAAGGACACAGATTAATCAAAAACAATCAAAAGTGTCTCTGTGTGCCATTTCTGAGAATCAGCAAGAATGGATTATGAATGGAGAATCTAAATTGTTGACCATTCATTTGGGATTTTAATGCTGAATTGGGCTTATATGACAGGAGAGTCACGCAGATGCAGCACAAGAGTTATTTTAGCTTAACAGGGTCTTTCTGGCGACAGTACGATCCCCTCTAATTCAACCATTTGAGCCCAGTGAGAGCAGGGGTCACTCGGCTTTTCGCTTCCTCCTTGCAGTTCACTCTTTGTCTCCACTGCTCTGCAAACTATTTGTTTGTGTTTTTTTTTAAAGACACAAACGGCACAGGAAAACACTTGTGATGACCATGCATGGCGTCCGTTGGCCTCTGCCGGTCGGGCCTTTCCCAGATAGGGGTGAGGATAGGTGGGGCAGGGCCTGTGGCCTGCGGAGTGAGGCAAGGCTGATAATACTGATTAAAAAAAGGGAGGGAAGAGGCACAAACCAACACTTAGAGTCACTTTATTATTTTAGGTGATAGCACTCATTCATTACTTTGCATTTAGAGGCACTCTTAATGAACCAAAAGTGATTTTTTTCCTGCTCCGTCCCACCTGCAGAATAACACAATACGATACGGCATTGGTTATTGCAAAAGGGAATATCTAATGCTGATGTTCCATCTTTCAATACCTGGTTGGCAGAAATTTAGAGTTTGCTCCATATGGGGAGCATAAGATATTATATTTCCCTTAGCTCTGCAACCTTTGACAATTTTATCGCTGTCTTATCTGTCAAAAAGGGTCTTAAATATATATATATTTATTTATATACACACACACACACACACACACACACACACACACATTAATGTAAGTTTGATCACGTAGATGTGTGGACAATAAAAATATCACTATGACACTAAGTAGGTATTTAAAATCTTCCTTTCCTTTAAAACCACAGCTGCTTGTTTATAAAATTTTTAAAAAAGGTGATAAACAAACACTGACTCAAAGTGGAATCCATTGTTGCCCTTTCAATTGCACATGACAGATGTGGTTGGGGATTGCATGTCGTTTGGTTTTTTTAATTGCAACTTTGGCTCTACATCCCTGTGGTGCTAGTCCCTATCTATTTTGGTTATTAACAAATAATTAAGGACACCTTGTTGTTATTTTGTTATCATCAAACTCTGACTGAGGCTGCACTTTACTGGAAACTCAGAGTAACTAACTGGGTAAAGTTGATTTGAACAGAAAACACGTTTCACCTATGACGACAAAGGCATGTTTACAAAGTAGCTCAGCATATGGCAACACAAGTAGCCATGTGTAGCCCTGTGATGAACCCCTTCATTAAAAATAACTCTTTTAGCACTTAGCTAAGTTTCAGCTGAGTGTAAGTAGCACGTGTTTGTGAAGGGAAATTGCCTTTTATTTGATAGCCTAGCTTAAATGCTCTGTTTGAGGGCTAAAATTAACATCAGCCCAACAGGCCCCCGGGAGACCTGGGTGGCATGTGAAGAGGCAATGTTGGTAGCAAAGAGCAGCTAGCAGCAGTGCTAACATCTAGCTAGCAGAGCCGGTTAATGAAGCGTCTGGTTAACACAGAAAGAAACGTGCTAATGTCTGCAGGAGGCTGGCTGTAGCTGTGTGTGTGTCTGCCTGAGTGTATATATGTGTGTGTGTGTGTGGATGCTGGGCAACGTTAGCTAACGCCGCCAAGCTAGGCTAACTCATGGTGGCTAACTGGGTTGAGGCCTCGCAGGTAAAACAGGTGAAATGGCAGAAACTCTGAAATGAAAACAAAATGCTAAAGCTAACAAAACCAACAGATGAAACATGGGGCTCTTACCCTCGCGGGCCAGTGTGGGTACCCCTTCATTTTAGCGAACACGAGATCTCCAGGTTTGTATTCCTTCTGCCTGTTGGACCTCGGCATGTCTCTGGCTTCGCGAACTCAGATATACGTGTATTTAAAACACAATGGTGCTTTTTAAATGTGCTAACGGAGGCGGATTAGTCAACAAACGAGCCACAAGCGTCCGTTTGTCAAATCAACCAGCGGCAGGAAAACTGGAGCGAAGACGCGGCGGGCGACTCGTGGGTTTTTTCCGCGGATCCTGAGGAGTGGGAACCCCGGGCCGGTGTCAGCGGGACCGATCCGACGCTCGGTTCAACAACGTCTTTACTGAAACGCTGAAATGATTTGGTTATTCCCGCAAAACGCTCGGACTGTTTGGGTTTGAAATAAAAACCCGCTTCCTCCAGCCGAGCGACACCGCCCCCAGAACCCGATGAAGCTGCACAGCGAGCGCCCCCTGTTGACTCCACAAGGGAAAAACTAAACAAAAACCCACCAGCGCAAAATTCTACGTGAATGAAATTTATTTTGGAAAAATTCATTTGAACTCAAATCAAATCATTACTTTACTTATGTTGCACCTTTCACTCAAATCAATTGCAGTTCAAAGTGACAACATGTTTTAAAAGGATTCATAACTTCAGAGACCAATCATAATGTTAATAATAAAGTTTATTTATGTAGCACTTTTTGAAAGTGCTTTGACAGCAAAGCAAGAAAAATATAATAACCATCAGCAGGATGCAATGAGACAAGGAGGCCAGAAAACCACGTTTAGGTGGTCGGAAACAAGGTTGTGTTCAAATTAAATGAATAAATATAGAGCCGTGTCACATGAAAACTTCAACACATAAAAGCAGTAAAATGACAAAAAAAATAACTGAAAAGAAAACGATAAAAATACAACATCACATAAAAGCATATAAGAAATGATTTAAAAGAAGTCCTCTTCTAAGCCGTTCCCTGATGGCAAATGCACAAACACTTCAGTTTTCAACCTTGACTTTGGAACCAATGCACTCATACATTGTCAAAGCTTACAAAGTAAATGATAAGAGATTATACAATAGTAGTGTAGTGCTTTATAAACTAATGAAAGGATTTTAAAATGAACAGGCAACCAGTGTGGGGACTTTAAAAGATATGTATAATGTGCGCAGTATTCAGAATCAACTGTAGCTGATTTGTGGTGTTTTTTTGGTAGATCAGAAAGGAGAGCATTGCAGCTAGACTCTAGCCTGCTGGTTATGAAAGCATGCAACTAACATTTTCCCTTTATTAAGGTCTAATAGGCCTCAATGTGCATGGCTGGATGAACCCACTTGGAAGCACCGGGGCAAAAATGAGCCCTTGGGCCCTATACCCCCCTTTCCTCCCACTACCTTTACATTATGTGCAGATTCCCTATACTGCGGACAGGTCCATGTGAAATTTCTTTATCACTGCAGGATGCCATCTGGCAAAGTGAAAGCCGATGTAAATTGGCCTTTTGCCTGAGAGTATTGACTCTGAGATTAATTTAAATTCATTTTAGAGATTATCCTGAATATGGTTTGTGACCTTGGAGATTTTGCATCCCAAAGAGCCAATGTTTTGGATTGTTTTCCCCCTGAAGAACAGAATTTAAAAGATATGTATCACACCCATCCACTGCCCCAAGATAATTTTTATCAGAACCCAAAAATGTATTGATTGAATTGAATTTGCCTTAAAGCAGTTAAATGTTACTATATTATAATACTACATAATACTGTATCTGCTTTCAATATAAGATAATGTGATGTTTTTATCTTTACTGTGTTTGAGGTCCTTGCATAGTGCTATACAAATCCAATGTTTTATAATTATTATAGAATCTAAAAATGCCGAAATCATATTCTGCAGAACTTCAGTTTGGTTCAACTGTTTCACATGCCGTCAGTTGATGTTGTTGCACATTCGGTCCGCTGGGGGGCGGTGAAGCTGTTGGTCTCCTGAAATTAAACAGACGAAGAAGAAGATGCTGCGCGGAAACCTGCGCAGTTGTTTCTTCGATCGTGAACGATGGAGATGAATGTTTTGATGGAGTCTCTGGACTAAGTGGACATATTTGCTGGCGTAACAACAAACTACAGTCTTTGTTTTGTGATGTGTAACTATACCTGCTACATTCGCCGATGTGCAATAACAGTTAAAGACAAATACAATCTGACAAAGCAGGAAGCTAACGGTTAGCTAAGATCGTTTACGCGGCGGCCTAGCTAACGTTGTAGCTAACTCTGTGAAGTTGGGACAGTCCTTTTTAAATGTTGAGACTTCTCTGAGAGGCCCTGCTTTATTCTGCTGTTACCCACAATACAGCAGCTCCACCTGGGATCCATTCACTGTCACCGTGGCTCTATGAAAGAGAAACCGTAGCTTGAATCCTCCACGCAAAACCAGCGTGAGCCCAACGGCTTTTTGATCCGTATCCAGGGGAAGTGGTCATCCCATGTCCACGAGCTCCTGCCGATTAATACTCTGTAACAGCGTCAGTAAACATGTCTTTAGTCGCGTATGGCAGCAGTGATGACAGTGACTCAGAGGAGACCTCCACCTCTGCAGCCACGCAGAGCAGAGGCAGCTCAGGAGGGCGCTCATCTCTCCTGTCCGCTTCCAAAAGGTCTGCAGGTAGAAACGATGGACCGATCCGGGAGACCAAGACCAAGCCTTCAGCTCAGGACAGCGCGTCAAACGACGGCCTACACCTTCAGCTATCCAGTCTCCCCAAACCCAGGAAGCGAACAGAGGCTGTCAAGATCACTGTGCCACAGATCCAGAGGAAAGATGTGAGATCTGAGATCATTGCACATTGTAGTTCATGTGGTATGTAATGAGTTTGTCATTCATAATCTTTGTGTTTCTTGTCCATAGTCTGATTCTGATGATGACGAACCAGTAAAGAAGAAACTACAACCTCAGGTAAGAAAATCTCACTGTGACAGGAAACCCCCCAAAAATGTCATAACCTCTCTATCCCGGATAATACAAGAATATTTCAGCTTTCATCTCTGACCTTTTCTTAATCATATGTGGATTGTGTAAACATGATGTAGTGTTTGTGTGTGATCATAAACAGTGTACGGTTCTCATGCCAGCCTACATTTAACCCGTCTACCTCCTGAGGTTCTTTTCACCTTTTCAACTCTGTTAACAAGGATACAAATACATAAAAGGGAGGAAACAAGTGACACATAAATATTATAAAATTCTATTTGCATAGTAAATTCGACAGTGATTCCCTGAATTCACCGGTCCCCTTTCTATCCATATCTTGTCTCCTCCAGAGTGCTGGCTCAGGCCTGTCCTGCCTTCTACCACAGCCCAAAAACCTGACAGTGAGGGAGATGTCCAGACCCTTGATTCCCCACACACTCACTAAAAGACAAGAACCCAAAGGACCTAAGCCTGGAACGCCTGCTCAGGGTCTGCTCGGTTCTAGTGCGTCTCCTTCTGCCATCAAAGCAGCAGCAAAGTCGGCTGCCCTGCAGGTGGCTAGACAAATAGCCACCGACGACCCAGATGAGGAGGACATAACCCCACAGAACTACTTCTCCCTAAACGAAAGCTCCCAGCCTCTTCCCGCAGTCATCCCAAGCTTAGACCCTGAGCCAGTAGCCCCTGCAGAGCCTCTTCCTATCTCACCTGCTGATGAGCCTGGTCAGTCTGATGCCCCTCTTGACTTTGGGGGCAGCCAAGAGGGAGCCGGTGCATGGGGGGGTCCATATCAGCAGCCTCTGACAGGTCCGGGGGCTTTCCCTCAGGTAAACAGTATTTGCGTCTTATAACCATACGACCTAATTCTTCAGAATGGCTTTATACTCAGATTACATGCTGTTCCAATAATACATGCTTATTTGAACTATTGATTTGGATGAGCCACATTGACATACAAAGAGTCTGCTTATAAGATCTGAGTGCTCTCATGGAAACCTTCACTGCTGAGTCATGCATGATCCTGCAGTTATCTATTATCATTGTACAAGAGTGACACATTCAAAAATACAAGTGTTCCTTTCCGTGCATTATAATCCATCATACATATTCAGGCCTTCATGCTGCAGTATTTATACCAAAGAGACCAAAGAGGACAATCACCATGCCACTGACATCCTAAACCTTTGTTTTTCTTGGGCAGGAATTCTATGATTACCAAGATCCGAACCCTGCATTGTCAGAGGAGGGTGAAGAGCCTGGACAATCTGCCATGTTTGATGATGAAGCGGTAAGAAGTGCACTGCTTTTTTGTCTCATAATTGCAAACTTGGTTGGTTGTCATGCCTGTGTTGTGGGGCTGTGACATCTGTGACTCCTCAATGACTCTTTTTCTTTCTTTGTCACTTCAGTTCATGCGGCTGCAGGGGAAAAGAAACAGAGGCAAAGAGGAGGTGAAGTTTCTGGAGATCAAGGGAGACGACCAGTTGAGCGGCAACCAGCAGTGGATGACGAAGAGCATGACAGAAGAGAAGCAGAACCGTCAGTCCTTCAGCAAGGTGACCTGATCTCTGTCCCTGTGGGAGTTGGCTGCATATTAACCACGTGTAGGCTCAGATCTGACAGGGTTGGAGCATATTCTCTTGATGTTGAGGCATTTGCCCTGTTGCAGAGGGCTTGTTTAGTCTTTCATTAATAGAGGGACAGGATGTTGGATGCATTTGATACATATAGTTGTTCTCATTTGACTCATGAAATAGCATATAAGACAAACATTCATGCAGGTTTCACTAGGTGGACACATAATTACAAGCAGGAAGACTTTTGTATTGTAATTTTGAAATAATAATTGTAATTTCTTCCTATTTTCCTGCAGAAAAAGGGAGAAGGACCTACAGGACAACAGCGGCGCAAACACCAGATAACATATCTCATTCACCAGGTCAGTAAGACTAAAGCTCAAATGATATGCGACATATATTTGATGTAGATTTCATCATGTGTTCATATGTAAATCAGGGCCTACAAAGACTAACACGTATAATTTGAAATAGGCTTTTTGGTCAGCGTATCTTGTACATATTGTACTACCAAAATTATTTTTTTCATCTTTTTATCCAGATTTGTTGATATTTTCTTTGCTAAACTGGTTTCTCCCTGAAATTTGTCGACAGGCATTTCTAAATTATATCATGAAGTTTGAAATGTAATAATAACAGATTAAACACCGGATCATTTCTTTTCCCTCAGAAAAATGTCATACTTTTGCTAAGAAGTAATGTTTTCAATTCTTCACCAGTGTGAAAGGCATTATTTGTATGACATTTAGTTTTGCGAAAATTTCACTGTATTTCTTTTATTCACAGGCGAAGGAGCGTGAGCTGGAGCTGAAGAACAGCTGGGCCGATAACAAGTTAACCCGCCGGCAGACCCAGGCCAAATATGGTTTCTAAATGCTACACTGTGGACTCTTGGTGGCATGTGGAAACGCTGGATCAGAAAGTAGAAGTAGTTCCAGATTCCTCAAACAAAGAAAAGGATGTGTTGGGGGGGGGGGGCGTAAAAATACCTTACTACAGATTTTTCCCTCTTGCCCTCAATCCACTTTTTGGTCGACTGACAAGTTGCTACTCCCACAGTGAAACTCCAGTTACAGACTCTCCTTTTGACATTAGTTTATCTTAAATGAACCGCAACTTCACTTATTTTCTAAACCGGCACTATACCTACAAACTGTACAACAGTGCAACAGTGTTTTTAAGGTTATCTTTGGTCAGTCGGTGGTAGATAAGAGAAGATGTGATGTGATCTGGCCATTACAAATGTTTTCTTTTGAATGTTTATGCTTCCTGTTCATTTGATTGTGAACATTAATGTATGATTCCTTCTTTTTGTGATGTCCCAATAGGTTTGGTTTTCTGGCAATAGAAACACAGATACATATTTATACACTGAATCAACAACTTTGTAGAGAAAAATAAAGATGTTGTAAAACAAACACGTTGGTTGATTTCCTTGCAAAAGTTTTTCATATGTTTTTCTTCTTAGTTATCTTTATTTTGTAATAAATAAATTGCCAGAGAACCAAACATGCATTTCTGTCTAAGCGCTGATGCAGCTCAAGATCCAGCTTTCTTTTTAACATCTTTCAGGACGTTTACCTCAGTTTTATGTGGCTGAATCCAGCATGCATCTTTCAGGTTCAGTACTTTGCTCAAAAATCCCTGTAATTGCTCTACAGTCCTGAATTGATGAGTTCTCTAACAGTACTTGGACCCCCAAGATCCTGATGTTTTATTAAACCTGGTTGAGAGGAGGCTTGTACTAGATTTCTTTCTGCTGCTCCAGTTTTAGACAAATCTGGTTTCAAAGTGAATTAGAAATATCTATGCATGTGGGTTGTCCACTGCCAGTACACCAGAATGTTTTAAATACGCTGAGGGGAAATGCTTTATTAGTTGGAAACTGCTGGAAAAGACCATATTTGTTTACCTTAGACTTTTGTTATGTGTGTTGTGCCGTTAAAATTTGATCAATAAACTTTTCCTTTCCTGGCTCCGTACCTTTGACGATCACAGATTTTAAAATTATTACTAGAATCACGATGCAGGCATTACACATGGTAACATATTTAAATCATGTTAGACTTTTAATTTCCCATGAGTTCTTAAACACAGCAGTTTCCTTTCATTTTAAAGGGTTAGGGTTCCTTTTCCTCGCTGGGCTCCTGATAGTCATCGTACATGATGAACATTTCTTTCATCTTCTGCAGTTCTTGTCTGCTCCTCTCTTCATTCTCCTTTGCCCTCAGTTCTGCAAGCTACAGCAGAAAATTCATCAGTTGATTGTCGTTCATCTCGTGAGCCATTACGGTCTTTTCCTCGATTTACTGCACTGTTGAGTTTGGTTGTTCAGGTGATTACTCTGAATATGTTAACCCTTTGATAAACAAGCTATACAAACCCCTTGATAGACAACATGGGTCAAAAATGACAGAGTAACAGAGTCTGATTCTGATGACGAACCAGCAAAGAAGAAAAAAGCTAGTTACAAATAATTGTAATTTCTTCCTATTTTCCAGCAGTTCGGTCAGCAAACAGCAGGTTTCTTTTCCGAGGTCAGCAAGTCTAAAGCTCAAATTATACTCAGCATCTATTTGATTTCATCATGTGCTAATACGTAAATCAGGGCCTACAAAGGATTATTTGAAATTGGCTTTTTGGTCAGCGCATCTTGTACATATTGTACTACCAAAATATTTGTTATCGTCTTTCTGTCCAAATTTGTTGATGTTTTCCTTTAAGACGTATCTGGCTCAGTTTTCATTTTAAAGATTTAGATTTGCTGAGCTGGTTTCTATTCAGATCTTGGAATTTGTCTGTGAACTCACTCAGCTTTTGGCTCCTCTAAGGAGAGGCATTTCTAAATTATATCATGAAGTTTGAAATATAATAACAGATTAAACACTATCATTTCTTTTGCCTCAAAGAATTTCATACTTTTGCTCAAAAGTAATGTTTTCAAATCTTCACCAGTGTGAAAGGCATGATTTTTATTGACTGCATTTCTTCTATTCACAGTTCATGGAGAGTTTCGAGGACACTAGTAGTGAAGATGAATGTATGTTTCCCTTCTTCTAACCAAGGGGTGGATTTTCCGGCAATAGAAACAAAGATACATAATTATAAACTGAATCAACAACCTTGTAAAGAAAAATAAATTTGTTGGAAAACAAACACGTTTGTTGATTTGCTTGCAAAAGTTTTTCATATCCTTTTTTCATCTTAGTTCTAAGCGCTGATACTATCTATGCATGTGAGTTATCCACTGCCAGTACGCTAGAATGTTTTAAATACGAGGGAAAATGCTTCATTAGATGTAAACTGCTGGAAAAGACCATATTTGTTTACCTTAGAACCTTTTGTTATGTATGTTGTGCTGTTAAAATTAAGTTTTCCTTTCCTGGCTCCGTACCTTTGAAGATCACAGATTTTTAAGTTATTAATAGAATCACATTGATGCAGGCATTACACATGGTAACATATTTAAATCATGTTGGACTTTTAATTCTCCATGAGTTCTTTAACACTGCAGTTTCCTTTCATTGTAAACCTTTATGAAAAAAGTCCTTGATAGTCTCCCATAGGATGGCACAGGCTACAGATTACCTTTTATTTTCACTGTTTTTGCAGTGGTCTTAAATTGATGTTGAACATTTTATGCAGGTATCATGTGTATTATAGACAAACAATCCATTGAAGTTGTGTGGACATCTTCATTTTAAGTCCTTTAGTCTTTTTTGGGGCTGTCACTAGGCGGTGCTGTTGTATCTTGAGTGGTCTGTGTAGTCGAGGTCGTTTCCTGAGCAGCAGAAGCTCCTGCTGAGGCTGAATGTTCACTAACTTGACTCACAGAGTCTTTACCAGCGTCAGCCTCCACTGCTGCCTCAGAAACTGCCTCTACAAGAGCTTCATCTTCTTCAGCAGCCTCTGCAGTTTGTGCAGCCGCCGCCTCCAGCTGCTGCTGCTGCTTTTGTCTCTTCAACTGCCGCTGGTAAGTTGCAGATGGGTCTTCATATGGCATCAGTGACATCGGGACACGGACAGTGTTTATTCCATTGACCTAGATGATAAAAAATATTAAGATTAAGAATTCTGGCAGAACAACAGCAAAACCTGCTGTCAAGTGAGGCAAAAAAGTTGCTTTCTTGGTTTGGAGAAAAACTAGTTAAACTCCAAGGTAACTAATTTGAAAAAGTTTAAATCTAAAGTTATATGTGGCTGTTGCATTTTGCAATAACATAAAAACTTTTTTTCTATCAAGCTGCATTATAAATGTGATAACCCTAACCCTGAAACTAATCATTAAAGCTTAGAGCTACATGAATTTCTTACCGTCACTTCACACCAATAGTCGCCCAACTCCTTGATTGGCTCAAATGGAAGACTCAGTGTATGAGGTGGCATGACAACTCCCAGCTAAGAAAAAGGTATTTAGAAAGTTAGACAATGTCAGAGACACTTGTCAAACAGCCCATTTCTTACAAGTATTATAATCCCCTACGCTATATAATGTAGCGTAGGGGACATACAGTTAATATGAGGATGCGAAAATCAAAGACCGACATACCTGCTTGAGAAACTGTCTGCAGACGACCTCTTTAGTGAGCTGGAATTCCTCAGAGGGCATTTTGATAATCTTCAGCTTTGAGCGTTTGAGGAACTCTATTGTCTGTAAGAAAAACCTTTGTTAAAAAACTGACCACTGTGGATCTGCTGTTACTTTCACTTGTTAATACCTGTGCCTGAGGTAGAAGACCCCGGTTGTGAGGAGGAAAGTCTTTGAAGGGTGAAACACAACTCACCATTTGTCCAGTGCGGGTTTGGATTCTGTCCTCTGGTCTCCCCTCACGCAGAAGCTGTGGGTAGAAGAAGGTGATAATGAATAATTTAACTCTGAGGTGTAACGTGATGGGGGTAATGAAACAACATCATAGAGCAGTACACACTCTTAGCTCCTCCTCGAACATCTGTTTGTTCTCAGGTGATGAATACACTGCGAGAGCCTGTGGCAGCAGCTTGTTTCTGCCGATTGATTTTTTCACGAACACGGTGTCTCCTCTTCCACCGAGCTCTGTCACAACAAACAAGACATGTTAATGGTGCAAACAGAGGAAAATAGGGATGTTATGTCCCCAACAATGCTGATGTTCATTGATCAGTTAAATGCACTGAAGATACTCACTCGGTACAGTCTGAGTCAGAATGAGCTCCATCTTCTCCTTGGGAGCGTTTTTGGTGTCTTCAACTACCTTGTAGACTCTGTGCCTTCGAGGGGTGAGCCTCGGCGGGCTGCCTATTTTAGACAAGGGGACCTTCCACCATCGCTCCACCACAACTGTGTTCTGTGGAAACATCAGGCACCAGAAAATGACGTCACACACTTTCAAGTCTTTTGTCGTGTCCAAGTGAAATACTACTTTTTTTTAAAGAGTGACCTATGGCCTGTGCAAAGCTTCAAGCTATTTTACAAACAGCCCCACGAATAGTAGGTTGATTGGGTCGTTATCATCACAGTTTTGGGCAGAACCGTCTCAGATCCTATTGAGGTTTGGTGATTTGAAGAACCAATGGAACCCACATGTTATGTTTCCTAAAGATCCTAATTAGGATTTGACACAAAAAGACCCTGTAGTAAAAATGGAAATAAAGTGGAAATGGTCACTGACGATGGAGGAAATCTACTTGATGGAAAAGCTGATACACATTGTGAGAATGCATTAAGTATACTTAAAAAGATTATAATAGTCTTTGTAGGATCACTGCATTGGGTTTAACTGGACTTGTCTAATAATAAAGACGGCTTTTGTTATGAGACCAAGCTTAGAGTGAAAAACACATAATAAATAACCTAATATTTACATCCGGGTGTAGTTGTACTGTTGTGTTACACGGACAGGTCCTGGATCAGGTTCACAGTCACTGACCTGAGCAGGCGTCAGAGAGAAGCTCCGGACAGAAGCAGTGAGCCCGTCGTGAAGGACGCGGCGGCCTGAGCTCCACATGTTCCCTCACCGCCGCAGACAAACACGATGTATCCTTTTTATACAGATGAGTCACCACAAGGTTAAATATCGTTCTCAGTGTGTTTAGTAAATCCTTGAGTTCGTCAGCCTGTCACCGACAGAGTGACCGCAGCAAACACGTTAGCTGAAGCCAACCAGCGTCGCTTTGTAGTGACGCCGAAGGACCCCAAGCACCTACAATAGCTGCCCCCGAACAAAGCCTGCAATTTAAGTCACCACTTTGGAATATTACATTACATTTCATTTAGCTGACGCTTTTATCCAAAGCGACTTACAATAAGTGCATTCAACCATGAGGGTACAAACCCAGAACAACAAGAATCAAGAAAGTACAATTTCTTCAAAAAAGCCAAACTACAGAGTGCTATAAGTAAGTGCCATTTAAGTGCTGCTAAATTGTTAGTTTAAAACTGTATTCAAGGTATAGTCGGAAGAGGTGTGTTTTTAGTTTGCGGCGGAAGATGTGTAAACTTTCTGCTGTCCGGCTGTCCATGGGGAGCTCATTCCACCATTTAGGAGATGGAATATGAATATGATCCATGATAGATGGATGGATGGATGGATAATGAAAAATTCTTCCCACTCATAAATACTGTTCTGTACATAACTGCCAGCATTTCTTTATTCAAACCATCTACCTCAACTCATTACAAATAACTATTGGCGGTAATGAGCAGATAATCCTTGCATGTTTACTAGTACACAGGATTCATGGAAAATATTAATGGGATAAAGAATATTCAATGAAATACACATAAATGATGCAAACAACATACAAAACTTTAATTTTCAAGCAAGAAAAACAGCATCATTCACTGAAAGAACAATCTCTCACACAATGGTTAACCATATAAAAACTCAGTCCATTTAGGTTTCATCACAATACTGGATCGATATTAGCTGCCACTAGATTATGTAACATTTCATCCTCTGCTGGTTCAAATGTTTACTGTCTGACGGGAGATGCGATGTGACAATGCCGTTGTGTAAGAGTGATGTTTCTGCAGCTCTTACATCTGACCACATTAGTGTGGTGCAGAAAAAACAGAACTGCCACGTGAGCTGTAACAGAAAAACAACATGTCGTTATGTTGTGAAATATTCATACCTTTGAAAATACACACACACACACACACGGGAGAGGGTGCAGAGCAGAATCTGTGTCATTACTGTCCACATTTTGGAAAAGTTTGACTACACAAACCTGGATTTAATTCACACATCACCAGCTGCGGTTTCCTCCGTTTTGCTTGTTGTGCCATAGAACGTGTTGCGGTTGGGTATCAAATGGCGTCTGGCCCTCACAGTCCTGCAGCAGATCAGTGCAGCGAAGCAAGTGCCGATGACCAATATGAGCATCAGAAAGACCCACGTGAGGGTGGTGACAGCAAACGCATACTGGAAGGTCGTCTTGTGGCAGTACTGGGGTTCTCCTGGTGTGTAGCTGGGAGGATAGACAGAGTAAACCCAGGTGGTGCCTGCAGGGAACAGACGGCACAACACTGACATCAATTTCAACTTCATTTTTGAGTTGAATCGACATCGAATTGCAACCATGAAAAACTTCTTTCTCATTCAGGTTTTTTTTTTTTACGAGTGATGGCGTTTTTCTGACATCGCTACAACAGATTATTATTAGATTTTTGTAAGGGGTGAACACATCAATCTCCAACGTATCAATACTATGATGCAGTTTAGTTTACAATTGTTTTCTTATAATTCTTTAGATTTTTTAAAATTCTATTCATTTTGTTTCATGTAGATTAAATAGTTGTTTCAAGGAAATTCGTCTGGAAATCAACATCTAATGAACATATTTATATAAAAAAGCAGCGCTCACTTAAAACAAGTGAGAGGAGCACAGAAAATAAGGTAAATACAGAAATTCTCTCATATAAAATTCCATCTTACAGTAACAAGAAGATAAAGAAACATGCGTTTTCAGGGGCCTTTAACAGTGGTTGTCACCAATTTAGTCACAAATACTTCATGTTTTAGAGAAACACATTGAAAACAAAGATTTGAGACAAAGTTTTCTAGTTTTTTTTGTGTTTTAACCATCATTGAAAAGCTAAAAACTGAAACCTCTGTCTCACATTTTCTCCCACCTGCAATGAACCAGAAGAAACTGAAGATGTACATGAAAGCCATGCACATCAAATTCAGGGTGGAGAGTGTGCCTTCCCTCCTGCCAGTCCTGATGTAGGTCAGAGCAAGAGAGAGGAGGGTGGCCGCTCCCAACGCGATCAGGAAGACAGGAATGCCGGGTTGTACTGGACAACGGTGCAGATGTGTGGCTCCTGCAGAAAAACATGATTATTGAAATTTCGACAAAAGCATAAGATGCCACCTTCTGCCAAAAATAACATCATAAAAACACCTACCCAGTCCAATGCCTGCAATCATAACCATCCACCAAATAATATTCACCACAACTGCAAGAAAGACAGAGAGTTAGCAGGACAGTAAAACAGATAACACAATGTGAAAGGAAGTGAATGTGATAGAGGACAGGACTCTAACCAAGTGCTGAAATCAACACAGGATTTTCGGGAACATATTCATCTTCTGGAGACGGATTCATCTTTGCTGTAGAGAAAGAGGAGATATGAAATAAGTCATTAAACATCAAGGAGAAGATCTGCAGCAGCAGCAGTGTTATGCTCCTACCTGTTCAGCTGTGAGTGGAGACACTTTAAAGCCTTTTTCTTCTTCCAGGTTTCACTAAATGTACAACGATGCACCAGTCGGCATCAGAGTTGACACTGGGCAGGATGTTAAGACACGACGTTTCAAGCTAAAGTATTTCGACAACTGTTTCGCAAAACATCTCTGAGGAGGAACTGCTGATAAAACGTGTCACTGTTATCTGATATAAACGAGCTGCAAGCAACGTGCGTACTAAGCCACAAAACATTCGTGAGATGTCGCAGGACAGACTCTATGGTTCACTAGTTAGATTACAAAGTGAGGAAATCATGTATTATCAGTTCTCATCAGTGTGGCACGAAATACTCAGGGTGTAGTCATCACAAACTTTTTCCTCTAATATTTTCAGTGTAGCAGCTGGACACAAAAACACCACAAAACACCAAGTGGTAACTGATGAGGTAATGTCTCAGGTTGTGCACAATTCCCCCTGAGGCCACAAACATATTTATATAATTTTCTTATGCACTGAGGCCCTCCCCAATACATGTCAACACAAGTTAAAGAGTCTTTTTTCAAAACGTTCAGTAAACTAATGAATGTTTTTTAGAAGTAAGAGTAAACCTAAGCAGTAAAGAGGTGAAGTTAGTTTTCTGTTTCAGTTAGAATGAGGCTCAAGTGGAGCAATGCATGTGTGACAGCTGAAGATGGTTTGTCACCGAAGCTGTTCCCCTTGTCTCAGACACATGGAGACCGATGATCTGGAATAAGACGTTAGAGCCGACTGGCATCTCTGCAGCAGGGACAATGAAACATGGCTGCTTCAGTGCTTACAGGTGATGGACATGAATTGTGAAAAAATAATACACATTATCTGGTTCCACAGTTTATTTCTGCACAAATTCTCCACATGATGCCATTTATGTGACTTTTTATTTTGTTTCCGGTATCTTTGCTGAATGACACAATGACAAGTTCTGTCATTTAGTATAATTTAAATCTTGTTTGTTGCTGTAGAGTAGTTAAGTTATCCAAGCTTCAACTGATGTATTTGTTGTCCATCGTGATGGATCTACTGGATGTGATCTACTGTACCCTATGTTGTATTTTGGCTCAAACTTTATAATTCAAATGTTTCCTCATCTTCTTCCACTGTGGAGGAATTATATATTTCAGACTTCCCTTGCTAAGAACTGGATTAGAGCCGTGCCTCCTCTTTGTCACCTCTTTAAGTTGGAAGTCAGTGATCATTTGAATCATGGGAGCAGCGGGGAAGTCCATGCATATGATCCCAAGGCGCTGGTTGAGGTCCGTCTTGGCGCTCAGGTAGTCGTACAGCTGTGCGTTGACGCGCTGAGCGATGGCTTTGGGGAAGGCAAACACACCAGCTCCACTGCTGAAGGTGAGAAAGATCTGGGCCTTGTTTCCTGCGGGCGCAGCCTCCAGGTGGCCATACACGCTTTGCCATTTCTCCTCCACGTGCACCAGTGTAGGGACCTGCACGGAAAACAGCAAACTTCGAATTACCAACGAGATTATATAATAGTCTCTTACATTATTTTTATGTGTATTGAGAAATTCTGTCTTTTAATAGTAATTCCTATGGTTTATGTTTTCCATGTTTAATGGAATGTTGAAGCCTGCTGGGGTGGTGGTACAGTGGGAGGTGTGTTGAGGTACTTGTGTCGTCTAAGGGTTGGAAAGGTCAATAAAAATCATTCTCTAAAAAAGCTAATTAAGTCAATTCTGAAAAATAATCATAACTTTTCATACCTTCCAGTTGTCTGCTATGTCGAGGGATCCATAGCGCATCCCCAGATCTGGCCCAGAGAAGTCTTGCAGGATGATGAGTTTCCCTCGGGCCTCTCCCATGGTTGGCACCAGCCGGCTGTGCCACAGCAGGTCCCAGTGAGCGTAGCGGTGGATGTAGTCTACCACAGCCCCATAGATGTCATACGTCTCACTGAACTCCTCCTTTAAACGCATCAGCACAGTCTCACTGGGAAACTCTTGCAGGAAGTCAGCCACACCCTCCAGCACATGACCAAAGTGGGCCCGCTGATAGGACACCCCGTGATGGATGGTGAGGTTCCCCTTGACGTGACGCACACGGACGTCCAGGAAGCGGACGCCTGCTTGGAGCTGGGAGGCCAGGCTCCAGGTCTGACACTCAGCGTACACACCTCCGAACAGGGCCATGGTGTTGTGGGTCCCAGGCATGGTGACCTCAGACAGCGGCTGATCATCGGGGATACTGGCCATCCAGGACGGGTTGAGGAACTCCGGGTTGGGTGTGTCATCATAATCAGGTCTCTGTTTGGCACCATAGCTAAAACCAATGACTCTGAAATATAATGTATGGTGTTATAGGGTATTATGGCTTAGTATTTTTTAATAACTATGATGAATGATAACAGAAATAAATATGTTTTTGTCCGATAAAAAAAAAAAGGAGACTTATTGCCCAATAATTGTAAATATTTATTTCACGGGCAATTGTAGCTTCATTACATTGTGTGTTTTTCAGACATTTTTGTATATTTGTATATATTAATTAAAATGTTCAGTATATTTTATGCATATAACCTTTGATAGTCATCTCTTTTGTGATCAACAATGTTTATTCTTCTTTTTCCTTTAAATCGTGAGTCTATTTATTGATCGAAGTTGTTCTAAATTCAATGAAATACTTTAACGTGAGTACGTTGAACATTAGGAATCAGTATGGCAGGATCTTACTCACCCCAGCAGGACGATCAGCTCTGTGACCATCATCGAAGGACGTCCTCTCATGTTGCTCGGATTGATTCCTCTGTTGTGATGACAGCGTCTATGACCAATAGAGGTAAAGACAAGAATAATACAGCTGAGCTCAACATTTAATTAACTTAGTTTGGGGACATACACACATGCAATAGATAAATAAATGGACAGATTTTGACAAGAGGCTAGCTATTTGGAGTGCACACATAAAGTCAGGTTAAAATATGCATTCATTTTCTCTATATGAGAATAAACCACAACAACAAACAGTGGAAATAATTTGATCCCAGTCCAGGCTGAGCTCGCTCTCCCCTCCAGGCAAATTCAATGGCAGGCTTAAAGCTTTCTAATCCCGAAACCGAACCAAACCGTCCACTGCTCCCGTGTCAAACCTGCTGATGTGGTTCTGTGGGGTTCCCACCTGAAACCTGGAGGCGTTTATCCTCAGACCGGTCCGGGTGCCTGGAGGGTGACGGGCGGAGAGAGGGACAGAGAGGGAGAGAGGAGTGCAAGGGTCAGAGGCAAAAATGACAGAGTCAGTGTGTCGACCCGGGATGTTATTGTGGGAAATACCATAGAGGAGCTGAGCTGTATGTGAGCACGCTGGGGTGCAAGTGGAGGGGTGTGTTTGTGTGTGAGGGGTATTCATCTGGTCACGTCCCTCATTTATCATGGGTCAGAAACACGTTGCGTCATGGACTGACTCAGTGTTTTTAGTCGACTTTGTGACCTTTTGTGACATTTCTGTCACACCTTATCTGTAACAGCCAGTTCAGACAATGGAGGTTAAAAGGATTTTAAAATACAAAATGTGAATCTAATCAGAGTGATTCTGTCAAAAACCCAAATTTCTCACAGCAACGGGAGCTCAGTACACATTAGCTGCAGCTGAGTGATTTCCCACAGTGTTGCTTATCAGTTAGTGAAAGTACACAGAATATTGATACGGTATCAGTGAGGTAAAGTATCAAAGAGAGTGTAATAATCCCAGTGGAGAAAAATGTGACAAAAGAAAGGTCTAGACATATTTTTGCATATAACACAATATTTTAAGAATTTTGTTTTTGGCTTTGTTTGCCCTCAGTTTAACCAAAAGGAGATGGACAATATAACAGAGACACCTAAATACACAGAGAATATTAAGTAAAAGAAGGACGAGTACATTCTGGCTTCATAGCAACTTTTACAAAAAGACAAAGAAGAAGAAACACAAAAGACACAAGTTCACCTCCAACCACCTCCACAGATAAACTGGAGGAATGAGTCAAACATAGTTCTGTGCCACTAGTTTTTTTTCATCTTGAACAATCTAGTGTTTTTATATGTTGTACTGTATGATGTGAAGTTTTTTCTATTATTATTTAGATATTTTGTGTACATGTATCTTTTTGTAATTTCATATTTTTTCAATATAATAAAAAAACTAAAAGTAACTAAAAACTTTATAAGTTATTAGCATGTGTGTGTGTAAGCGAGAGAGAGAGAGAGAGAGAGAGAGAGAGAGAGAGAGAGAGAGAATGAGAGAGAGAGAGAGAGAGAGGGGGTATGGTACTTGGGAAAAATCTGCAGATGTTTTCCTATCCTGTCTCATATCACTATGTGGGAATTCAAACATTACACAACAGCCTTGTCCTTGTCCTGATGAACAATATTTGTTTAGCTGTAAATACAGCTCGAATACCCAGAGTGTGGAGAAGAGACATTCCTGCAATACTTTAAGATAATAATAATAATCAGGCCAGGTGAATTCAGGTGAAACCCAGGAAATCAAAGTTTTACAAAACCAATTCAGCATTTAAAATCTTTATGGTAAATGTTCCTCAGTGTGTCTGAGGCTGTCGTCAGTACCAACAATGCTGTTTATGAAATTGACAGTTAAAACAATAATTGTGCGGGATGATGTATGTTTGAAGCCTCTTGTGAGATCAATGTAAAATTGTATTGTAATGTCATGTAAGTGGGCAAACAGTTACTTTACAAAAGGCAAGTGCAAACAAGAGAAGAACATTATGGCTGACATCTCTACTCCTCCGTCACCTTCATCACTGGAACAGGCAACAAGGGGCTGAGGAGCATGTGTGTTTGCCACAGTGTCATTCTTCATATTACCACTAGATGATGCCAAAGTATGAAATCTTCATGTAATACATCATGTAGTTTCAAGTACTCCTACAGGTACAACAAACTTGCATTTTTAAAATAATCTTTTCTTTACCTTCTGTATGGTCTTTAAATTAACTTACCTCGTATTCCCATGTTTGAGACCTCCGGAGTTACCGTGGAGGATGAGTGCGAGATTCAGGAGACATTGATCATAATGGTGGAGGAGAAACTTCTGTACCATTAAAGACAGAAATGCAATGAAAAAAGAACATATTCTCATTTATTCACCAGTTAATTAAATACATTAATCACCAAAAAGACCTTCATGTACTTATTGAAGCATATTAGTTGCCCCATCCTTTACATTTATTTTTTAAATAGCTTCTGCTTACTTTGGTATGAATTGACAAAAGTGAGTAAATGTAGATTTATCCTTCACATCCTTATTCTCTGTATTAGTGTATTATATATATATATATAATCAGTCTTTGCTGTGTTTACTAATTCTGATTGAAAAAAATAAATCCACAGCAATGTCACCGATACTCAGACAATAATTATGTTTCCTGGTGATTAACGTGCGTCATTCTTTGTTTTCTGATCTTTTCTGTGGTATGTGAGTGATTCAGGTTGGCAAGGTGTGTGTGTGTTGACCTGTAATTAAAACAACACAATGGAGAGGATGCCCTGTCATTCAGTGTCAGTGGTTGGAGCGTGAAGCTGCGGTGCGTGTGGAGGAACTGCCTCTCATCCAATCAGCACGGGGTGCGGAGTCACTTCCTCGTGGTCACTCCCTCACTAGGCAGGAAGGGGCTGTGCTGCTGTAGACTAGGGAGGGAAATGGTGGAGAGCGAAGTCAGACGGCTGCTGTAGAGAGAGAGAGAGAGAGAGAACACCAACAGTTTTATCTCTGGTGAGTAAACATCTGCTGCCTCGGTGCTTTGTTATCTCTGATCTGATGGGTGATGGGGATTCTGGGTAACAGCCGAGTCAGCTGGGAAGGATGAAATGAAAGTGAAAGACTGGGTGGTGGATTCATGTCTGTGTGTGTGTGTGCGTTTGTGTTGGGAATCAGGAAATGAGGGAAAGAAGCTTGAAAACAAACCAGCAGTAGATCCTGTAAGTTAAAGGTAAAGGCAGCAAACAGCTGCTGGAGGTTATTTAAACTGGTGAAGAGGATTGAATGAAGATCTCAACCTGTAATCATTAATTGATTTCCAGTCTCTCTTGTGTTACGACGAACCAAGTCACACCCACTGTTGTTGCTGAGTTATTTTTCCTGCAGAGCAGCATTGAGGAGGATGATTAATGCCCAAACTATGAGAAACATGAACTACAGTGGAATTGAGATGGTTATCTGGAATACTACCCCTGAGTTCCTTAGACGTTATCGTAATAATGTTGATTTATAATAATGTTTATAATAGTATGTTGTAAAATAATCTCACACACAAAAAACATTTTTTTAATCAATTTTAATTGAAACCTTAATTGTGACATTTTTTTCTTTTATTGTGGAGGAACAAAGACAGGTTTGCTCCAAATGAACAGGCACCAATTTTGATAATTTAAGTAATTTTTACATAAAAATATGTTCCGAAATGTTTGCTGGTCATCTTAGTTATTTATGACATTTAACTTAAACTGTATTTTCGGTTTAAAACTAATATTAAGACAAAACAAATAAGCAATTTTAATACGTCATTTTAGAATTAGGGAAATTATGATTAATATATTTGTCTATTTTCTGCCTTTTTAAAAATATTTTTACAGATTTCATCAATAATAAAACTATTATTTCCTTCCAGTCCTTCCCCCGCTCACACGTGTAAGCTGAGTGTGTGTCCAGACAACACAAGCCCACATTGTGTTGTACCATAAGCGTGAAAGATGACACCTTTTACAATATGGCACACATGCAGCAGCTGGTGACATGTGGGCTGCAGGCATAGCAACCGAATATGATGTTAAGCAAGAAGAGGAATTATTTGTTGATTAGTGATGTGGTTGACTTTTCCTTTTACCTCTCCAGCCTCCAGACCCTAAAGTGGCAGAAGAAAAGCACCAGTGATGGCTGATGCAGCACAAATCAAGCAAACTGTAGCGAAGGTGCTGTGCTGTGTGGAGAAGGTGTCCTCTTTCGCCTCCTCCATAGACCCCATCTTCGGCATCGTCTCCTCCCTGGTCGGGGTGGCTCGCAAGGGACTGGTCGATGAGGAGGCCCACGCTCTGGAAAAGGACTTCAAGGAGGTCCACACCAAGCTTGAGACCATTTCACAAAAGAACCAGCAATGCCTGAAGCAGATCCGCATCGACGAGGTGAATGAAACCTACGGAAAGTACGAGGAGTACATCAAGCACCAGTACAATGCCTTCAACAACATGTTGGCGCAGATGAAGAAGGATCCGGACAACACCCAGCGCTACATGCAAACCTTCGAGAAGATTTACGAGAGAGACAAGAGCGACATTAGCCTGGACGTGTACTACCGCGGCGTGATGGGTACTTCCTCGCTGTTTGGAAGACCCCTGCTGAAGGTGTACCTGGATAACTGCGACCGTGACCTTGAGATCATGGAGCACCGCTGCTCGCACATCACCCACCTGTTCCACATGGGCCTCATCTCGCTCATGGCCTACACAGCTGTTACAGAGGACGATGAAGACGAGGTGCGGGATAAGTGGGCGAAGAGGGTGGAGGACATCCAGAGGAAGATGCAGGAAGTGCTCAGTCAGTGCAAAGTCAAGTCGACCTGAACATGGACCAACAGAGAGAGAACTTCCTCTGAGGTTGACGATGACAACACAGGGATCATCGTCTGTACTCTCAGCTGTGGACCAACCCAAAAAGATTTATTATATTATAACGTAAATATATATATATATAAAAACCAAAACTATGTTTGCATTTGTGCAATTGAGCTGATATTCTTTAAGCAAAATGTCATCAATTGTCTGTTATTGTATATTTTTGTTTCCAAGAGACCACTGTTTGTTCCAGCTGCTTTGTGCCACAAACCAATAAATGCTGAACTTTTATACAATCTCTTCAATTAAAATGTATAAACTAGTTTAGTAAGTGATGTTGTGAAATCATTTTCATCTCCACTAAAGTTTGTTTAACTACTACATTTTTTATTTAAGACTATTCCATAAGGTCATTCCTCTAAATTCAGAATGTAATGGTACTTTTAATCATCCTTTATATATATATATAACACTTATAATATATATTACTACTTATAATATAATTTATAACTTTATATATATCAGACTGTATATTCTTGCAGCACATACAAATCCACCTCCTCTAGAAAAATGTTAAGTCATTACACCTGACCTGCCAGTGATTAAAGTCAGTCCAAACTATTTCACACCTCCTGAATATATTTTTAAATTCTAATGGAGATCACAATGTTTCCAAATAATAATTTTGAACTGAACGAGCCAAGAGGACTATTGTGAAATGCATCAGAAATTAGGTGTAAACATTTACAGTATCTTTATTTGATGAAACGCACATGGACACAATATCTTGTGGTTGAATGAAGTGTGTGTGTGTTGTGTTGTGTTTGATTTGTTGCGAGTGTATGTGTGTGTTGTGAGTGTGTTAGTAGGTTGTGTTGTCAGTGTGTGTGTGTGTGTGATGTGTTGTGTTGTTAGTGTGTGATGTGTTGTGTTGTTAGTGTGTGTGATGTGTTGTGAGGTTGTGATGTTAGTGTGTGTGTGCGTGTTGTTAGCGTGTTTGATGTGTTGTGAGGTTGTGAGTGTTGTTAGTGCGTGTGTATGTTGTTTTGTCAGTGTGCGTGTTGTAAAAGAGAGAAAGAAGCTTGAAAACAAACCAGCAGCAGATCCTGTAAGTTAAAGGTAAAGGCACCAAACAGCTGCTGGAGGTTATTTAAACTGGTGAAGAGGATTGAATGAAGATCTCAACCTATAATCATTAATTGATTTCCAGTCTCTCTTGTGTTACTACGAACCAAGTCACACACACTGTTGTTGCTGAGTTATTTTTCCTGCAGAGCAGCATTGAGGAGGATGATTAATGCCCAAACTATGAGGAACATGAACTACAGTGGAATTAAGATGGTTATCTGGAATACTGCACCTTAGTTCCTTAGAAGTTATCGTAATAATGTTGATTTATAATATGACGATGAAGACGAGGTGCGGGAGAAGTGGGCGAAGAGGGTGGAGGACATCCAGGGGAAGATGCAGGAGGTGCTCAGTCAGTGCAAAGTCAAGTCGACTTGAACATGGACCAACAGAGAGAGAACTTCCTCTGGGTTTGACGATGACAACACAGGGATCATCGTCTGTACTCTCAGCTGTGGACCAACCCAAAAAGATTTATTGTATAATAACGTAAATATATATATAAAAAACAAAACTATGTTTGCATTTGTGCAATTGATGTGACATTCTTTAAGCAAAATGTCATCAATTGTCTGTTATTGTATATTTTTGTTTCCAAGAGACCACTGTTTGTTCCAGCTGCTTTGTGCGACAAACCAATAAATGCTGAACTTTTATACAATCTCTTCAATTAAAATGTATAAACTAGTTTAGTAAGTGATGTTGTGAAATCATTTTCATCTCCACTAAAGTTTGTTTAACTACTACATTTTTTATTTAAGACTATTCCATAAGGTCATTCCTCTGAATTCAGAATGTAATGGTACTTTTTAATCATCCTTTATATATATATATAACACTTATAATATATATTACTACTTATAATATAATTTATAACTTTATATATATCAGACTGTATATTCTTGCAGCACATACAAATCCACCTCCTCTAGAAAAAAAGTTAAGTCATTACACCCTGACCTGCCAGTGATTAAAGTCAGTCCAAACTATTTCACACCTCCTGAAAATAATTTTAAATTCTAATGCAGATCACAATGTTTCCAAATAATAATTTTGATCTGAACGAGCCAAGAGGACTATTGTGAAATGCATCAGAAATTAGGTGTAAACATTTACAGTATCTTTATTTGATGAAACGCACATGGACACAATATCTTGTGCTTGAATGAAGTGTGTGTGTGGGTTGTGTTGTGTTTGATTTGTTGCGAGTGTATGTGTGTGTTGTGAGTGTGTTTGTAGGTTGTGTTGTAAGTGTGTGTGTGTGTGTGTGGGGGGTTCTGTGCGAGTTGTGTTGTGTTGTCAGTGTGTGTGTGTGTGATGTGTTGTGAGGTTGTAAGTGTTGTGTTGTTAGTGTGTGTGATGTGTTGTGAGGTTGTGAGTGTTGTGATGTTAGTGTGTGTGAGTTTGTTGTTTTGTCAGTGTGCGTGTTGTTAGCGTGTTTGATGTGTTGTGAGGTTGTGAGTGTTGTTAGTGCGTGTGTATGTTGTTTTGTCAGTGTTCATGTTGTGTGTGTGTGTGTGTGTGTGTGTGTGTGTGTGTGTGTGTGTGTGTCTGTTGGAAATGAGGGAAAGAAGCTTGAAAACAAACCAGCAGCAGATCCTGTAAGTTAAAGGTAAAGGCACCAAACAGCTGCTGGAGGTTATTTAAACTGGTGAAGAGGATTGAATGAAGATCTCAACCTATAATCATTAATTGATTTCCAGTCTCTCTTGTGTTACTACGAACCAAGTCACACCCACTGTTGTTGCTGAATTTGTTTTCCTGCAGAGCAGTATTGAGGAGGATGATTAATGCCCAAACTATGAGGAACATGAACTACAGTGGAATTAAGATGGTTATCTGGAATACTGCACCTTAGTTCCTTAGAAGTTATCGTAATAATGTTGATTTATAATATGACGATGAAGACGAGGTGCGGGAGAAGTGGGCGAAGAGGGTGGAGGACATCCAGGGGAAGATGCAGGAGGTGCTCAGTCAGTGCAAAGTCAAGTCGACTTGAACATGGACCAACAGAGAGAGAACTTCCTCTGAGGTTGACGATGACAACACAGGGATCATCGTCTGTACTCTCAGCTGTGGACCAACCCAAAAAGATTTATTATATTATAACGTAAATACATATATAAAAACCAAAACTATGTTTGCATTTGTGCAATTGATGTGACATTCTTTAAGCAAAATGTCATCAATTGTCTGTTATTGTATATTTTTGTTTCCAAGAGACCACTGTTTGTTCCAGCTGCTTTGTGCGACAAACCAATAAATGCTGAACTTTTATACAATCTCTTCAATTAAAATGTATAAACTAGTTTAGTAAGTGATGTTGTGAAATCATTTTCATCTCCACTAAAGTTTGTTTAACTACTACATTTTTTATTTAAGACTATTCCATAAGGTCATTCCTCTGAATTCAGAATGTAATGGTACTTTTTAATCATCCTTTATATATATATATAACACTTATAATATATATTACTACTTATAATATAATTTATAACTTTATATATATCAGACTGTATATTCTTGCAGCACATACAAATCCACCTCCTCTAGAAAAAAAGTTAAGTCATTACACCCTGACCTGCCAGTGATTAAAGTCAGTCCAAACTATTTCACACCTCCTGAAAATAATTTTAAATTCTAATGCAGATCACAATGTTTCCAAATAATAATTTTGATCTGAACGAGCCAAGAGGACTATTGTGAAATGCATCAGAAATTAGGTGTAAACATTTACAGTATCTTTATTTGATGAAACGCACATGGACACAATATCTTGTGCTTGAATGAAGTGTGTGTGTGGGTTGTGTTGTGTTTGATTTGTTGCGAGTGTATGTGTGTGTTGTGAGTGTGTTTGTAGGTTGTGTTGTAAGTGTGTGTGTGTGTGTGTGTGTGTGTGTGTGTGTGTTGGGGGGTTCTGTGCGAGTTGTGTTGTGTTGTCAGTGTGTGTGTGTGTGATGTGTTGTGAGGTTGTAAGTGTTGTGTTGTTAGTGTGTGTGATGTGTTGTGAGGTTGTGAGTGTTGTGATGTTAGTGTGTGTGAGTTTGTTGTTTTGTCAGTGTGCGTGTTGTTAGCGTGTTTGATGTGTTGTGAGGTTGTGAGTGTTGTTAGTGCGTGTGTATGTTGTTTTGTCAGTGTGCATGTGTGTGTGTGTGTGTGTGTGTGTGTGTGTGTGTGTGTGTGTGTGTGTGTGTGTCTGTTGGAAATGAGGGAAAGAAGCTTGAAAACAAACCAGCAGCAGATCCTGTAAGTTAAAGGTAAAGGCACCAAACAGCTGCTGGAGGTTATTTAAACTGGTGAAGAGGATTGAATGAAGATCTCAACCTATAATCATTAATTGATTTCCAGTCTCTCTTGTGTTACTACGAACCAAGTCACACCCACTGTTGTTGCTGAATTTGTTTTCCTGCAGAGCAGTATTGAGGAGGATGATTAATGCCCAAACTATGAGGAACATGAACTACAGTGGAATTAAGATGGTTATCTGGAATACTGCACCTTAGTTCCTTAGAAGTTATCGTAATAATGTTGATTTATAATATGACGATGAAGACGAGGTGCGGGAGAAGTGGGCGAAGAGGGTGGAGGACATCCAGGGGAAGATGCAGGAGGTGCTCAGTCAGTGCAAAGTCAAGTCGACTTGAACATGGACCAACAGAGAGAGAACTTCCTCTGAGGTTGACGATGACAACACAGGGATCATCGTCTGTACTCTCAGCTGTGGACCAACCCAAAAAGATTTATTATATTATAACGTAAATACATATATAAAAACCAAAACTATGTTTGCATTTGTGCAATTGATGTGACATTCTTTAAGCAAAATGTCATCAATTGTCTGTTATTGTATATTTTTGTTTCCAAGAGACCACTGTTTGTTCCAGCTGCTTTGTGCGACAAACCAATAAATGCTGAACTTTTATACAATCTCTTCAATTAAAATGTATAAACCAGGGGTCGGCAACCTTTTTGACAATAAGTGCCAATGTGGCATTTTCTTGTTAATTAGTGTGCCATATCAACGTTCTTTTATATGAAGTTTTACTATTGAACCACATTAATATTTCCAACAGACATGTCATTTTATTCCATCCATATTGGCTATATATAGAACAACACTTTAAAGAAACATGTTTATCTCATTATGATTGCAATAATAAGTTTGTCATTAACCCCACCAACCACACTCATATTCAGAATTGTGAAAGCTTGCTTCAGTCGCATGGCTTTCTGTCAGTGGCAAAGGCTTTGAGAGAGTTGGCTTCTCATGCCTGGACACTGCACGTTTGATTGATTCTCCCTTGTCTGCCTGATCTTTGAAACTTCTTTCGTGCTTTGTCTCAAAGTGGCGCTTAACACCGGACGTTATGGACACAACATTTTCAAAACACAACGTGCACACAGCACGGTCCTTATGGAAAAACACAGTCCTCTGCCTATGAGGGCTGAAATGGCCGTACCTTCGTTTTTTTTTAGCTAGCGGGCATGCCATCACCAGTACACCTGAACGGCTGCACGGAGACTCATGTGGGGAAATGCGAACAGCGCCGGCTGGGAGGCTTATTATTATTATTATTATTTAATGGCGATTGGCATCCAGCCTATGGCGCATCACTGGCACCTAGTGGCTGGGAGGTGTTAACATCAATCAAGCTAAATAATACAGGCTGCGTGACGGCAAAACCTTGGAACATTTCTTTAATAAGAAATCGACTGTGTGCCAATGATTAGGTTGCTGACCCCTGGTATAAACTATTAGTTTAGTAAGTGATGTTGTGAAATCATTTTCATCTCCACTAAAGTTTGTTTAACTACTACATTTTTATTCAAGACTATTCCATAAGGTCATTCCTCTGAATTCAGAATGTAATGGTACTTTTTAATCATCCTTTATATATATAACACTTATAATATATACTACCACTTAAAAAAATATCATTTATAACTTTATATATATCAGACTGTATATTCTTGCAGCACATACAAATCCACCTCCTCTAGAAAAAAAGTGAAGTCATTACACCCTGACCTGCCAGTGATTAAAGTCAGTCCAAACTATTTCACACCTTCTGAATATAATTTTAAATTCTAATGGAGATCACAATGTGAGGTTGTGAGTGTTGTGTTGTGTGTGGTGTGTGTTAGTCTGTGGTGTGTATGTTGTTTTGTCAGTGTGCGTGTTGTCAGTGAGCGTGTGCGTGCAGGTCGCACTGAGTCCCCCTCACCACCAGAGTTCTCTGTTTCCTGAACTGAAACGCGATTCCTCGGTCGGTCTCTGCAGCCCTGCCCCAAAATGAGAGGCCTGTAGCCGCTTCAACACACACGGATCAGCCCTGGAGGTTTTAACCGGAGCTCGGTCCCGGCTGTTCGCCGTTAACTCAACCCGGTAAACCCGCCGTGAGCCGCGGGGAGAGACTGACTTGGGTCCGTTCGGGGACGAGACGCGTCGCTTTCGGTGAGTTGGAGCCGCTGAACAGGCGGAAAAGACGGTGATGGTGATGAGAGTTGGTCTGGAGCCTCCCGGCGGATCCACGACTCGAACCGGGTCCCGCTAGATGTGGAGGGAACAACAAGCTAACACGGTGTTTAATGGGAAACACAGTATGTTTTATATTTAGTGTTATAACTGTGTACAGACCGCAGAGTTTGGCTTCCGGGGCGGGACCTGAACCATGAACTCAACAAGTTGTTTTTTTAAACTGATGCTTAAAACTAATAAGTACAACTCAAATACTTTTTTTTATCATTAAGATACTTCACACAGTTGTTAATACGCCAGTTATTGGGAAATTTAATTTCTATTGTACTTTATTCATGTGTGTGCAACGTTTGTGTTTGAAAGTGAAACCTGAAGTATTCTCTACATTGTAAATACATATGAAACTAACATGTTCATAATGTATTATAAACGAGGCCAAGTCTATAATGTATTAGAGTCTATCTATCTATCTATCCATCTATCCATCCATCCATCCATCCATCCATCCATCCATCCATCCATCTATCTATCTATCCATCCATCCATCCATCCATCCATCCATCCATCCATCCATCCATCCATCTATCTATCTATCTATCTCTATCTATCCATCTCATCCATCCATCCATCCATCCATCCATCCATTATCCATCTATCCATCTATCATCTATCTATCTATCTATCTATCTATCTATCTATCTATCTATCTATCCATCTTCCATCTATCCATCCATCCATCCATCCATCTATCCATCCATCCATCCATCTATCTATTCATCCTATCTATCTATCCATCCATCTATCTATCTATCCATCTAGTGTTTTATTTTCTCTGCTCATTTCCATTAATATAAATTAAGTTTATTATTAGTAGTAGTACTATTAGTATTGTAAGTGTATAATAGTACTACTAAAAACTATTAGTAGATTAATCAATTAACTGTAAATAATTAACGTAATTTTTAAAGCAATAAATGTGAAAATAATTGTATGTTTTTCTCCTTTGTCACATAATTATAAAAAAAATGTGTTCAGGGGAATAATGGACATTTTGATAAACAAAGCAACTGATCCACAGATTAAGAAAAATAATAGGCAGAGTAATCAATAATGAAAACAACTGTGTTAATTCCCTTAGAATAAAACATCCCAATATCAAGTATCTTAGATATCTACTCTTTACACATTCTGTGAACTCATATTTTCTCCAGGTGTAATCCTCTGGGGCAGGCATGCCTCTGCACAGCATTTGGCCGTCACGTAGGATGTTCTGTGAGGACTGAGGAAAGGTCGCCACGATGGGCAACGAGGATTGCCTGGAAGAGGTGTTCGTCGCTGTCATCCGCCCAAAGAGTCAAGTCAGCCTGAGCTCAAAGGAGTACAGAGCCAAAGCCTATGAGGTAAATGTGCCGAGTCTGACCGTTCAGATCACCTGCATCGTGTTCGAAACAGCAAAAAGGAAAACACTGCTTATTCCCTCTGGTTCCTGTAAAGATCCTGCTGATTGAAGTGCCTTTGGAAGGGAAGGAGAAGAAAAGAAAGAAAATCCTCCTGGCGACAAAGATTCAAGCTGCAGGAGACAAATCTAAATCCATATTGGATTATGTTGACGAAACAATCAGACCAATAACCAATAATCAAGGCTTCATAGGTGAGTCTGAGACATTTGTGGCATTTTTACGCTCCTGCATATTTAGTTTACTTTAGTAGAGTCAACTGCAAAAAGCTGCACGTTTCTTAAATGCGAATTTACCTTCTAATCAGGAGTTACCACAGTTCTAAACAGTTTGGGTTTGCAGGAAAGCGAGTGGTGCACATGAAGAAATTTCCCCTCGATGGAGACAATGAAGGGAAAGAGGCCTCACTGTTTGTTGTGCCAGTCGGTGTTAAAGGTGAGTAGAGAGACGATTTCAGATTTTGTGAAATACATTTTAAACTCTACAAACTGTGTATTAATAAGTCTTTGTAAACAGACAACAGCAAGCCTGTCTACAGCGCCGGGAGCCCCAGCTTCTACTGTTTCCAGGACATCATGCGGGTGTGCAGTGAGACCAGCGTTCACTTCTGCTCCATCACCTCCAAGATGCTCCTGGCCTTAGACAAGTGAGGATATATCTGAGAACACACTGCTCCTTAATGACAGCGGGGATGAGGCTTTAACATTTCCTCTTTGACCTCCACAGGTGGCTAGCAGAGCAGCACACCATACCTCACGCTATCCCCGCCCTGTTCAGGCCGGCTCCCGTAGAGCGGGTGAAGACCAACGTCAGCAACCCGGCCTACAGCAGTGAGGGCAAGCTGAGCGACGAGGGTCTGCACATGGGCTACACTGCGCTGGAGATCAAGAGCAAGATGATGTCGCTGGAGAAGGCAGACATGTGCATCCTCAACCCGCTGTACGGCTCCGATCTGCAGTACACCAACCGGGTGAGAGACTTTGACCCAGACAGTCTCCTGCTGCATTCTTTATATGTGAAAACAGAACAAGACACATGATTTATACTCAGGGACAATTCAGGGTTTAGTGTCTCGTCAAAGATGTATTGGCTTGGGGACTGGTGCAGCCGGGGATCGAATCTCCATCCTTCTGGTTAGTGGATGACCCACTCTACCTTCTTAGCCACAGCTGCCCAATTCGTAAAGGAAGATTTATCTCTATCATGACCTCTTTATACCAGAAGAGACTTGAAATACTATAAAATTGACGGATGAATATATTTAGATATATTAACCATATAATATGTATTTTTTAATCATAAAGACTCTCTGCCCTCTTTTGAACAGGTGGACAAAGTTATTATCAACCCATACTTTGGGCTTGGAGCTCCGGACTACTCTAAGATCCAGATCCCCAACAGGGAAAAGTGGCAGCACGGCCCCAACTGTGTGACAGAAGACAAGTGAGGAGCTCTTCTCAATGAACCGCACTGACATTACTGACATCTGCTGACAGCTTCTGCTCTTGTTTGCTGTAAAATATGACACTCAACACAAAGTTCCTGTCTCTGCAGGGAGCGCCAGTGGGTGGACGACTTTCCCCTCCACCGCAGCGCCTGTGAAGGAGACACAGAGCTGCTCGTAAAGCTTCTGGACAGCGGTTTCTCAGTCAAGCAGCTGGACAGTGACCACTGGGCTCCTATCCATTACGCCTGCTGGTGAGTGTGACCAGTACGTCTGCAGTGTCCGTGTGTCTTTTGTGTTCCTTTGTCTCGTTGACGACCAGTTGCATTTGTTTGCTTTCTCTTCAGGCACGGCAAAGTGGAGGCAACCAAGCTGCTGCTGGAGAAAGGTAACTGTAATCCGAACCTGCTGAACGGTCAGCTCAGCTCCCCTCTGCACTTTGCAGCCAGAGGAGGTCACGCGGAGATCGTGCAACTCCTGCTGCAGCACTCTGAGATCGATCGGGTATGAAATGTGACGCTTCCTCTTCTCTTTTCCCCCAATATGATTATCAAATGTCTCGTATAATTTGAACACGGCCCTGATGTCAATGCTGCAGCTACCTGCCCTGCTGTCCATCAGGAATTATGTAAACATATGTAATCATTCAACCTCAATATCCGCTGTAGAAACTGACTAACACAGCAAAACGTGGTTAAACTTGGTTGACAATAAACAAGTACTTATCACCAACAGCACATGGAAGACCAGCAGAAGAGATCCCCTCTACAGGTGTGTGAGGAGAACAAGCAGAACGAGTGGGAGGAGACGATGAAGCTCCTGCAGCAGACCAGCAGCAAACCTGTGAGTTGCTCATCAGACACCAGTTCATCTGTTTGTGATGCAAACGTGACGACAAAGTGAAAAAATACTTTTTGAAGTCATGCTACATAGTAAATGTGGGTGCATGCATGTTGCCTGTTAATTGGATTAAATGAGGCTTTCGGTTTTATACTTGTGTCTTAGTATCTGCACACTTCAGTCAGTCAAGTTAGAGAAATAGTTATTCCTCAATAGCCTCTGCTTGCATATATGAAATGAATTTGGTTTATGTATGAAGAGAGTGGGAATACAACACTGAATGCAGGCATGTGCTGATTGGTTCATTAAGGAAAGTGACATAGTTTGTGATAGATGTCTTTGAAATGTTTCCATTGCAGTTACACATGCTGGTCACTAGATGGTGCTTTTTCCTGAAGCATAAGTGATTGAGATTTAAAAAGAGAAACTCTTTTAAGCTGTTTCACTTGGTTTTATTTATGATCTGCACGTGTGTGTGTTTTCCACAGTATGAGAAGGTGCGCATCTACCGCATGGACGGCTCGTACCGCTCTGTGGAGCTGAAGCACGGCAACAACACCACGGTACAGCAGATCATGGAGGGCATGCGTCTTTCTCAGGACACCCAGCAGTACTTCACCATCTGGATCTGCTCCGAGAACCTCCGTGAGTCCACACATTCATCCAGGGGCTACGAAACAGCCAAACATTAAAAGAGGAAATATTGACGTGTGTGTGTGTGTGACAGACCTGCAGCTGAAGCCGTACCATAAGCCGCTGCAGCACCTGCGGATCTGGACGGAAATTGTGACTGACCTGACGGTGCTGGATCCTCAAAGGGAGACGCCTCAGCTTTTCCTCCGCAGGGATGTCCGGCTGCCTCTTGAAATCGAGAAAAAGGTAGATCGCATTTTTACAACAGGCTGCTAATTTCCAGTATATCTTGTAATGTCAGTTGAAAAGTCCTCACTCTGCCACATACTGTTCCAGGTGGAGGATCCTCTGGCCATCCTCATCCTTTTCGACGAGGCTCGTCACTGCCTCCTGAAGGGCTTCTTTCCTGCTCAGGACAGCAAGCTGATCACTCTGGCCAGCCTCCTCCTGCAGATCATCTACGGCAACTACGAGAGCAAAAAGCACAAGCAGGGCTTCCTCAAGTAAAAGTTTATGCTTTAATACAAGCAGCACTGATAAAATGAAGCTTTTGGTCTGTAGTATGTCAGTAACAGGAAATCTGTATAAAGCCAGACGCTGCATTTCTGTGTTTCTATTTTCAACAGTGAGGAAAACCTGAAATCTATTGTGCCGATATCAAAGGTGAAGAGCAAAGCGTACCACTGGACCCACAGGATACTTCACGAATACAAAGTACACTCAATTCTTTTGACAGGAAATTAAAAAAAACAAAAACGTGCAATTGCTCCCTGACGTTACTCAAAGCCTGTTTGCCCTCCGACAGGCCCTGACCACCAGTGAGGGGCTGAGCAAAGAGATGCACCACCTGCAGCGACTCTTCCTGCAGAACTGCTGGGACATCCCGACCTACGGAGCGGCTTTCTTTACAGGACAGGTCTACACCAAGGCCAGCGCCAGCAACCACAAGGTCATCCGTGTGTACGTCGGGGTCAACACCAAGGGGATGCACCTCATGAATATGGAGACCAAGGTACCAAGCCACAAGCTGGATTGGTTAGAATATCTCAAATACTGGTTATAGTCCAGGATTGCAATCATTTAAACCCCGTGAATAGGCTTTGTTTATTTGTTAATTCAACATGAGGTGCATGATTTAATATTTTACATTTTTAAATCTCTGCACTCCCAGGTCCTTCTCATCAGTTTAGAGTATGGCACGTTCATGTGGCAGCTTGGACACGCTGACCAGTACTTCCAGATACACAGTGGTGACAACAAAATGAACTTCATTGTGCACACAAAACAGGTAAGAGCAGCCTGGAGTCCATTTACTAAACTAAATAACATGGGAACAATCCCTTCCTGGGGATGTATGAAAATACCGTGACTCTGATGCCAATTGTCTCTTCACAGGCTGGCCTTATTGTGAAGCTTTTAATGAAGCTGAGCGGACAGATGACTCCAAATGATAAAGCTGTAACAGATAAATATGCTTATGGTTAAAACCGCTGGAAGAAGAAACGGCTGCCAAACATCCCTGTGCAGATTCTTCTCACACTGACTTTCATCAACAGCAATAAGGACAGAGATCAGTCGGCTTCGTGTTGAATATTAGGCTCAACAATATCTCTCACAACTTCAAAATGTGTCTTTTGAAAGGTCATATATTTTCATGACATGTAAATATGTGGATTATTTAATTTGTTTTGTTTTAATAAACTGCCTGATGTATGGATGAACTCTTTCAGATCAGTGGTGTGGAAAATGAAAAGATGAGTGTTGATCAAATAATCAACAGGAGGATAGAAGGAAGTTGCTTTAAGTATCATTCTGTTAGAAATAGAAATTATGCTTCATGGCTCATAAGGATATTTATAAAATACACCCAATAAACCTCATTTAAATGAAATAAAAATAGACATGGGTCAAAACTTTTTAGTTGAAAATATTTTAAACATATTTAGAGTTTTAACTTCACTGTGCTTTTATTAAGATGATGAAAAAATGTGTAGGATCAACTAACTTTGTTGCATCTGCCCAGTTTTATTTAATTAAATTTAAATGAAGTAAACTACAACTTTTAACACATATGAATTTAGATGTTCCAGGGCAGCGCTGATTTGACCTGAAACATTTAAAAACCTTTACAACATATTTAGATGTTTAACTTGACTGTGTTTTAGTTGAGATGATAAATAAACTGATTTAATGCAACATGTAGGTTAGAGATGAATCTCCAGTAGCTCACTCATCATGTCCTCCTCTAAATAAAGAATATCACTGTCCTCCGGTATATTTCATTAACTCTGTGTGTCAGTGACAATAAGAAGAACTTTAAACAAACAGAAACTCTGAGCTTCATGTAGAATAAACACGTTTAAACAAAGATGTCCCGTAACAAAAAAAAAGAAAAAGCGAGGCTCGTCCTGTCGGCAGCGGTGACGTCATATAGCAAGACATCGGTTCAGGTAGCGGCGGCCAATCACGGCGGCGGCTGCTTGACGGACACAACGCGAGCAGCCAATAGGAGGCGTCGCTTGGTCAGGCGGGGGCAGGACCGCCGTTGACAGGTGGAGATGCTGGAGGAATTATCTCGAAGTGTCCGGAGCGCGAGCCGCAGAGCAGGAGACCCGTTAGCCGTTAGCCGCTAGCTGCTAGCTTCCATCAAACCTCCCTCTCCACAACGCGGGACCTCCAGGCTCCAGTGTCCGAGGGACGCGCCTCCTCCTGCCGCCGACATGTCGATGCACTTGTACCAGCTGAGCAGCAAACTGCTGGAGGACACTGTGGGCAAAGTGAACGAGAACCTGACCTCGGTGCTTCTGGCTGCTTCCGTCATCACCCTGACTCTGGGGTACGTCTCCAAGCTGCTGCTCAAACAGGCCTCTGGAAACGACCTGGTGAGTAAACACTGCTGGGGAACCACTGGGGAACCACTGGTGGACATGGTGAACCACTGGTGGACATGGTGCTGGTGTTTAAAGCCCTGTTCTCTGGTCCTTCCTGCAGAAACCTCCTCCGTACATCCCCTCCTACATCCCCTTCCTGGGCCACGCCATCGCGTTCGGGAAAAGTCCCATCGAGTTTCTGGAAGATGCCTATGAAAAAGTAAGTGGAGACAAAAAGTGTGTGTGTGCAGCTGTTTTATTATCATTATTATGTTATTTAGAATTCATAAAATAGATATCCTGCCCCATATTGTCAAATGTGACTTTTCAGTCTTCTTTGACATTAGAAATAAACATTTTTTTTCATGTTTTTGTCTGTTTGAGGGATGAAACAAGCAGTTTGAATATGTGGAATTATAATTTAAAAAAGTAAAAATAAAGAATTAAATTATAGGACTGGCCAAAATAGCCACAAAGTATATATATATATGTCCGATAATTATCGCAATAAATGTCACATTATAATTTCTATAAGTTTAAACACAGATTTTTGCTCCTGAGTGAATTGTTGTGGGTTTAAACTCTTCAGAGAATTACACTGTAAAACATTTTACAAATCTGAGGTCCAGTTTTGTGTTATTTCACCTCACTACTTTTGTTATATTGCAATTGATGAAAATATTTTGTGACAGTTACCGATATTGTTTTATTGCCCCAGCACCAGGAAATAGACTCCGTTGCAAGATCACACTCACAAGTCAGATCGCCTTGATTTAAAATGGAGTCTCTTATCTCATTTCACCTTTCACAAACATGCTTGACCTGAGGTTTCTGCCTTGTTCAGGATTTTTAAACCAGAGATTCCTCACTGCTCATGAAGAATGAAAACAAAATGTCTGACCTGCTTTATGACTTTTCAATTAAAAAGTTCCTTGAGGCCAGAAAAGCTCAAATCTAGGGAGGAAAAAAAAAACAGGAGAAGAATAAAAGTGTTTCTGGTTTATTCTCTGCTGTCCTCTCCCAGTACGGCCCAGTCTTCAGCTTCACCATGGTGGGGAAAACGTTCACCTACCTGCTGGGCAGCGAAGCAGCGACACTTCTGTTCAACAGCAAGAACGAGGACCTGAACGCAGAGGACGTCTACTCCCGACTGACCACCCCGGTGTTTGGCAAAGGGGTCGCCTATGACGTGCCGAACCCTGTGAGTCTATTCAGGAGAACAGAATCAGTAGAACAGTCCTGACTCTGTATCCAGTCATCTGTAACGCACACTCTCTCCATCATGTTGCAGCTCTTTCTGGAACAAAAGAAGATGTTGAAGACCGGACTGAACATCGCTCATTTCAAAGAACACGTGAAAATCCTCGAGGCAGAGACCGTCGAGTATTTCGAGAGGTGGGGGGACAGCGGAGAGAGAAGTACGATAATTGAGTGATTTTACTTAAATATTTGACTGACTTCTGTTTTTAGACATGGGATTGTTATTGTTTCCATAGTTGTATGATGTGTTGTACCTAAAAAGACATATTAGAGTAAACACCCGATATCACACATTTTTCTGTATTGTGAGTATTTGTAAAGTGACGTTTTTGTTTGTGTCATTTCACGTATCAATTAATTTAACAACAATGAGGGATGTCAGGTCTATGAGGATGTTCCTTGTTTGCTGTCAGATTGATTTGGATTGTTTCTGTCACGTCAGACCTGTTCGAGGCTCTGGCCGAGCTGATCATCCTGACAGCCAGCAGCTGCCTCCACGGGAAGGAGATCCGCAGCATGCTGGACGAGCACGTGGCCCAGCTCTACGCCGACCTGGACGGAGGGTTCAGCCACGCTGCCTGGCTCCTGCCCGGCTGGCTGCCTCTCCCCAGCTTCAGGTAGGGGACATATACGCCACATCTGTAACAGGAAGAGGAATAAAGACAAATCCCTGAACAAGGGCATTTACATATTTCAATACAAACAAAGTAAAAAAACAGCCGGTGATATAGAAACTGTGATTTACGGGTAAACGATTTGAATTATTTTCCTAGGAGGAGGGACCGAGCTCACAAAGAGATCAAGAACATTTTCTTCAAAGTGATTCAGAAACGCAGGAAGTCTGGAGAGAAGACTGACGACATCCTTCAGACGCTCATCGATGCCACCTACAAGTAAGACACCTTCACTCCCTGAGGAAGTTCTTTATTAGTCGGTCCCAGTGCTCGTCAACAATTCAAACCGAATAGGACAAACCCTTAAACTATACTATTTCTACCCCCCCCCTAAAGAGATGGACGGTCCCTGAACGACAATGAGATCTCTGGGATGCTGATCGGTCTGCTCCTGGCGGGGCAGCACACGTCCTCCACCACCAGCTCCTGGTTGGGTTTCTTCCTGTCCAGAGACAAGGCTCTGCAGGAGCGCTGCTACGCTGAGCAGAAGGCCGTGTGCGGAGAGGACCTGCCGCCACTGGACTTCGATCAGGTGAGAACAACAATCCCTGTGGCGTCCCCCCCCCTCCTGGCTGTAGAACTGTACTGCAGTAACAAACCAGTGAAGGTGTGATGAACACGCACCCACCTGGCCCTTTTTTAATTTATTGGGTGAATTTATAACGTCCTCAGTAATTGTTTCATGTTACATGAAGATAAAATAAAGTCAAAACATTTGAAAAAAAATATTTTCTCATACATTGTCCTGGTGTCGTCTGCAGCTGAAGGATCTCAGTTTTTTGGACCGCTGTTTAAAGGAGACCCTGCGTCTGCGTCCACCCATCATGACCATGATGAGGATGGCTCGTTCTCCTCAGGTGAGTCCATCTGGCCCAGCGTTCACTTTGAGTTCCAGTTACACATCATTTGTTTCAATGACAAGTTCCTCCTTGTGGTACAGAACCCTTCAGACAACATGTTGTGTTATTTCCCTCAGACTGCTGCAGGCTACACCATCCCTGTGGGACACCAGGTCTGCGTCTCCCCGACGGTCAACCACCGTCTGCTCGACACATGGGCGGAGAGGATGGAGTTCGAACCCGACCGCTACCTCAACGACAACCCTGCTGCGGGGGAGAAGTTTGCCTACGTGCCATTTGGAGCCGGTGAGAAGATTGAACTTAAAACTGAATATTTTGTATAAATTAAAACTAAAATTGTCAGTCAAACGATGTAGATTTGTTTCCTTTAGTATTAATAATTAATAACAACGTTCTACTTTAAATATTTAACCTAAAATATTAGCTTGGAAAACTATATTTTCCCCGTCTGTTTTTCAGGCCGTCATCGCTGCATCGGGGAGAACTTTGCTTACGTCCAGATCAAAACCATCTGGTCCATTTTACTGCGCATGTATGAGTTTGACCTGGTGGACGGATACTTCCCCACGATCGACTACACCACAATGATCCACACGCCTCACAACCCCGTCATCAGATACAAGAGGAGAAAACCCTGAGAGACTGAGAGAAGACAGGGAGGGAGGAACGAATCCTGAGTGTTTGAAGTGGATCTCCGTCTTTCTGGGACTTGATTTGAGGAAACTTTAGATGAACACACTTCGCTCTGTCTGAATATCAAGCCTGTGCTTTCCTGCTTCCTTTATTTAGATCTGGAGTCCATGGTTTGTCTGAATGTTAACGTGATACATCATTGTTTAGTGTTTCCAGAGCAGAAGACACCTGTTGTGTGACTCTGACTCAAACACTGATGCTCATATTCACAATGTGAATTCTTAAAAAAAATAAATGCCTGTGGACTCGTTTGTCAGGAGCTGTCGAGCGGCTTTTGATTGCATCACATGATCTTCACCAGCAGGGGGAGTTTGTTCAGTTGTCATGGAAATGTATTGTGATCACACCAGAGTGCAGACACCTGATCTGAGCCCCACGGGAACAATGCTTGATTCTTTTCTTTACACTACATATGCCTGTTATCAGGTGAAACTTCAGGCTTGGGTCTAGTCGCATGTAGTTTTTTTTCTGAGCTCTTGTCCAAGTCGACTTAAAGATAGAAAAGGCTAAGATAAAGAAACATGAAAAAAACTGATCTGCTGAAGATCATGTGATAAGTTTGAAAGCTCCAGAAAAGCTACGAACAGAAAACTTGTGGTGCGATTGTTTCACCAGCTTTATTAATCCTACTTCCTCAGACAGACCATGAAACCCTTTACTGCTCCAATTACACAGAAGCTCTCAAACTGAATCACAATGATGCACCTTCATGTTTTATATCTGCCGACGCTCTGATCCTGCAAATGTTTGATGAGAAGAACTTTAGTTTAGTCTTTTTTCCACTGTAACTGAACTCTTTCATCTGTTTGCAGTTATTTTAGCTGATTAGACCTCGGCTCAGGTTTAAGGCTGGTGAATAGTCTGTATTTCTATAGGACATCATTTATGATCATATGTTAGCAATGATGTCCATGAATGTCCACGTGTTAATGATGCCTTCTTAAGTAATATTTTACTTTTTGCCTTTATTTACTGTTTGATCACATATTTGAGCTAAAAATATTTCTAGCTGCTTGCAAAAAACCACATGGAAATGGAAACCCACCAATAATGAATGACTGAACTGTAACTAGAAATGAAATAAACAGGATGGAGACACTAACTTCAATCTAATCGAACAATGCAAAAGATTGAGAAATTGAATAAATAAAGTTTGTAATTTGACAGAAAAACATGTTTCTAAATCTTTTGGAAAACATTTCTTTAATGACCCAATAAAATATTTCTAGGTAGTTGGTAAATTAAAGACGAAAGACGCACCACTCTTTGAAATAATGTTGTCCTCTTTATTTCAGTTTTTGACAAAATACCCAGAAAATTCAAAGCTCCTAACGCTTTACAAAAATACTTTCTCTACAAATGTCCTCTGTAGTCTGTCCGACCTCAACAAAACAGTGTAGTGTAGGATTTCCAGTAGCAGCCTCCTCAACATTGAACCCAAACATTCTCTACGTAACGCTCCACCCATACGAACACGAACATAAATTAATCACGAGGTCTTAAATTAGCATTAGACAAATATACATGATTGCAGATCATCCACAACAAAGAGGCAGATTAAATTACAAACGTAGCTGTTTTTCAAGTGCTGTCGACAAAAAGCCTGAACACAACATGTCGTACACGAATAAAAAAAATGTGTTTTGGTCCACACATGGAAAGATACAGTCCACACCAGAGTGATAGAAAACAGCAGAGCGCTCAGCACGAGAAAAGGCAACTTGAGTTTCTTCAAGCCAAAGTAACATGTCAGCGTCTATCGTCTCAAGCCAAAGTGCAGTTGAGCGTACGAAGAAGCACCTGCGGAGAAAAGCTGGTTTAGTAAATGTGAGGAGAAAACACGGGGAATAAACAATACACTGATTATAAAAAGTCTATTTATTCAAAGCATTAACAGGCAGTAAACACCGTCCATCAGTTGTAGAGATAATATACCTTTATACTACTATTATTGAATGTTGTATACGCATTTGAAAAAGTCATTGAAGACTTTTCTTTCCCGAGCACGACATTAAAATACTTAACAAACATTTCTTCATATTCAGAAAATTGTAGACTAGAAACTTCATGACAGCTCATTTTAAATGTTGATAAAAAATGCTGCATTTTGCTGAGTTTTGAATTTGTCCTTAGTTCAACTTTGATTTAAATGATCTCAAATACTAATATCTGTCTCTAAGTGTAACACACTTTGTCTTCCCCGTCAATCTACAGAAGCGGGTTTCCTCAAAACCTCAACAGCTTCTTCTATATGTAACGGTTTCATGCATGAGCCCTGTCACTTCAGTGCACGTGACCCCACAGTGATGTGTCAGACGTTACCTGTTGTCACGTTCCCCAGCCTCCTCTGCAGAGCCTCCAGTCTGGAGATGTAGTCGGTGAGCGCTCGGTCGGGGTCGTAGCTCTGCAGGTGGGAGCAGGTGAGAGCTCCGTGGTCTCCGGCCAAGTGAAACCTGCACAGAACAGAAACAACAGCAGCCTCCTCCTCAGTAACAGGAACAAGTTGGACATTTCACCTCGAGACGTCTAGAGTCCGTATCCAGAAACCACATATTAATCCTGCTTTTGCTTAACCTTCAATTTAGAGGATTTTGTAAAAGTCAAAATAAACTTTTAATGTGGAAAGAGTGATGCTGATAGAAACGTACAGTTAATCAGTGCAGCAACAATCCATCAATAAAACAGCTGATCAACTAGAGGATTGTAATTTATAACATTTAAACATTTGCTTCTCAAATATCTTTAAATTGTTGGTCAGAGTTTTGACCTGCTGTATTGTACTGGTCATTAATTAGGCCTTTATTGATAATATTAGTAATTCTAATGTTAATAGCAGCCTCAGTGTGTGTTGTACCTGTGGGGGGTGGAGGAGACAGCTGACCGGGGGGACTCTCGTCCACTTCTCCCTCTGCTGCTGCCGGAGACTCCTCCTGCGCTGCTCTTGTCTCTGTACATCTCCACGCTGCCTGGGTGGAGGAGATAAGGTGAATCTCTCGCCTCTGACCCTGAGAGAGAAAAGAGGGATTAAGTTACTGAGCATCACTTCCAGGTGATTTTCTCCGACATGTAGAAATAATAGAATGTTATGTTTTGGTTACCTGACGTCTGACCTGTTCCATTCTTGTGCACGCTGCAGAGGGTCGTGGAGTTGATCCCCGTTGCTTTATGCCATCGCTTCACGAGGAAACGCATTCTGCATTAACAGAGAAAAACATTTAGTTTTTATTAAAATGGCAATACAAGGTTCCTCAGTTGTAAATCAGTAAACCCTGAGCTCCAGCAGCCAACCTGGAGAGGGCGATAGAGACTCGGACGGCGGAGCGGAAGCGCGACAGCCCTCGGCGACGCTGACCGAAGGATTCCAGGCTGGAGAGCGCCGGCCGGCCGCCCATCCTGGACAGCAGCGCCAGCGTGGCCTCCTCACACTCCTGGAAGCCGCCCAGCAGTAACAGCAGGTATTTCTTCTGGTAGATCAGAGCCTTACGGAAGCTTTCTGACCTCAGGTACTTCCCATACATCCTCTGTAAGCAGGAGACAGAAGAGAAGAGAAAAAAACAACCATCAACGTTGATCTGATGGGTGAATTTCTTAGAGCTACAGTTAAACAACTAAATCCTCTGATACAAGTTGACTTGAAGGGACTTATTAGCAGCTATTAGCCGACCTTCAGTGCAGCGTTGTCCGCCTCAGGTCCAGTTATCTCTCGCAGGGTGTCGGTCCTGATCTCTCCTCGAAGTCGGGCCACCTGCGTCTGAGCCAGATTTAAAGCTTTCTCCAGACGGATCTTCTCTCGAGTCCAAGCCTCCCGCTCATGGGACAGCAGCACACTGGCCGAGTCCACCTTAGACACTCCCCTCCGGCTGAGGGACTGCAGGAGGAAGTAGATTAATCAAAGAATCTTATTGTCTGGTATGATGTGGTGAAAACGACAATAAAGTTGATGTTTCAGTTGATGTTTGTTTAAACATAAACAGTAAGGTTGATATTTAAGATGTACTGTATGTAAGAGACATTATGTCCCTAGTAAGCAAAGTTCTCATATAACTGCACATTATTCATTATTACTGTACATTATAAAAGATTATTATAGAAACAAATGACAGAGAGCGTAGGGAGAACTGATTTTAGTGTCACGTCAGCATGTTTTTCTGTGTTTACTCACACTTTCTCCTGATCCCAGTCCAGTCTGCCTGTAACGTCGGAGCTCCTCCTCCAAGCGGAGCGTGTGGTTTCTCAGGTCGTTCTTCTCTTCGGTCAGACGACTGACAAAACCCGTCAGCTCGGCGTTCTGCCTCAGCAGCCGCTCCGTCAGGGAGTTGGAGGAGCTGGAGGAGCCTCCTGCCAGCAGGGACACACTCTGAGGGGAAACAATCACACAACACATGTCAAATGTTTGGAAACTGTTGATTTAGGAGGATAGACTCATTGTTAGAGAAATTGAATAGAGAGACAATTCCCCCAAAAAATTCAGTGTGTAGAATTCAAACCAAATAAGGTTAAAAAAGTTGACTGACCTCAGGGATGGAGGGTAGACCCGGGGATTGTTGCAGCATAGTTATGACCTCATCAACACTGGACTGCACCCAGGACAACTCTTCACTGTCAACCTCTGCAGTCAGCCTGTTCAGACAAACACAAATCAGTAAACAGGCCACATAGGAAAAGGCTGGAATATCACAATGCATTAATGGATTCTGTTTGTTTATGCTGCATATAAACATAACCCACATACAAGAGAGTCCGATTTTGAACCCCTGTTACTATAGATATATTGATTTCAGCCACTTGAATTACCTGCCAGTCGTTTTGTTTGCCATGCTGCGGATCTTTGAGGAAACGAGATGGAGTTTGCCCACGATCTTGTCGACCGTGCGCCAAGGACCATGATGAGGTCCGCTGGTGTGAGCTGATGGAGAGAGCTGCAGGTTGGGGGACGCATTCCCACTTTTCTGCTGGAACACCCAGTCTGTGGTACGGTCGGGGGAATCTCTGTGCCAGTCTGCCTGCTGTTCAGATAAAAACAATATGGATTGATTACTTCCTGAGTCACGATTCAGATGAAAACAGGACTGTGTAAGAGGAGTCACTGAGATGTAAGGATTCTTACAGTGTGACTGTCAGCCTGCTGAGCTCCGCTCCCCTCCCTTTGTCTTCTCTGCTCTTCGACTCGGGTTATCCTCTCCTCCAGTCTCTCCTTTTCTTCTTCCAGGCTCTTCCTCTTCTCCATCTCTCTCTCCAGCTGCTCCTGGGTCTCTGACAGTTGTGCTTCCAGGTTTTCCAGCTGGCCCCGAGCCCCCAGCAGCGTCTCCTGGTCCCTTCTCGACCTCTGACTCGCCAAATTCAGCTCTTCCTCTCTCCGCACCACCTCGAGCTTCTGGGCCTCCACCTGACCGAGGAGATGCACCACCTGGAGAAGAACAATCAAGTTAAAAAAAGGAGTTAGACCTAACATGTGGTAACCCCTTAAATTATTTAAACCAGACATAGATCCAACTAAGATAAAAAATGTCAGTACTACTGACTTGTAGAGAAAACCAGGAACATCCCACCTGTGTGTGTTTGTTATCCAGCTCCCTTTGCAGTCTCTCCAGCAGACTCCCTTCCTCCTCGACCCGCTCCTCATTGGAGGAGACGTACTCGGAGGTGACACTTGTCCGCAGCTCCCTTTCTCTCCCAAGTGCAGAACTCATCTCCAGGGCCTTGGCTCGCTCAGTGTCTAACTGGACCTGAAGCTCCTGGAGGCGTCTTTGGAGACTCAGACGCTCCTGCTCACCCTGCTGGGAGAGCTGGGACGAGGCCTGGCGCTGCTGGTTCAGGGTGAGGGTCAGCTGGGCCACACAGCTCTTCTGCTCCTCCAGACTGAGATGGAGGTCCTAAATAAAGAAATACAACTTCTTAAAGTAAGAATAAGAAAGGCGGAAGTAGGGCTCACTAGACAATAAAATGTCCTAAAAGTCTTCCAGTGTAATTACTCCTTTCGTACCTCCATCTCTTCCCTTTTACTCTCCTCAGTTCTTCCAGTTCGACATTTCTCCTTCTCCATGGCCCACTGCAAATCTCTGCTTCTCTTCCTCTCGTCTGTCATCTGGTCACTGACTGCGTCCACCTCGGCAGCTTTCTTCGATACCTCGGCCCTGTAGACAAAGATCATTTCAATGAGAATTGAGAAAATGGATGCTTTAGTCGTGTAGGATTTTAGATTTAATGAATCTGGGCCTTTCAAATGAAACAGATTTGACTGTAAGTTTCATTGCAGGGGGGGCAATCTGCAAAACCTAATGATGAGGTACATCATAGTTTTGGGCAGCAAACATTATTATAAGTCTCTGATTACTGAAATACCTTTGTCGATATGCATCTGTCTTAGTGAAGTATTTTCAAAAAGTTATTTAAATGTATCCGGGTGTGTAGGACACAAACATCATGTCTCACCTGAGTGTGTCCAGCTCTTTGAGGTGTTTGTGTTGAGTCTTGAGCGTCGTCTCCAGCTCCAGCTTCGTCTGGGACAGTTCAACCTTCAGCTCCTCCACCAGCAGCCTGTCCACCTCCGCTGCTCCTCCCGCTCCTCCTCCCAATCCTCCTCCCTCCCTCTGCTCCCTCATACTAACTTCAGCAGCCAAAGACGCTGCAGGCTGGACACCTGAATGACAACAATTAACATCAGACACAGCATGTACAGAAACCTGGGATTTCATATTAAATCTGAAATCTGTGTTTACGATTAGGTTGTGTGATATTTCAGTGGATCTGCTACAATAATAATTAATGAAAAAAATAAACCAGTAATAAAATATACGAATTAAGAGATTTCTTTTCACCTTGATGGATTTGCTCTAATTGACCACGGAGCTGATGAATCTCAGAGATGAGACTCGTCCGCTCTGCAGTGTGGAGGGAACCCATGGCGTCTCTGTGGAGGGCGTCCTGCAGCAGCATCCAAAAGACAAAACCCTCTGAGTTATGGACGGACTCAAATGATAACAGGTGAGAAATGAGAGGAGAGGGCCTGACTCTATACCTTCTGATCTCTTGGATTAAAGCCAGAGGTTGAAATTATATGACAACCATCAAGTGGGGTTAGTTTACATAAGTAGTTTTAAAACTGTAATAGTTCACATACTTATTAACTACTTAGAGATTAGATTACCTAGAGCTGTGACAGTTAAAACGTGCTGTGCAGTTACAAAGATTTTTTTTTTTTTACTTTAGCATCCTTTACTGAAGACACGTCAAGTGTCCTCAGCTGCATTAGTTGCACTTTTAACTTCAACTTATGTAAAACAGTTGACACCTTTAAAGACATTTTAAAGAAGTACTCCACTGATTCTTGTACTCCACAGTATAAATCGTTCCACAAAAAATGGACCTGATCTCTACGTCAGCACATTTTGACAGTTGTTATTACTGACCTGTTCAGTGAGCCTGCGCTCCAGCTGATTGAGGTGGATGATGGCGTCGCTGGTGTCCAGCAGGTCCAACTGGCTGTAGAGGATGTTCTTCATGACGCTTCGCTCCCTCAGAAACACCTGCCTCACTGCGTCCAGGAGCTCGGCACGCCAGTCCACGCTACCCGACGCCTGCAGCGAGGCAGAGACACAGACATCAACGCATGAGCACACAAAGAGAGGAAGACTCGTCCATTTGAAATGACAACTCGACATCTGAATCATCATCTTTGCTTTTAACTCTTTGGTTTCTGACTTGTTTGAGATTTGATAAAACCTTGTAGTGCGTTGTGAAGGCAGGTTTCCTCTACCTGTGTTTCCCGGTGTGTCTGCATCTGAGTGATGAGGCCTTTGAGAGACTCCACGGTTGCCAGCAAATCATCCCTTTCCTTCATCCAGCCTTGGACGTTGAACTGGTGGCCCGGCTCGTCTCCAGGGAGCGGCATCTCCGACAGCGAGAGCACCTGCATCCCCTCCTGGTGCACCTCACGGAGCAACAACTAAATAGACAAACACCACACGGAAATGTGTCTGGAATTATTTTCTGTCTTTTCCAGTTCAGGACAAAAATGAAAGGTTACGCACCTTTAAGAAAACACAGAAACAAGAAGAAAATACATAATTTCTCTTCAAAACTTGGTTTAAAAGACCAACACGTGTTTTCATCATTATCGTAACCGAACGCCAAAACTGAACCATAAATAAAGGTTTATAGGGGGGAAAGGTTTTTACTTTGATGCGGTCGGGCATTGGATCATCAGTTTCTCTCCTGGTGCCCTCTGGTGTCGTCCTGAACTCTTGGTGCAAACTCGGGAGTTCACATCCAGTCCGCTGGCTGTAGTCTGAACTGCTGTCTGCAAGAGCACAGCAAAAATCTCTTGAAACTAAATACTGAGAATGATTAATGATCATTCACATCTGCTGAGGAAGATAACCTGAGGGGGCAGTGTTTCACCTGGTTTTACATCTCACAGGTACATCATCATCACAGCATGAAAATTATTATCACTGCTAATGGAAATGTGGAAAATCAACATGAGAGGTTATGACAAACTATTTTAAATAGATGATTTATCAAGAAAAAGTATAAAGAGCAAATATTTTGGGGGAAAACTGTTCTAGTATAAAACTAAATCCTGAGATTCATCACCACAAAGACTAAGAACAGAAACACACTGGTGCTGAAACCAGAACAGCAGACTGCTTACTCAGGACTATGTGGTTTATAGCACTCAGATTATTTATATAAACTGTTTATTGAAGCAAAAATCCCAAACACAAAGGGCACTGAAGAAAAAGAAAAGCTTAATCACTGTCAGTTTTACTGTGTTTTTACATTAAGAAAATGAAATGCAAAGTGAAGCACTAATGTGAACAGAGGAGTAACGACTGTGTTGTATCTTACCACTGGTGTATCCATCTTTGAACTGAGGCACAGAACGCTCTTGTCTTAATGTTGGAGCCTGGAAATGACAAAATGTGATTCAAATGATTTCTTCTTTGTATTAGAAAAAACTACAACATGTTTCTGCAGGGGAAGGTACTGAGGATTAAACAGAACATGCAGCATCTAACTACATTAAAATCAAACCTCTTCTCTCATGTTTCCTCACCTCAGCAGAGCGTAGCTTGTCGATGACGGACTTCAGTGCTTTACACTCATCCTCCAGTGCATGTATGTCCCGCCGCAGGTTCTCGCTCTCCGTGATATGCCGAGCCTCCATGTCCAGGATTTCTGCAGCGTGGAGCTCCTGCATCTGCACGATCTTCTCCTGAAAGTCGCCGATCACCTCCTCCATCTCCTCTTTAGCGGCAGACGTGCTTTCCGTGCTGAAGTCCAACATTTGGAGAGGTTCGGTCTGCGTGAACGAGTCCGCCACGGCCACATGTTGCTGTTCGAAGCTGCTGTTAAGCCGGGAGCCGTGAGATCTGTGGGAGGACTGGCTGGAACCAGCAGAGTTCTTCTTGGACAGAGATGGTTTATCTTTGACACTGCTTCCCTTAACAGCCGGCTGTTTGGCACCCTTTCTCTTGGGCTGGGTGGTGGAGGAGGATGGAGCAGAGGACTGTGGCTGAGGAGACGGAGATGGAGATGGTGAAGGAGACGGAGACGGAGACGGAGGAACAGAGTCTGCCGCCTTCATCAGAGCTGTCTGTGCCTCCTTCAGCTCATCTCTGAGCCTTGAAACAGACATTTGACGTATGTTGAGTTCATCCTGGAGTTTCTCATTCTGCTGCCTGTTCTGCTGGAGCGCCTCATTGAGCTCAGATATAGACAGTTCACGGACTTGGATTTCCTCCTGGAGTTTGTCATTCTGCTGCCTGTTCTGCTGGAGCTCCTCTTTGAGCTCAGAAATAGACAGTTCACGGACTTGGAGCTCCTCCTGGAGTTTCTCATTCTGCTGCCTGCAGCTGTTGAGCTCCTCTTTGCTGGAATCCACATCCTTTATAAACTGCTGGAGCTCCTCTTTGAGCTCAGAAATAGACAGTTCACGGACTTGGAGCTCCTCCTGGAGTTTCTCTTTCTGCTGCCTGTTCTGCTGGAGCTCCTCATTGAGCTTAGAAATAGACAGTTCACGGACTTGGAGCTCTTCCTGTAGTTTCTCATTCTGCTGCCTGGAGCTGTTGAGCTCTTCTTTGGTGGAATCCACATCCTTTGTAAACTGCTGGAGCTCCTCTTTGAGCTCAGAAATAGACAGTTCACGGACTTGGAGCTCTTCTTGCAGTTTCTCATTCTGCTGCCTGGAGCTGTTGAGCTCTTCTTTGGTGGAATCCACATCCTTTATAAACTGCTGGAGCTCTTCTTTGAGCTTAGAAATAGACAGTTCACGGATTTGGAGCTCTTCTTGCAGTTTCTCATTCTGCTGCCTGGAGCTGTTGAGCTCCTCTTTGGTGGAACCCACATCCTTTATCAACTGCTGGAACTCCTCTTTGAGCTTGGATATTGACAGTTCACGGATCTGGAGCTCTTCCTGTAGTTTCTCATTCTGCTGCCTTGAGCTGTTGAGTTCTTCTTTGGTGGATGCCACGTCGTCTCTGGCCTCCTGTAGAAGCTCTGTCCTGTCTGATCCTTCTACAGATTTTACCTGGTGGACAGTTAAGCAGAGGATTAAATACAGAGAAATATATATACACTGATAAATAATATAAAAACACTGATAAAACTGTGCAACAAATTAAGAAGCAAAAACAAATATGTCTTACTTGGAAAAGTTCTCCTTTGAGGTGAGCAATGGTCATTTCCCGTTCCTTAAAAAAGATATATGCATAAGTAAAATATGTATACATTTATATATGAATTCTTGCATACATATTGGTAGTTTGCACACTTAAAGTAATGTCGCAAGTATGATACTAAAGGCAGCAGCTGGTTATCTTAGCTAAGCAGAGGCAGAAAAAACATCTGGCCACCTCTAAAATGTACACGTTTGATAAACCCATAGAGAAATTAGTGTAAAATGTAAAGTTGTAGTTCGAAGTTAACAAGTTTATCAGTGAGATTTAAAAGAGCTGGATTTTGGATTTTGTTACCTTCATACAGAGCCTGGCCTCCTGTTTCCTTTTGCTATGCTAAGCTAACTGGCTGCTGACTTCAGCTACATACTACAAAATCCGTTTTTGCACCAACAAGGTTTAACTGTGTCCAGCTGTCTCTGTACCTGCAGCAGCTCCTGCAGCTTCTCCAAACTCTCCTGGCAGCTGCTCAGCTCCTCTTTGGCAGCTGCTGCCTCCTCTTGAGCCTCCGCGAGTTCCTGTTGAAGCTTGACTTGCCCACTGTCACTAGATGATACCTAAAGTGACCAGGTTGTATTATTAGAAAACACTAGTAGAAGGTAGGCATGTTTGCTTCTGAGAAAATATTGGTTTATATACCCTACCATTTGAAGTTGTTCCTGTAGTCTCTCCAATGTGACCGTTTTTTCCTTGAGAGAAAAGCAGATGATCATCAACAAACATCACTTATCTTCACAGTAAGTACCAACACTGATGAGCTGTTTAATGTGACATACTTGGAGCTCCTCCTGGAGTCTGCTGCTGCTCTTGTTGTAGCTGTCGAGCTGCTGCTTGGTGGCCGAGGTCTCGTCTTTAACCTCCTGCAACTCCTGAACAAGTTCTGACACTGATGGCTGGGAACCAGCAGAGGAGGCCTGAGAAAAATATCACAAAGATCCAAACCTATCAGAGCTGAACTCAACAATTCACCTTCTGATACTTAATCAAAATAATACACAGGGGTTGTGTTGGTTCACCAATAATTTGAGTGCAGGGAAAACTTGTTCTCTTATATAAAGTGCCAAGTATAATCGGTCTATTTCTTTGGGTAAAGAAGAAAACAGAAACTATCTTCCACAACATTTTAAATTTGCCAAAAATCTCAAACTATTTCCACACTTATTGGCTGAACTCTTACCTCCACAGCTGGTGAAGACCTCTGGTGTGTCCTGGCCTTCATCTGACTCAGCAGGTCCATAAGCACAACCAGCCTCTTCTCGTACTCCAGCACCTCCTCCTCAGAGCTGGAGAGCAGCTGCTTCTGGAGCTCCTGGTCTTTCTGCATCCCACTGAGTCCCACCTCCAGCTCCATAAGTTTCTGGGTCAGATGCACCACCTTCCCCGTGGAAACTTGTCTCGCTTGGCTCAGTCCGCTGAAACCCATTTTGGGAATACCAAAGTCACCAAAGTCACGTACATGGGGATCGTCATTGGGCTTCACATGCGTCTCTGTTCGTCTCTGCATGTCCTGGTTTTCTTTGGATCCCTGGTGCTGCTGCTGGAAGGCCTCCAGGGTGGCTTGGCTGACCATTGCTGAAGCCATTTTCTCCCTCAGATTTCCCTCCAGGTTAGACACCCTCTGCTGGAGACCATCTGCATCGCTTTGAGTTTGCCCCACAAGGAGGCGACTGCGGCTTAACTCAGCGTCTTTTTCGACGACCAGGTCCTCCAGCTCCCGGATACGGAGCCCTAACTCCTCCACCCTGGACGTTGCACTCTGCTCCAGGGCTTGTACTTGGGCCTGCATGACGACGAGACCTGCAGTTTTCTCTCTCAGAGCTTCTTCAAACTCGCCCTCTGAACTACCCAGTTTTTCTGCTTCATCCAAAGCGTCCGTGCTCTCTTTAAAACACAGATATGTCTCCTTCAGTTTACTGTGATCTGTTTTCAGCGTGTCCAGCTCTTTGGTGGTCAGGTCCATTCTCTGCTTCATTTCATCATAGTCCTCTTTAGCAGGCCCCCACGTGCCACTCTCTGCGTCACCCTTGATGTCCTCGTCTTCCTCTGCAGCCTGTTTCTGCTCGATATTGGCCAGTTCCTCCTGAAGTTTCTCTATGACTGCATTCAGTTGGTCAAGCTCCTCTTCATTATTCCTCTTCTGACGCTGTTGTTCACTCCGCAGGCATTCCACCTGGGACTCCAGGTCTTTTAGCAGCTCATCCCTCTCATCAATTTCCTACAGAGTAGAACATCAAGATTATTAAACCATAAAAACACCTGATGTGAGGAGTCCATGGTGATACCGCTACACGATGAAACCTCGGAGTCCCTGCAGTGCTGAGAAAGATTTGTTTGGCCATAGATAAAGTAGTTTCAATTAATATTTCTTTAGTTTATAAGTGCTCTACAGAGACTCAGAGGTTTAATAAGCCACCTCAGATGAGCAAATGATCACCTCACAACAAATGATGGTTTTGTGGAGTTACTTACCAAAACAATACAAGCACAAAATGACCCAACAAAAACGGGGGTGGAAAATAAAAGTGAACAGAAAACCAGGGAACACACACACTGATGCACTACTACGGGGCTATGCGTATTCGAAATAGACTTTGGTTCTATTTCATATACGCATATTGTGTTACCTTGTTATCAGAAGCTGTTTCCGTGTGTTGAAGCTTAGTGATCTGTTCATTAAGAAGTGCTATTTGCCTGTCCTTCTCCTCCATCACCTTCAAAAGTCAGAGATTATAATGCGATGGCTATTAATAAAACACGTCCAATCAAGAGTGAGCCTTGAGGTGGTGGACTACTGAAAGTCCCAAAACTCAGTCAAAGCAGAAATATGTGGCAGGGGCGTTCTTAAATCTTGCATCAAAAAAAAATCCTAAAAATGTGCAGATTAAAATTAGCAGCAGAGAGAACATTTAAAAAATACAAAAAAATCAGAAAACACACCCACTGAACAAGTATTTTTACAGTTTGTGAGCAAAAATATTGATGTTTTATGGAAATAATCGTGTTATATATCCCATCTATCAGAGAAAAAAATCCATTGTGATTTAACACCCAGACTTCGAAGATATAAAGTTGCCGCAGTTTGTTTACCTGGATCAAGCTGTCCCTTGTTTCTAGGTATTGCTGCTGGCTGCTGATCTCCTTGCTCTGGATCTCCAGCTGCATTTGAAGCTGCTGCACCTCCTCGCTCTTGTTCTCCAGCTCCTCTCTGAACTGTTCCAGCTGCTCCTCCAGGTTACAGATCTGAGGCAACAAGGGAAACAGGATATATAACAAGTATGTTAGAAGAGACGCAACATGCACCTCAATGTCAGGACAAACAAAACCTTACAGATATTATCAGCTTTTTTTGTTTAGTACTAAATATTTACTATTCCTGATCGAACATAAAAAAGTAGTTAAGTAGTCTAAGAAGTTAATGTTAAAATTTGTTTAATTTCTGTTTTTGCAGAGTTTAATAATGATCCACGTTTCATATGCATTAACATAAAGAACACTTGCGAGACAGTTGCAACTTTTCTTAATCTTTTTCTCATCCAACACAAAAATAAATGTCTTGTGTTTATAGATTATTTTATGCATGTATCAGTGTTTAAAATAGGAGCAATGTAGGTTTAGAGGATTAAGGATTTTGTTATGTATATCCACATAATATAAACCTTCACGATCAAAGATATAATAATGCATATATAAACTCAAATTTAATTTTTAAAAATCCTCAAATCACAAATTGAACGTCACTCAACCTCTTTCTCTTTGCGCTCCAGAGCTTCTCTCTCCGTCTGTAACTGAGCCTCCAGTGTTGACTGGTTGGTCTCAGTGATGGATGCATGCTGTTTCTTTTGTTCCTCCTGCAACGCACACACATAAAAGAAAGTATTTTGCTCAGTGGTTGTTTACGACATCCGTGGAAAGACGTGAAGAAACAAAGTCTTGTAATAGAACAGATTTCTGAAAGAAGCTACACATGCTTTGACATAAAAATGCTGTATCGTGCCACTAGCACTCAATTTGCAATTTGTCAACTGAGCAAAGAGGAGAATTACCTACACTACTCCTCCTTCACTCACCACAGCCCTCCTCCAACACTGGGGGGCAATCTTGACAGTTTATAGCCACAGCTCAGTGTCAGCATCACTAAAAGCAAACTGCCGAGGCGGCTGAAGTACCCCCACCCACATATTGTTCTCCTTCTGTGAACATCCTGTCCCTCCTCCCGTTCCTCCACTAGCTGTCATCTTATCTAAAGGCTCTCTCACACACCCTCAGCCAAGCTTCACACGCTATTGTTCCGTTTTTTCTCTCTTGCAGTGTCTGCTTTAGTCTGCAGCACATTGTTCCTTTCCCATCTCCCCTCCCATTCCTTACCTTCTCCAGGGAATCAGCGCTGGCCAGCAGGGCCTGCTCCAGCTCGCGGATGCGGCTCTCCAGCTTGTCAATCTCTTCGTCGCGCTCTCCCAACTCACGACGCATCTGCTCCGAGCTGAGCAGCAGCTCACTGCACCAATCCGCCTTCTCCTTCAGCTGGGAGGTCAGCTGGTCCACCTGGTAGTGAGAGGCAGAGAGAGAGAGAGAGGGTGGGGGGTCTTTTAACAAGAGATTGTTCACAGCCATAGCTGAAACATGTACAGCTAGCTGGGAGGTCAGCTGATCCACCTGAGAAAGGAGGGGGCCAGGAGAAAAAAGAGTTGCAGGGACAGCGGGGAGAGAGAGATTTCATTCAGGGGGACACAAACAGAGCAAAACAATAACCAGGAGGAGGCTGGCAGGTAACTGATCCACCTGTGAGACGGCAAAACAGCAGCAGATCAATGAGCGGGAGCAACAGGACGAGGAAAGGTTTGTTGAGGATGAACTGGGAAATGAAAATGATCCAGAATGTCCTTATGCTAGAAACAGCATCTACTTTCACAAACGTTCCACGGCTCAATTAAACAAGAAAATGATGTTTCTTCATTAAGACAGATTTTTTTTAAGGATCTGAAATCTGAGATACAAGTCAGATCAAGAAGATGAAACTGCAGTAAGGCTGAGGAAATGCATCCTTTCACTGGCAGCTCTTCATCAAATATTAATATGCATCGAGTGTAGTACAGACTGTTCATGAGAGCACTTGAGCACAGAATGGGTTTTTATATTTTTTTAAGCTCGACTCGTCCATCCAGAATGTGGATGAAATGCAGTCAACTCAAGTGTCTTTTTCGACACAATTTCCTGCACGATTTTCTGAAAAAAACCTGGCGAGACTGATTTTTACTTTTCCTGCATAGATGTGTTTAAGAAATTATTTTAAAGCCACTAAGTGAAACTAAAACATCTATAAAAGCTCAGCTTACAACGTTAAAGCAAAGCCACTTGGCTCGTTTTACGGTGAGGTTATTTTACTTATTCCATTCACATTTTGTAAACCTAATTTGTTTTAACCGTTTTGCTGATGGGGACATTTAAAAAGGGACGGATCAGAATGAGACAGGGCTTTGTTGTGAAGTTCAGACATTTCCAAAAGAAGTAAAACAGTAAAGCAAATCCAAACAGAGGGAGCTGAGAGAGACGGGGGGATGACAGAGACGGAGAGGGTCATTAATTGCTACAGGGTCGGGCAGGATCACTTAAGATGCACTAATTGCTCTCTGGGGGAGACTTGACTCTACATGAAGCTAGAAGCAATACCTTAAAGGTTACTCCGTCCACCTGCAATAGCCAAGAGGGAGAAAAGGCAGCAGCATAGAGGATCAGAGGAGGGAGAGTTCAAGGGCAAAAGGGGAGGAAAAAGCACTTAGTGAGGAAAGTGTGGCACAAGTCTCTGGAAATGATAAAAGTGGTAAAGTTGAAGCAGAAGTGCGACAGGGGAATAATATGTATATATGCAACAAACACAAGGAACCCATAGCATTACCCAGAGACAGAACAGGAAAACCTAAGTTATTAGAAATTTTTGGAAAGTGTTTGAAATGTACATTGAGAGCCCAAATCCCAGAAAAGTCTATTTTGTAAAGCCGACTCTGCTCCTTCATATTATCTTAAGGAAAACTTTTTGAATTGCATGATTTTCTTGTCTTATTGTTTCTATTTAATTACAAATAAGGTGTCCATGATAAACAGGGCACAAACTTTAACATGCAAAACTCTTTGTGATGTGAAAAGATTCAATCGATTGTTTTCAGGACAAAAATAATGATTCAAATGTGCTGCAGCTCCATGAGATGACAGCGTTGATGAGAGAGGGGACTAGATGGTGTTTGGATAAAAATAATTAGTAGCAGAAAAGCAAAAGAACCTCAGGCAGAGAAAATACACAATGATGAAACAGTAACTGCTGCTGTCACGAATGAGTCGGATAAAACTTCATCATGTGGCAATTCTGAGGTCCTAAAATGTGTGAGCCAAGCTTTAACCTTCTGATCATAAAAAGTTGAGGACTATAAAACAATTAACCTAAATATCTTACAACACTAAAGAACTAAGGGAAGCTGTAAAGTTGGGTTCATTATCACATATGACCCCTTTCACATCACGTGTTATATGCAATATAAAAATATTGCGGCGCTTTAAGCAAAGTTATTTGAATTCATCCTGTGAACTGTCACCATGACCCTGACATGAGTGTTCACTTCTGAATCCTGACATCAGGGGTCACATTACACATTATGTTATTGTCCTTCTGTCAGAATTCACATGATACAGACACTTTGCTTTATTTCTGACAAAGTCTTGTATTTGAGTAGAAGCTGAAAAAGTGCAGTGACTAACATTAGCACCCCCAGTGTATTGTGTATTTGAAGACCATTGCAATAAAACACACTATTACACAACTTTCAAAAGATCGCAAGGGCAAACATTAATCCTATTTATTCACCTGCGTAACTCTCACACTGTTTGGTATCATTTTCCAAACAGCACAAGTAATTCTACCAGCTCTTTTGTGCGACTCTGAGCTGAGTGTTGTAGCCACAACAATGAACATCTCTATTACTGCCTGGTCCACAGAGAACAGAGCTTTCTCCCGTTACCTCTCGGGTTCTTTGCTCGGAGCCTGTCTGAAGCTTCTGTGGATTCTTCAGCTGCTCCTCCAGTTTCTGGATCTCCTGCTGGAAGAAATCCCTCTCGTGTTCTCGGTCCACAGCTTGTTCCTGGACACCAAAATAAGGAAATACAAATATGTGAAATAGACAGACATTAAAACAGATATTCAACAAAGACGACAGGAAAGCAGAGTTACTTTTCTTTGTCACTTACATCGAGGAACCTCCTGTTCTTGTCCAGCTGTTTCTCCAGAGCCTGGATCTGTTGCTGCAGGTCTCCGCTCTCGGTCATCTGAGCTTGCTCCAGCTCTATCACCCTGTTGACCTGTTCCTCCAGCTCGGCCTCCAGCAGCTTCACCTGCTTCAGGAGCTCTGTGTTCTCCTTCTCTGCCTGACGCTGGACCTCCACCTTCTCTTTCATCAGCTTCTCTGTCTCCTCCAGCAGGTCTACAGGGGGACGGAGAGGGGGAGAGGTTAGGCATCACTGCCTGACACCTGGAGGTGGTTGACGTGAGTGATTTAGTCATTCAGGTTTGATTTCAGTGATGAGCAGGATGCTGAGATGGATCTGAAGAGTCTGACGTCTGTGCGCCTGGTAAATTACAAGTGATGCTGATTTTGCTCTTTGCAATGTTGATAATTTTAGTTAGTTAGCAACATTACACAAAAACTACTTTGCTCCAAGAAGTTTTTTCACTCTCTCTAACATTGCGAGAAAGGGTGTTTTTCCCCCCCCAAGATTTTTCAGAAAACAATTCATGGATTTTGATGAAAAAAACATTTGATATGATTGTGAAATTTGTTGCCAATTCAATCTAGTGAATTTAAATGCAGGTTCATGAGGGGAATGCTGGACCTTGGCGGAGGTATAAACTCTTGAGTGCCATTCTAGTTTCTAATGGTCTCATTTCTTACATTAACACAGCAGAATGTATTTCTTTCTATTTACTTATTTATGTATTTATTCTTCTAGTATCGAATGCCCTTCTGGTTTCATATATTGCGGTTCATTTTCCTCCACTCCATACGGAAATAATGGCAAACATCAGACTCTTCTAACATCTCAGTCAGCTTCGCGACATAATGCCCTGTTACCAAACATGAACACCCATCATGGCGCCTCTTTACCCTTCTGCCGACACCAGTGAACAACAACCACCAGTTCACCCAGGATCAAACCCCACAGGATTAGTGCAAAAGTGACAAGGTGAGAGAGTGCAGATGACACAGAGATCAAACACATGGACAGTCCAGACGTAGCAATATCCATGCCCAATAAGCGTTTACAGGCAGGGGGAGGGACTTCCTGAACCGCCAACCATCTCACTCAAAGAAATGCTGTAAACACAGCATGCACACATCTACATTGAAATAAACATAAACCATTATAAAACAGTGTGAAGATGGTTGACAATTAGGAAATCATGACTACAGTTATATGTCTGAAGATTACTTTAATTTAAACATGCTAATATGAGGGCTAACATTGACTCCAAGACATTAAGAATGACAGAGCAGGACAAAGTCAATGAAAATGGAAAGCCAAAGCGAAGGTTAGTGATTGAACTGAGTGAATTTGTGAGCCTAAAGCAAGCAAGCTCCAAGCTTTTATTTATTTTCTGTTGGTGAGTTGCTGGATTAGGGTTAAACAGATGTATACTGTCACTCAGCTACAGTAGACAAATTAAAAGAACATATAGACATGAGCGAGCCATGCTCAAAGTGGACACACCTGCTTCAGGTGCTGCAACCATTGCAGCTTCAACTAGGCCTACGGGAGGATAAGAAAGCACAGGAGTTTAACATGCTCTGGGTTTTGTCATGAACAGGAGAAAGAAAGGTGGAGATAGTCTGGCAGTGCGTTTTTCTGTCTGCCAGTTGTAGGTTAATGCAGCAGAAAGGATGTGGTGAAAGGAAAAGCTTTCGGAAACAGCCCCTTTTGGTCTCCACACTTAGATACAGAATACTCACCACTGTAACAGTGAAACCCATGGGAAACCTTTTTGATAATATATATAATGTAAAATGAGCAGTTATCGAACTTGATGTTTCTGGAAGTACCTGTAAATTTATGACCTGTGTCACAAAAAGCAGTAGCAAGTGTTACAGCAATGTAGATAAGCCCAAAGGTGTTGACTTGACAAAAATATAATTCTTTTATTGACTATTTGACCCTTGGTCTTTACACCTGACACTGACTGTACCACCCAACCACTCACGCTCGTAAATGTATTAAATCACTTTCATTAGGTTGCAGCAACATGTGAACAACAGAGGAAATCAATATGAGGGCTGTGCACCTTTGAATCAGTCTTAGACCTTTCAGAGAAACCAGTATAAAGGCAGATGAAGGAATTGTATACTGTCAATATAATGTACTGTGTTAAGAGTAGCAGTTTAAAAGACAATTCAAAACAATGATTAAAACCACTCTATGACATGCAGCTGACTCTGGGTTAATGATTCATGTCAAATCAAGCTTTAACGAGTAATTTAAAGTTTTTGTGTCAGTTTATGAGACGAACGTTTGACTTTCGTTTAAATACAATAGTGCGAAACAAACTGGAACTGGAAACTTGAGCCCTAATGAAATAGAAAAGAAAATCTTAGGACAGAGATGAAATCTTATATTTTCGGTCATAATTTACTCCGTTTTTTCTAGACATCAAAAATCTACAATGAATGGTTCAGAACAAGCTGAATATACTGATTTCCAAATATTTTCCTGTCTACAAGTAGTGTAGGTTATTCTCATCTTCGTCGAGGGAGTTCTGGAATACGTACAAAGCTCACGGGGCCCGGCGTTCTCCCTCATAGCGTCCTGTTGCCGTGACAGCAGCTCCCGCTCCTCCTGCATCTGAAGCCTCTCCTGCTCCAACTCCTGCAGCCGGCTACTTGTAACCTGCAGGGAAAAATCATATCCACTTATAACGTGGCTTATATTAGAATATTTGTTTTGTTACTTAAAGGCTGGGTTCTCTGTACCCTGCGGTGGATTTGGTGCACTAATAGCATCACCATCAACGGGATGCAGTATGTAGGACTGCCTCAAAATCAACTTCAGTACCCAAGAGATTTACATGAGATTTCAATGGACAACAATGAATATCTATAGAACAGAGGGGAAAAAATCTATATATTTCACTCTGGCTACACAGAAAATATTTGTTAGTGGGATCAACCTAATGTTGGTTTTGAATATATGCGTTAAAATGTGTGGATATCTGATCCGAGCCCGAGGTCAGGCCGGGTGTAGACAAAAAAATTGAAATAATATTCAGGTCAGGTTTGGTCACGTTGGCTTTTTAAACTTCATGTGCCTGTAATTGGGGAATAAAGCATTTCGCTCAGGTTCTGACACAAATAAACAGAAAGCCTGTCGGTTCTGCTCAGGCTTGGTTAATTTTCTCTTGGGCTTAAAATGGCCAGGAAATTGTGGCCCAAGTCTCACTCTAATATATGTGCTGACACATATATATGATAAGAAAGAGAATCACACTACTTTTTATGCCTCACATTTTATTCTATATGTACATATTTTTAGTTTTTCCTTCCGGCAGATTGAATTCAACCTGAAGTTACTGTGCTTACGTGTGTGACTCACAACTCTGTCTGTGTAAAGGCAAGACACGAACATATACTTTTAACATGGTCACGTGACGTGCTGCCTCACAGAAAGGTTATCATCCTTCCTCCTCACCTGCAGCTCTTGCTCAAGGTTCATCTGCAGCTCTCCCTTCTGACGCAACTGCTCCTCCAACGCAGCCCGCTCGCCCGTGTAGCCATCAATTACACCTGAGTGTGGACAGTGTGGGAGAGAAGGAATCAATCAGCAGAAGAATACAGCGGAATTAGCTTGAGCCTTGTTGTCAAGGTTCAGTCGCACGCACACACGTATGGTTGCCGTCCAGATGAATGAGCACTTAACAGCGGGAGACAAAATCCAAGGTTACCAACAACACAAAAGCAAACGAAAACACACAAACAAAGCGAGGTGCACACACAGACGCATTCAAATGCAGAGACGAATACAAGTGAGCACGTCTGACCCATTTAGCTCGACATGAAGAACAAGCAGTAAACACAATGCAAAGCTCTATGATTACTGTACTGCTCTGTCACAGGTCAGCAAGCATTAGGCACCATGGTATTCAGTTCATGGATACAGGGAAGGAGATAGGCACACAATTACAGACTGGTCATGGACCATTCATTAATTTCCGTGATTAAAATTTTTGTGTAGAATGAGGCCAAATCTAAATATTTCACATTTTTTTCCTGCATGTATATATTTCGTGTGGACAAAGAGCTCTTTATCTTATGTGAAGCGGAGAGAGACAGAAGGTAAATGTCACCTGTGTTGTCATTTGATTTCAGAAATGTCAGCAGGAACCTAAGCTGTGTGTAAAGTTTGCCTAAGGAGGGATACCTCACACAGATGCACATCATTACTCCCTAAAAAAAACACTGTCCACCAAAGACACAGAGTTCTCCCGACAATCTGCAAAACAACTTCATCATGACATTACAGCCGTCTAACTAATCTCAATCTCGTTCCATTTCAATGACGTATCGTATGTACATGAGCCAGTGAAGAAGATCTTCTTTCCAGGTTGAGTCCGTCACTTAACTCAAAACCAGTTTGAAGAGGCCACACCCTGAGCTTTTACCTACGTGGATCCATCCACTTTGCTGTAGCAGGTGTCCACGAGACAACAGATTTCAAACACTCCTTCACAGTTTATAAGGAAGAAGCATGCCACATAACCAGATGCGGAAAAGTTGCTCTCAAACTCGTTTGAATGAAATGTCAGGTTCAGAGCTTGGGGGGTAGAATCTATTCTCTCTTGAAGCTACAACTGTAAGTGAATCAACAGAAAATGTATTGGCAGCTATTGGGAAAATTGTGTGATTGTTTCAATCTTCTTTAGGAACAAAATATAAAAATATTTTCTGATTTACAAAAATATGAGGATTTGCTGCTTTTCTTCGACAATAAATCAAAAGTGTTTAGCTTTTGTACAAAACAAGCTTTGGGATATTGTCAACACAGCTGTTGGCTACAGCCTTATTATCTATAATGTTCTTGCACAGATGTCACATGATACCAAACATATGACGGCAAATATTTGCTAATCTCTGGCACCTTATGACCAAAAACAAACATGGTAACAGGATCCTACTAATGTCAAAGACACTGAAAGATTAGAAGTTGTTATAAACTCACCATCGCTCAGTGTCACGAGGCCAGAGTGTAGGACATGACTGCTGTACTGTACACTTAGTGAAGTGAGTAAAGAGTGAATGTGGTTGTAACAGTTGACCCTCATGGACCAGCTGTCTCTGACAAGGATGGTACAGGCGCCCTGCCCTCCCGACCCACAAGGCCCTGTCGCTGCACTGAAAACGTTCTCAGTTGTAAAATAAGCACCGAAGTCTGACTGAGGTTTCTGTCCTGAAGATTTTTCTTACGGTTTCCTCCATACGCATTCATTTAGCTGTCGATATAATCAAATGTTCAAACACAAACAAGAAACAGACTCACAGACGCTAATTACCATTTGTCGATTTCTCAGCACAGATGGTCTCACACTCCTTTACACTTCCACTCCAGCAGCTGATCCCCTCACTCCCAGTAACACCCCCCACCTCCGAACCCATGCACACATGTGTTTTCACCTCAGTGCCTTATGCTCTCTAATGCAGCTCTGTTTTCTGTAATCATTAATAGATCGCCCGCAAGAATCCATGGAGACTGTGAATGAAACTGCATTTCTTGAAGACGTGTGAGGAAAATATCTTTAAGGTGGCTTAACATTTAAATCAGATTCTTTGACGAACTCCTGGGGCCCAATAAATGTGATAAACATTTAAATCAAACTAAAATATGACTCAAATCATTTCACGCTGAACCTATTTTGTAAAAAAAAAAATCACAAAAACACAAAGTCTGTTAAACACACTCACCCTCTGCGCGGTGAAGCTCCAGAGCCAGCTGCTCCCGTGCGCGGGACTCCTCTGAGACCCTCTCCTGCAGCTCCTCCTGCTTCTGGAACAGCTCGCTCATCTCCTGGTTGTGGCGGAAGGACTCCCGCATCAGCTCGGTCTGGGTCATCCGGGCATGTTCCAGCTGAGGAGGGGGAAAGGAATGACTCGTTTAATCTCAGCAAGCATAAAGGTTTTTAATGTTAGATCTTTGTCCTAAAGGAGCACTCCACCAATTTAACGCATGAAGATCAGTTTACCAGTCATAGAAAGAACTACTCAGCTGGAGAAATCCGTTTCGGCTGATAGCGTCGGAGTTATATTGGTTTAGAAAGCGTAAGAAAGAGTTTAGGAGCCAGAAATGATCATTAAAGTTCTGACAATGGAGTGACATGTAAAAATCACTGGATCAACCCTCAGCAAACAACACATCTATCCATCATGTGAAAGGGACACTTGTGACATCCACAAAATAAACCTGCACTTACCAAACTCATTAGATGGGAGAAGGGAAAGACAGATAAACTGTCATTTGATCATGTGATTATATGACAGGTTTGACACTATCTCTTGTCAATGTCTATTTTAACATTGTATAAAGAATTTTCATACTGATGACAATATATGAGGATATGAGAAAATATTTAGTTTTATACTGTTTTAATTTGCATAAGCAAGTTTTTTATTAAACTGACTGAGAAAAGCATTTTGTTGTCACCTTTAAAAATGTAAGACGACTGCGAACGGCCTGAGAAAACAGTTCACTGTCTCATAATGTGAAAACAACTAAGATGCACGTCTGCACAAAAAAGGCCACATGTACAAAAGTCAGAAACAAAATGAGGCGATGTGTAAACGTGACACACTGACACTATGACATCACTTCTTGTCAAGTCACAGAGGGCAGAGAAATCATTACAAGGCAATAAACCGCCAGCGTGTTCGCATTCTTTTCATATTTACTTTCCATAGATTTCCATCTACCTGAGCAAAGGTCTTGTAATGTTACGGGAAGCAGGAAGTAGCAAAGTGACCCTACCACATAGAAGTCATATTTTCATTTACAAATAGAAAAGCAGCACAGAGAGCTGCTTGTTTCCTGCTTGGAACTGCATCACATCTGCATGTGTGGACCTGAACTAAATAAAACAGGCTGAGAGAAAATGTGCCCATAAGAAATTAATCAGCTACATGTCCTACATCCATCTGAGGCTGTTTCAAATTGCACAATCCTACTCTGTATGTGTAATTTAAAAAGCTGTACAGTTGTGGGATAAAGGTGTAAAACTTACTGTATAAGGAGGAGTGGGCAGGGAGATTTTGGACATAACTTTAAGCAAGTGACCATTAGTCCTGTGATTGATGTGCGAGATCTTTGTCTGAACCACCACGGCATTTTTCTCGTTCAAGGTGCTGCAAATTGGGAAAGGTCGGGGAAGGGGTATGCGAGATTCCACCTCGTACACATCCTGATCCTCCCCCTCCACCCACGTGCTGTTCTGCATGCTGGAATTCCAGTAAGAGCGGTGGGAGTCCATGGTAAAGGACGGATGCGTAAACGGAGAACTTCCAACCTCGTTCTGTTACGTTGTCGCTCTTTTCCTGGATTCATCAAAAGACGTCTCAACTTGCCATGATCCGTCAGGCTGGGCTGCACGACCGCAAATGAGAATGAAGTCCAGTGGGGAGAGAAGGTTGTGGATAGCTCCAAGCAACAGTTTCTATGTTTGCCACACACCAGAAGAGTAAACAACATTGGGATAGGGTGACATTCACGTCATCTTGATCACATGCTGCCTGGTTGAGGTAGAACGAGTTCCAGGTACACATTGAGACAGAAAATCATCGGACAGCGGCGAACGTTTTATAAAAAGTGTCATCCTCGGCAGCAGGTGTAATCCACAGTTTGGTCCAACAGCTTAAAGGGCATTCCTGAACATGACAGCACAAGGTATGTCAACACAAAGGCAAGCATTTCTCCTACTTGTGTCCTCTTTGAAAAGCTCCAGTCGTCTCTGTGTTAATTCTGACCTTCTTTCTTCACAATATGATGCCGCTCCGTAAAGCTCCCGCTCCCACGTCAGCTCCAGCTCTCTCTCTCGCTCTCTCGCTCTCTCTCTTCTCTCTCTGGAGATTCTTTAACAATACTATGCCACCGTAGCAACCCCGACCTGCAGGGAAGCCTCCCAGGGGCCCCTTTTAATTGTTTGGTCCAAGCGGCAGCCAGCCGAGGGTGAAATGACAGCGTGCGGATGTAAAGTCGCTCGGTCTTCTTACTTCCTTCGTGGGACTGTCATTCCCTCTCTCTGCACATGCTCGGTGCTTACAACATAGTATTACTCACTGATGCCGGATAGGTCTCCTCTCAGGCGCGGTTTACTTACCCCAGGCGGGCTACAGTCACTCTGTTACACTCACTTTGCCTCTGTCCACTCATGTGGTTTAAAAATAAAAGATTAAATCCTGGACTTCCAGGTTAGTTTTCCCCGTCTCTGAGTGGAGGATTTTTTTCTTTCACTTCCTACACTGATCGCTCACAGCAGGATACTGTTCAGCAAAAGTGGGAGGGAAGCAGGCGTGGCTTCAATCCTGAGGGCCAGTGGACCAGGTAGATTTGCAAATAGATCTCTCTCACACACACACACACACGCCTTATAGGCGCAAATAACCACAGACAACACACACCCTTTCCACAAAATGTTGCCAAACTGGATTACCTCCCTATACGCAGCCACAAAAAGAAGCGATTAAGTCGCTCTGACATTCAGCCTCTAGGTCCCACCTACTGTCTCTGTTTGACATGTCAACAGTCATACTATTTCCATGTCTCACTGAGGCGTCTCACCGGCAGATAATGGGAGGGGAGCAATGAGCGAACACAGACACCTTTCCCGAGCAAATCATTTACAGCAGTAGTTTAACGCTTAAGACACTTAACATTCCTGACCGGCTTGTTACATCAATCTTTCTTTCACGACGCTGCTTCCCAGACATGATGATCCAGCTCCGCTCACTGAAAGATTAATGTGTATGGGATCGATAGCAGCAGGAAAATCATTGAACAAACCATTAGAGGCTTTGTTGATTACGAGTTTATTGTGCTGTTAATTGTGTGTAGTTGGAAGAGACGTAAACTGCGAGTGGGTGTTTACTGGAGCTGCAAGCAACTGTCATTTTAATTTTTGATTTATCTGCTGCTTATTGTGTGTGTCATGTGTAATCTATTAATATAAAAAAGAGGCACATAAATTTCCCAGAATCCTTGTTGTCATATGTATAAAAAGGTCTTGTTTTGTTTAACTAGCATTTCAGAACTCAAAGACATCCTGTTCATGATTAATTTATTTTAGAAGACTTTTTTCATTTTGAGGTTGGAGACAATTTTCTGCCATTAAAAAAAAATAAAACACTGAATTAATTATCAAACTTATTGCTGATATATCAATGTATTATTTAAGCTTACGTACATTAAACGTACATAATTTATTTATTGTGGTGATAACGTTCTGTGGCGGAGATGGACGGTGGAACAACGATGCTGTGATGCCTGGCCTGAAATTTCTTTCAAGCTATTTTTAGATCACCAAGATAAAATGCATGTCGGCGTGAATAACGCATGAATTCCAGCCAAGGGGAAGATGTGTCGTGCAGTCAGTTACCGTAACACATCCACTGGCCTACTTAAACTGGCCCCGTCTCTGTGGGCTGACACTGGACACAGCAGGCACGTTACACAGACAGCCTGCAGGGGGGTGGAGCTGCTCCGTCCCACTGGACTACGATAGGCAGGTCAGCCGGGACAAAAGCTCAAGTGTAAATACAGCTCGTATCTACAGGCAACCACCGGGAATGAGGCAGCTCTTTTGTGCGTGAATTCTAGACAGGACAACTTTGTTGCCGGCCAAATTCTGCAGCCTCATCACCACTATACGTCCGTGAACAGGCGTAGAAGCACACAGGGGGTTAACTGTGTGGAGAGTGAGCATTTAAATGTTTTGACAAAAGCTAAACGTGTCACTAGGGTTTTCCATTTATTGGTAACTTATAATAAAACACACACAGAGAGCCGATCATGTCAAACCCTTCTGAAACATTAACCCAATTAAGATTGCCTTCACTTGACCAGGGATATTAACATGGGGTGGGTTTCAAATATTAACAGAGATGATTATTTAAATGTTTACAAAGATGGTTTGGTCAGAATCTGTAGGTTGGCTTTACTCCTCATGTTAAGTTAAGATAAGCTAACCAGTTTCTGGCTTCCTGCTTCATATCCATCATCATCTTTTCTTACTGATCTCTCTGCAAAACAACTAATTTCTTAAAGAAGGTAAAACACAATCAAAGTTTCCGGGTAAATAGAAAGTGTGATTTGCATTAAGGCAAGAAAATGAAGATAATCTAGTAAATCCGTGCTGTGAATGGGAGCAGACACTAAACCCAGATCAGTTGACTGACAAAGTTTGGTTTGTACCTGGTTAGTGGTTTCTGTGATGGCCATTAACATCTTCTCCAGAGCCGTTTGGAGTCGGCTGCCGATGCCCATGAGATGTTCCTCGTTCTCTAACTGTGTCCCCGCCCCCAGCAGCAGGCTGTCCATCATCTGCCGGGACTCCTCCAGACCCTCATCAGCCTCTGTCTCCCTGGACCACGAAATCACATCGTCTGTGGAGGTCTCACTGCCCTGGCAACTGTCAGCAGCGTGACCTGGAGCGACGAGGAGGAACAGAGAGTGTAAATATATCACACACACACACCTGAGGTTTAAAGCACTCAGATATTTTCTGACCAACTGGTTTATTACATCCGACTTGGAGCGTTTCAGGTAATAGAGATATTTTTCCTTTTTTACCTTGACAGAAATAGAGTAAGTTATTGTAAGGCTTCTTAAACTACAATTACCACCTTTCAGTTGTATGAGATTATGTAATATATGTAGTAACGACTTTGACCTTTAAACACAAAAATCAAATCAGTTCATCTTTCAGTCCAAGTGAACGTTTATGCCAAATTTCGAAGAAATCCTCTCAAGGCGTTCCTGCCAGAAAATACAATGCCTCCGGTCATGGTCCTAAAAATGCTCACGATGTGTAGTTTGTATTAACGACAGAGCAAGATACAAATAAAATCACAACAAACGCTCACACAACTGCCTTCAAGCTGGTTTACATGATGTATCGTGACAGCTGGAGGCGGGAGTGAGATTCACACTTGACACTTTGTTACGGTTCTATTTCTGACAGAACATTTTCATACTGGAACAATATTGACTTGCAGACACACCTGGATAGAGCATTGAATCTTTTAAAGCACAGAGGCAGTCAAGTTATTTTCATGTGTCCTTGGTTATTACAGAATTTAATGGATTTGGAGCCCGGTGCTCCATGACGTTCAGTTCTGTGACTTGATGCCTGAACACAACTGCACCTCTGTGTTCGGTCCATTTCACTGGAATATCTCTGATTTGCATAATTTGAAAGTTATTTGCATCCAAACACAAGATTAGGTAAAGTTCAGTCTCCACGGCACATGAAGAAATTCTCTTGCAGGTACTTGATTCGACGACACCGACCAAAGACCCACAGATAAGGCCAGTTTAATACTACGTCATATTTCATCTTTAAAAGAAACGGTAAGAATCAAGTTACAGGTTCATCAATTAATCCACAGCTTGGATTGTGGCAAAGTCACTGTATCAAAAACAGTATTAGGATTTGACTGTTGTCATGAGACTAACTGTTGTCTGTTGCTTCCGTGGAGTCACCACATTCACTTATAATGAACCATTCACACTTCAGGCTAATCTGATGATATTTATCCTGACATCGGAATTACAGGACTAACTGTCCTTGCTGCTCTTTGCACAGTTAGTGATCACGTTGAATTTGTGAACAGACAGTGTAAACAGACAGTGGACTATGTGTTAATGTAAATTTTCAACATAGAAACCACACAAAACCTCTTTGGTTATGGAAATGAATTATGAAGTCATGAAGCAGATTGTCTGACACTTTGAAACTGAACTGAAACTAAACTCTATCCACACTCAATCTCTGAGTCCAATTTATTAAAATATATATAATAAATTTAAACCCCAATAAATGTAATCTACATCAGATTTGTACAATTTGGATTGCAAACTTTGTCGTTAAGCAAACTTAATAGAAGCAAATTTATGGTCAGCTCCACCCGACAAAAGGTCCTAATTACCTTCATCAAGAAGGTTATGTTTTGCCCCCATCCGTTTGTTCATTTGTTTGTTTGTTTGTTTGTTTGTTTGTTTGAGCAGGACCACGCAAACACTACAGAATAGATTTCCATAAAACTAGGATGGGACATGGGCCAAGAACAAACTCATTATATTTTGGCATAGATACAGGGGGTGGATCCAGGAATGTTTTTCTCCACTTTCTTTACAGTCTTTCCATCTGTGGCCAGGATAAAGAGACCAGCATTTATATCTACACCATTTCTAAACCTCTGTGATACTTGCCTGCAGCATAAGTCCTGAAGGGCGGTGTGTTAACTTTCTGCCAGGTTGCTCTCTGTGAGGTGGAGGGGGGCGGTGCAGCCTTCTGCTCTTCACTGGAAGCATCACAGCGACTTTGCATGTGGAGGCCCATAGTTTCCTCTGCTGCTGCCGTGGTCTTCAGGACATCGACCAGCACCTGAGTAAGTTTCTCATTGGCCTTACGCAACAGGTTTCTAAAAGAACAAGGGAAAACAAAGTGTAGTTAATACCAACAATAAAGAAGAGTTTCTTTAATATGTGAAGTGGACATCAAGAAGGAAAAGTCAGTAAAAGCTTGATATTAAACTGCGCCAACTTTGGCTTGACCAGGAAATAAGTAATGTTTATGATTCATGGACAGAATTAAACAAACATGCAGCAGGTTATCATACAGGAAGAACTTTCTATGTGCACTTGATTTGATTATTAGAGCATTAGAGAGCAGTATGAATGCAACGCTACCTTTCATTGTCCGTATCGGAAGACTCTCCATCATTCTGCGAGGATAACTTTAGTGCATAAGCCTCCTTTATTCCCGTCCCACCTGGATCTTGATCTTCCTCAGCTTCTTCCTGATCGTCCTTCCTCTTCTTTAGGGCCTGGATGGGCAGGAGAGAGAACACAGACAGCAGCCCCGTCATTGTAAAATCGCAGTGGGATAAAAAGACTTCTGAAAACTCTGAGAAGCAGAGGACAGTGTGGCTGAATGTGCCACCATCAGTGAGAGTGAATTCAAATTAGGCACCATACAGCACACGTACGTGCACGCTGCCCTTTTTACGAGCACACAGACACACACACACAAACACAAAGACGCACTTCTCACTCCCTTGGAGCTGAGAGAAACACTACTATCTTTGTGCTGCTATGGCAACAGGTGCACCTGAGCCACATAGACAATAGCGCCACCTCCTGGGAGAACAGCATAAACTCAGCTCTGCTTCTACCATCGCACAGACACGACGACTGTGCAAAGACTTCAGATGAGCGAGATGGACACTGGTCTCAAGCACGTTTTGAGACACGTATGAGTAAATGTTTTAAATAACACTTTTATAGTTTTCTTACAGACAATATCTAATACTGTAAACTTAGTGATACGTAAGAGAAGTACTGAATAAACTGGTTTGTGGTAAAGAAGCATAGAATTGGGTTATAGCTAAAAAAAAAAAAAAGTATATTTTAACAGATATAATTTCTGTATCAGCACCAAGTGTGTGTAGCAGCAACGTATTTGATAAGGAACACTGAACCTGACAGCCCCTGCTACCACACAGTTAAAGCTTAATCATGCAATAAATTGTTAGTGAAAGACGACCAGACCCTGGGATTAGCTATTCAAGAAATGAGGACTGTTTTGAAAAGAATTCCTGAATCAACGTGAGGAAACCAGGACACATAAGTATATGGATGATGAAAATTTGAATCATCTAGAATCAAAACTATTCTTTGACATCAAAACAATTGTTTTTCCTAAATCTGGTTATGGCTATGTATGCTTACTAATAGAGCTTTTCAAATGTATATTAGTATCTCAATTTATAGCAAATAAATTACGATAGAAAAGGGAAATAATCCTAATACATTAACCGGAGGATAAATGGTTCTGTGTTGCTTTCGGGGTGAAAAGTGGGTTAAATAATATATAAAATAGGATCCGACTCTACCAGCAACCCATTGTTAATTTTTCTGTAAACTTGAAAACCAAATTATATTGCTGTAAAAGTTTGCACAAGGCAAAATTAAACAGCTTCAACCACAATATATTAACTATATTTAGTATGTGTGGACATAATTGTAAGACAGCGTTTCTGGAAATTATTGCCACAACAGAAGTGAGTTGTCTCAGAGGAAATGTGGTCAAATGTTGGTGAAAATAAATCAACAAATTAGGTATAACCACTCACTAACCTTCTCAGGTGCTGTTTCACTTCTCTGCAGCTCCTCCTTTAATTTTCGGATCTCTGCGTTCCTCTCCTCCAGCTCCTTCTCCAGCCTCTCCCTCTCCACCTCCTCCATCCAGGCGCCCTGGGAGAATGAAGCCCTGGGAGCAGGCTGCTTGTCCTCCCTCTCCTTCATCTCCTCCTCATATGACCGTGTCTGCATCGAGGTACTCGTCTGGCAGGAACGCTGGATGCGAGCCAGCTCAGTCTGCTGTGCAAATTCCACTGACATCTGAACTATGGCCTGAAAGAAAACATGGATACAAAGATATTTTAAAGAACTTTATATCATGTGGGACATAATGTGGATCTGAGAGGGTTACATTGTGTTTCACACTATTCAGAATAACTCTAGGGCTGCAACGATTGGTTTCACTTTCTGTTATTCTGCAGATTATTTTGTTAAGTTATTGTTTGGTCTATAAAATGTCAGAAATAGGTGAAAATGAAACTTCCCAAAGCCCAGAAAACATCTTTCGAAAACATCTTTATCTTTGACTATTAAGTTAAGTATCACAATCACAATAACATGAATACATCTTTTCATATCAATAAAAATAAATACAATCGTTGTTAGTTTTATTAATACTGTCTACATACGAGAGTAAAATTCAAATTGCCTGCCCACTTACTTTGGCAACCTCCTCCTCCACTCTCTCCCAGTGTTGTTTTTCTTCCAGCACGACCTGCTCGGCCGCCCCAAGGCTCCCACTGGAGCTTCCAGCACTGCCGAAATCCTGCTCCCTCTCTCCTCTCTCTTCCTGATGCTCCTCTCTTTGCCTCCCCTGCTCCCTTTCTTCTCTCAGTCTCCTCAGCTCGCTGTTGTGCTGCTCCTTCAGAGTGGCCACTTCTTGGACATACTTGTGGTAGAGCGCTTTCCTCAGAGCCTGCAGCTGTGCAGTCAGGCCTGCGGACCTGCTAGACAAACTCAACTCTACACCTCCCTCTGACAACTCTTGTCCAAGCTGGTCCTGTGAAGACTGAAGACAGCAGAGAAGAGGAGGAGAGGAGGAGTTGCAGGGATTAAAAGTAAACTACCAGATAACAGCACACTGGAGTGTTTTAAAATTATGCTGATTACAAGAAGTTCTAAAAAGTAAAAGTTCCTCAAGACAGTTCCTGAAATAAACAGGTTTTCTTCACTGTTGCTCAAACCAACCCACTAATAAATGCAACATTTTGTTCTCTCCTCCCCCCTAGGGGAGGGGATGATAGGGCGATTATGAGATGTCTTGCCTTATATTACAGCTACATTTTCCCCCAACACACTACTGCTCTGTCTCGTGATGAATCCCTGTCTTGTTTGTTCCACAGTCATGGAGCTCCTGGTCTACCAGTCGCCTCAAGCTTAACATTTCCAATCCAAATATATAATGTCTTTAAAGTATCATGTCCCGTTTTTTTTTTAGGTTTCTTTTCCTCCTGTGCCTCTGTCAATCTTCCACTATCGCTGATCTCTGCGGATGAGGAGGCAGGAGGCCCACGGTCACGAGTTGTGGAGTTCTGACGTTGGAGGGAGTGAGAGTGACAGGCTGGGGAAGGATGGAAGTTGGAGCGATGGGAGAGGGCGATGACTTCAATGGAGAGCGGTTCATTCACGCAAGACAGAATCCTCCTTACATGCAGCCACCGAGACTACAGTAAGTCCACTTGGTTCACTGGTAACATGCTAAAATGGCGGGTTATGCAACGTGTGACCCTTTTAATCGTTAGATATAGATTCGCTCATGATGCTGGTTCTGAAGCAAAGCTGGGGATTTAGAGCATGTTGTAGCCTAAAGGCTGCAACAACCCCCTACTGTCATAGCGTCTTAATGCATGTACACGTTTCAGCTCATAGTGGGATGTGATGCATGTGACGTGAGGGATTTAGATGAGACCAAAATTTAGAAGCCAAACCTTTAGGTCCTCGCTGCGCTCGTCTGTCCTCTCAGAGCTGGACTCAGGAACTGTGGACAGGCTGAAAGTCAGAAAGCAAAATTTATTGTTCTGTGAACTAGACATGAGTTTAAAAGTTTACAGATTTTAATTTTATTTTTTTTATTTTTAATACAGTATAACAGAAAAGAATGAAGGTAATAACATGAATTTAATTCGTAATTCTTCTGCATCTATAAGGACCAAGAAGCTGTGTACAAGGGGCACTGTTTCTGATATTATTATTACCAGAATGCACATTGGCTCTACAGCAACATGACAAAGGAGACTATCACACCTTGGTTCAGATGTAAGTTTTTAAGTCTGAATATTTTTTTTAATATTTTCATTATCAATACAATTCCTGTTTTTTTTATTGATAATGAGTTAATATGCATATTTTTTTTAATTGTTCTCGTCCAAAGTGGCATTTTCAAATTCTTAACTAATAATCCAAAACAACTAAGTGGACATACATATTACACAATTGTGCAAATATTTGTATACCGTCAGGATATGTGAAGTTAATTGGAACTAATAGAAATCCACGTTTTACTGTATGTCTGGAAATCTTTTTCTAAAACATGAAACTACAATATTAAGTGTATTTAAAGAATCAAACAGTGGAGGGCAGCAGCATCTTAGTTTTCACAGCAACAGTGGGACTCACCCACAGTAATCTAGATGATAGAATATTAATTATTCTGTGAGCATATGTCATCACTAGTATTTCAGAGATATTAATTGTTTATAGTTAACTATGGTTTACATTGTCTTTTTTGCAGGTTCTAGTTCTTACACAGGAATAAATAAAAAGCCATGTGTGATAAACCGGTTATACGACAGACTATATATATATCTTTGTATATGTTAAAGTCAGAGGTGCTTTTGTCACTTCCACCTGAGATTCATTAAAAAAACCCAATTTGGTTTAATCTTCTGAGCACTTCATGTCGAGTGCCTCAAATTCATCTTGTTTCCTATGCAGCACATCAGTGCTTCAATGATCACTTCCATCAGGAAGCCATCTGGAATAGTTGAAAAGGCACTTTTATAGGTTAGAGGACTAACAAAAGGCCTGAATGGCGCTTTACACAAACTGGTGAATATTTCATTAGTCGAGTCTTTGTCGTCAACGGAACTGGGTCATGAAGCTTCCACTTCAGATGTTAGATTATGTAGCTCAGTATGTTTTTACATGAGTTCCTCTAATTTAAAGTAAGCTGAATTAGAAGAATCCGTGAAAGAGAAAATCAAACCAAATAGTCTAATATACTAATTTTAATTGATTGGATCACCATTTTCTCTTACCACTGTGACACAGCAAGAGGGTTCTGGGTTCGAACCTGGGTTCGGTTCCTCCTGTGTGGAGTCTGCATGTTCTCCCCGTGTCTGTGTGGGTGTTCTAAGAGGAGTCTGGCTTCCTCCCACAGTCCAAAGATATACAGCTTAGGTTACCTGATGACTCTTAATTGACTATAGGAGTGTGAATGGTTGTTTGTCTAGGTATGTATGCCCTGTGATACACTGGGGACCTGTCTAGGATGAACCCGCTGTACCCATTTTCTAAAAACTTGTGTCGTTTGTGTTGTGTTTTCACAGTGTCCTCACCTGTAGTGGGTCTGTGTGCTTGTGGCCAACTGCAGTTGCTGCTGCAGCAGGAAGAGCTCAGTGGCGTATCGCTCCTCTGCCTCTGTGGCCTGCTCTTGGTAGTGAGCTCTGAGACGCTCCAGCTCCTGTCTGTGACTCTCCTCCAGCTGGAGCTGCTTCTCCTGAGCCTCCACCTTCAGCTTCTGTAACTCACTGGCTATGGAGGGAGATGGTGCCCCAGCCTGCTCCTCTGAACACAGCGATAAAGAGGAGAAATGTGAAAGATGCTCAACTGGGTAGTATTTATGATTAGAATAAATGAAACTTTAAATGTTCGTCATCTATGAGAAGTAAGAAATTCATGTGCAAATAGAAACAAATCAAAACAATGAACAGTACGTCCACATCTAAAAACAGGTAAGAGAAATTTGCCATTTACAGGTATGTGTTTTTCAGTATATGCACATTCAGGGTGTGGAAAGTTTCAAGATATTACTGTTTTACCTGTTTGATTTAGAATTTGAATTATTGACTTTAACTCTGTTTACCTTTGCTTGAGGAGCTACAGCTGGCAACCTGCACACGTAGGTCAGAGATCTCCTTCTCACTGCGGCTCTTCAGCTCATCGAACGCCATCTGCAGTTCCATCATCTGTGACACAGACGGATTGGTTAGTGTGTCTCTGTTGACTCCGTTATCCACCTCTGTTCGTTCAACAGACTCAGTCTACAGATTTTACCTTGTCAACATCAACCCTCAGCAGAGCCTGGAGCTGTGACAGTCTCTGATGCTCCTGTTCAATCCTCTCCCTCACCTGATGAAGACCTCTGTATAGCTCTACAATTAGAGACAGAATTGTGGCATAGATTAAAATCCTTTTAGACTCTTTTGTTTTATTTAAAAATGTACACTGGATTTAGAATATACAGTTATACACAGATATGCTGCATTCACTTGAAATACATGTTTTTCTGTGGTACTTTTATAAAATTTAAATTCTTTGAAAAAATGTACCTCTGGCCTCCTGTATAATGGAGGTGGATTCACTAGTTTCTGGTCTTTCCTCTGAAGGGGGCTGCCAGCTCATGTCAACACTTTCCAAAAACTCTTCACCAAACAGCTTTCGAAAAGACTGAAAGAGACATGGTTCACACTGTTTTAATGTAGAGACACAAAACATTTACCCTATTTACAGTATTTGTATTTATATAATTACCTCCGCCAAGGAGGTTATGTTTTCACCCCTGTCCCCACAAAACTACTGAACAGGTTTCCATGAAACTCCGTGAAAGGTTGGAACACGGGCCAAAAAAGAACACATTCAAGTTTGGCACAGATCTGGACGAAGGCGCTGAGGAATTGTTTTTATCACTTCCTTTAACATTGTTTTTGACATTTTCACCAATTTTCCAGGGAATAGTATTTGATATTTGAGTGTGCTTAATTTGGTTGGATAGAATTTAAGGGGACTTTTGGGCGTTGGCGGAGGTCAACACTCTACTGAGTGCCATTCTAGTTATAAATATAATTACCAGAATGATCTCAATGCATTCTTCTGACACAGCTTGTAACATGTTCTGATATTTGAAGAATTTTGGCTCATCTGTGAAAAAAAAAAAGCAGAAAATTCAACATAATTAATTTAATATTTCAAATGTTCTAAATGTTTCATAAAAACACACAGACGATGATAAACAGAGTAGAAAAACAATGCTCGATATATCAGACAACCAAAATCCTGTTCTGTTTTTGATCCATCAAAGCACATAAAGGGACCACTGCTTTACCAGAAACAAGGCAATCAACTGTACATCAGCTCACCCAGGACACTGTGAACTTTCTGGTTTTGCAATTTCAGCTCCAGGGAGTGTGTGCGGGCGTCCGTCTCTTCCTGCAGCAGCTCGAGATGGGCGGCGTGGATCTGAGACAGGCTGATGCGCTGGGCCTCCATCTGCAGCCGGCACTCACCCTTAAGACAAGAAGAAGACATCAACATAAATAACATAGTTGGAAAAATGCGCAGGGGAAAACATGTTTCCATGGATATGAGAGTGTTTGTCCTAATGTTCCTAACAATGGTCAATAAGACTAGAATTATCGCAGCGCAGTTGTAATCAGCAAATTAATTCTTGAGCTATGGCAAAAATGTGTTTTGCAAGGAAACAGTGAATTTGAGGTTGGAAGAGTCGTAAAAAGAACAGGAAAATATCACTTATAATTAATTACAAATTATACCGAGCAGCATGTTACCGTGTTTGTTAATTAGAACGGCTAAATGATGAATCCTGTTTCTATTTCAGAGCAGTGGCACAAGGCACCTGTTTTCAGGAGAAGAGGTCTGCCATTACCACTTCTGTGACAGAGAACAAAAGGCACACGGCGAGCCTTCCTCTAATAATGCATAATGCATTAGCACTAATTGGTCAGGGCTTCACATTTATGAAATTGCGATTCTTTTACCTTTGATGTCAGACGTTTTTTAATGTGCACTCTGCATCTTGAATTAAGCTGCATTCATATTGCTTTGTCCTCATCCACACTATATCTAATGGCGCAGTGAAGAGAGGCCTTTTAAAGCTGTAATCACTCACATGCTGCTGCTCAAAATCACAAAAGACGAACAGTAACGAACAAAGAGACGACAGGTCTGTTGTGACGTTTTAAACACACACCCACAAATGCGTTTTCTGAGAAACATAATTTCTACTAAATTAATATAACCTATAAAAACATGAAGCATTTATTACCCCTTGCGCAGGAACGCATCTTGAAAAAGGGGTGAGTTGTTAAGTGTCACGATAGACTGTATACAAAGATGGATGACATGACAGCTCCCTAAAAGTGAAGCCAAATCATCTGGATCGCCACCTGGTGGCTGGCTGTACTATAGGTCATAAACCCAGCCTCCTCCAAGTAAGGGGATAAAGAGTCAAAACACACTTTGAATAAAAATGTCTCAAAGATGGTTTCTGTCATTTTAGGTCATACTGATGTTTGTTCAAATGTTTATTTTCTTAGTAAGTTTGGTTTTAATTAGTTCTTTGATGCTATGAAAATGGAGATTGAGAAATCATTGTTGACAATGACATGTATTGGCTGGACCTCGAGACCACAGCTCCATCTCCTGAACGACTCTGGTTCCAAATGATGTAAAAACATGGCGCCACCCTTGTTCAGGATATTTTGGCTTAATTTTTGTACAACAGGAGGAAGTGGAGGCGTCGTCCATCTTTACGTATGAAGTGGTCCATGCAGACCTGTTTTACGGCTCATGCAACAATAATCTGCAGCTCATCAAATCAGGAAATGGACTTAAATTAAATACTCTGCCCTCCATGCCTATTTACCGAGAAGTTTCATAGGTTTTTTAGATTTCATGGAATATTTTGGTGCAGCAACTTATGAACAGTTTAGTAGTTGCTAGGAAATCTCTCTCTGACAGCTGCCTTGGGCGCCGTCAGGAATCATCTTCCAGCGCAACAACAGTGTGATGTCACGGACAGGTTGGCTGATGAAAGATGTTTATAGCCAAACTATTTCCTCTTTATTTCCTTCACAGTTCAGTATTGCTCTGCTCTGTAAATGTTTCGAGGTCTCTCATACAATTACTGGCACAGCTAAATATTTGTATCCGCTAATTGACTGCAGTCGCTCTGCAGTCACGACGCTGTTGTTTTACTGTTTTAATTAGCGCGGACATTTTTCAGGGGCACTAAGTAAATATCATTACACCCCCACATTAAGAGGAGGTATTCATCAAGCTGAAATAATACAAAACTGCTATATGAGCATCTGTTTATTGAGCATTAGATTGTTTGGCGTTCTGTATCAAAGTCAAGGGCAGGAAGTTAGCTAAGTGCCATTTACATGCTCAGTTGTCTCTCCTCCCTCTTCTTTCTGGCACACGTCAGGCTCCGTGTGATGGCCGTCAGTCCCATGTTGGCTCACCTGAACAAGAAGAAGAAACAATATTGTAGTTTTTTTTTTTTTTTTAAACCTGTTTTGAAATATTACCCCAATACAAATGCAGACAAATAGGACGTGATGGACAGAAAGACAAGATGAATCATTATGGATCACTTCCTGAGAGGGAGAGTGAGTGGAGACAGTCTGTAATTAAAATTGTCCGGCTACATTTCAGAATGAAATAGTTCTGATGATTGTCTGTTTTTTCTTTATTCAAATTCAGGTTCACAGTGAAGCTGTTTATTAAACCTGTGCAATTAGGTTTTCATGTAGTTGGTCATTGTGAGGGATTGACTATACATAAAATTTCATCTAAAAAGCACCTGATTTAAGTTCTGGTCTTGACAGTACAAAGGTAGAACATCTTACATGAACATCAAGACATATTGAATAAAAAGTAATTTCCCCACATCACTAAGCATTAAAGAAATATGTAAAATCATTTTTTAAGGCTTCTAAACTTGCATTTCAGGTGTTTTTTTGGTCAAGCACACAGAAAATACTCCAACCCAGGAACTGACAAAAAGCAAAACAGAACACAGATGTGAAATGGCAGACAGACACTGTAAACTATCTTTTGTCTGGTGTAACTGAGACAGAGCTTGAAGTGACACAGACACACAGACGTGATTGGGGTAAAATGGCTTCTCACCTCAAACCCTTCACTCCCTGCAGGATGGAAAGAAACTAGAATGTACACATTTCTACACAATGGCAATGATTCAAAGCTGTCAGAAGACTGTGGGTGATTGTTTTCCTTTCTTTTCAATTTTCCGTCCTTTTCCAAAGCAACATCGCATTCAGATTGCGGACTAGCAGCATCAAATGAAAGCACATTATAAATATTGCATGGCTCCCTTTAAAGGTAGAAATCTCACCTCACGGCTCTGTGCAGGATGGAATCTCTTTTACATTATATTCACGCAAGTGCCACCTTGATGCCAATGAATGGTCCTGACAAACTTAATAAAGAACATGGCTATCTAATAGTCTGACTGTGCAGCTCAATGCTCCCTTCGAGTGATAAGCCTTTATGCAATTTGCACTCATGACTGTCACTAGGGAGAAAACATGACAGTGCTAAGATCCCTCAGTCATATGTTCCATGTCTAAGCTCTATGTGGCTATGAAGGCTGTGCACACATTTGTGATGAGGCTAATTACAACATGAGACATCACAGGATTAATTGTGAATGAGATGCACGCCTCTGTCACTGCACTTTTTTTTTTGACACATTTTTTGAAAAGCCCCCGATTCAATCTAACATGTAATTTAATTCCGACTTAAAAAGGCAGAGAAAAGGCAGTGCAGTGGTTTTAGTAGAGAGTGGTGCAGTAGCTGTGTGCGAGTGAGCGCCTACCCGTTTGTTGATGTAGCCTCTGCCTCCGTCTCCCTGGTACCCGTCAGTGGAGTCCTCCTTACTGGCCCTCTCCTGTGGACATGACATAACCTGGCTCTCCATCTGAGTCTGCTTCTCCTGCTCTGCGGCACTTGCAGCTCTCTCTTCCTCCGCCGCTGCGTCCTCTTCCTCCTCCCTCTGCGTTTCTTCTCTGCTGCCTGACGGAGAAGTGACCACTTTGCGCTCCTGCTTCGACCTCTGCCGTCTCTTGCGCCTGCTTGACCCTGAGGCTGTGGACTTCTGTGGCGAGGATCGTCCTTCCACAGGTCCCTCCCCCACAGACTGGACTGCCGCTGCATTAGTCTGCAAAAGCTTCTCGAGATCCAGGGTCTGCTTGATGTTGTCTCTCTCAGCTTCAGCTGTCCGCAGCAGGGACTGAAGAGCCTTTATCTCCTCTCGCAGAGATTGAATCTCAGAGTGATGATCCTCAAAAGAACTAACTGGCTCAGCAGCTTCCTCTTCTTTCTGGAGCTTAGCTTTTCTCTGGGCATCCTGCCCCCTCGCCTGCTCTCTTATAATCTCTTGTTCTTTTTCCAGTTCTTTTCCTTGGCTTTCATTCTGGGCCATGACCGTTGCGTTTTCTTTTCTCACGTTCATCAGCTCGTCCCCCAGCTGTCCCACTTTGCTCTCCGTGAACATGAGTTTCTCTGTAACTTCAGAAACCCTACCAGCCAGGATTTCCTTCTCACCCAAAGTAACATTCAGTCTCTCCATTAGCTCAGTAGTAACTTTTTTGACCAAAGCTTCATTCTCTTTTTTCGCATCCTCCAATTTGATATCGCTGCTGCTCTCCTCCAGATCCCGAATCTGTGACTGAAGGTTGGCAATTTTTGCCGTTGACTCATGTGTCTCCTTCAGTGTCCTCTCTTCTAACTGTGTCTTTGCCTCAATGAGACACATGTACTCCGCCTTTAGCTCCTGGTAGTTGACCTCAAAATTCTTTTCGGCGAATGAGAAAGTAGTCCTCTGGTTTTCAATTTTCTCTCTGAGCTCGTCTACTATTTGCTGAATTTGATTATTTTCTGTTGTCAGTGTCTCAATTTCCAAAAAGTTTGAGTCCAACTCTTCTTTTAAAGTGTTATTAGATTCTATCAAGCTTGTCTTTTCTAATTCCTGCTCTTTCCACTTGTTCTGCCAGGATTGTTCTTTATCTATTGTCTGTTTTTGCATCACTTCTTTCTTTCCTCGTAACGTCTGAATTTCATTTTCCATTCTAGCTCGTTCTTCTCCTCCCTTTCTCAGTTCCTCGATCTCCACCTGAAGCTCTTTGAGCTGCTGGACAAGCTCATCTGCTTTGGAGCTGTGCAAAGCCAGCTTGAGGTCTTCTTTCAGGCCAAGAATTTGGTGCAGAAGCTCATCTCGCTCTGTGGCAAAATTTGCCTTGTCTCTTCGCGACAGATGCAGCTCTTCTTCGTAACCAACACGCAGCTCATGCAACACTCTCTCGTGTTTGACAGCAGCTTCATTGAGAAGGTTTTCTGTGTTCATGAAGCCCTCCCTCTGCAATTCTTCCCGCAGATGGGTCAGCTCTTCCTCATGGCTGAACAGAAGCTTAGTCCTGAGCCGGTCCAGCTCTGCCTCTTGAGACTCGGCCATGAGGTCCAGTACAGCATCTTTCTCCCTCTCTAGCATCTCCAACTTGATCTTGTAGTTGGTTACTTCTGATTCATGTTTAGTTTCTACGTCTTGAGCAGCTTCCTGAGCCGCGGCCAGCTCGCTCTTCAGACCGTCAATCGTCTCCTGGAGGCGCTGCAGTTCACCCAGTTGGCTTTCCTGAGAGATAAGACTGTGGGAGACCTGCTCCACTTTTTCGTTAGTAGAACAAAGATCCTGAAGAAGATCCTCAACCTTGACCTGCAGGTGGAGTTTTTCTTGGGAGACTTGGCTTAGCTCGTGTATGGTTTCATCATGCATTGCTTGGAATTGCTCTACTGTCTCCCGAAGCTCCTTAATCTTAGCATTGAGACTGTCCACCTCAGCGGCGCTAAGAGTGGAGCTTTGAGACAGTCGTGCTTTCAAAAGCTCGAGCTCAGAACTATGTAGCTCAGTCAATTGCTCCACTTTTGCTGCATGTTGTAAATTAAGCTCCAGCTTCATTTGGACAATTTGCTGGCCGTACATCTCGTCCAGCTCTGCCCTGAGAACTTCGAGCTTCTTTCCAGTCTCTTCCTGCATTTTTTGGATGGCGTCACTTTCCGTCAGGCTGCCCTGGTGACAGCGTTTCTGCAGATCCTCCACTGTGCCCATGAGCTGCATGATTTCATTAGAAGACATTCGCACTTTCTGTCTGGAGTTTGAAAGTTCACCCTTACAACTTTCGAACTCTGCTCGCTCATTCTCCAGTTCCAATTTACAACTCTCCATTTCACCCTTACGGCTCTCCAAGTCCGACTTGGTGCTCTCCAACTCATCCAGACATTTTTCAAGCTCTGATTCTTTTGCGTTCATTCGCTGCTGGATATCACGCAGGCGTTTTTCCGAGGTCTCAAGCTCATCCTCGAGCTGTGAGAGAGAGCCGTCACGTTCTGAAATGACCCTCCCTTGCTCTGCAATGATCAGGTCTTTCTCGTCTGATTGCTGTATAATATTTTCATTTGAAGTCCTTGCCACAAGAGCCAGTTCCTCTCTGAGCAGGGTTAATGACCTCTCGTGCTCCGTGATTATTGCAGTTTGCCCTGATATAAACAGACTTTTCTCTTCCAGTGTTTGTACAAAAGACTCCTCGGACACTCTCAATTCCATCACCAGCTGCTCCTGACCCGCAAGGACTTTTTCTTGTTCAGCAATCAGCAGGTCCTTTTTGTTCATCCTCTGTGTAAATGACTCGTCCGATCTTCGTCCTGACTGCAAAGACAACAAAGGGTGAAATTGAGAACATAATGTGCAATCACTAAAATTTTACAGAATAAAATCTAAAATATATCTGATAACCGAAACACTAAGTAACTTCTCACCATCTCCATCTCATTGAGTTTGTGTTGGAGCTGGCTGATGTGCTCTTGCTGTTCACTGCTCCTCTCCTGGTGCTTTCTGGACTCCACGGTCATTTCCTCCAGCTGCTGTTGGTACTGGACAAGCTGCTGCCTGGTCTGCAGAAGACCAGTTGCAGTGCTGGTGTGGCTGGTGTTCCTTAGTGTTTCGCCCGCCTGCAGCTGTAATAAAGGAAACCTGTCACTTTCTGTTTATAATATGTACAAACTCCTCACACACACATGAATTGCTTATTGGACAGATGGATAAAAAACAGAAGTACAAGCAATAACTGTATAAAAATGATAGAATAAAGGAATTTAACACAAGACTTTTAACTAAAAAACATTCTCTGCATTCCCACCTGCTGGAACTGAATTTGTAATTTTTGACTTTGCTCTGTCAGCTGCAGGAATTCTTTCATGATCTCGTCTTTCTCTTCACGGGCCTGCTGAAGGTTTGACGTGAGCTGCGTGATGATGCCATCCCGCTGCTTCAGAGCAGCTTCAAAATCCTGCAGCTGTAAAAGTAATATTGCACAAGTAAATAGACCTTACATTGAGATTGAGAACAAACAGATATTAAGCAAGTTTAGCCTTAATGTAAAGATGAGAAAGAAATGCTAAAAGTCCAAAATAAAATATCCAATTATCTTATTAAAATATCTACCTGCTGCACTCCTTCTGTACCAAAGGCAGCTCTGATTTCCTCCGGACTCAGCTCCTCCACTGCCTGGGTCTTGGCAGCAAGTGCGTCCTGCATTGTACCTCCTTTGGTCCCCTGTGGCAGGGACTCAACCTCCTCCTGAACAGCAAAATAACAGGCGCATTTACAAAGCTTTAGAACACAAGATGAGATTTCACGAATGAGCTTAGCTCATAGTCACCACTCCAGAGAAACAGCAGTTAGTTGCAAGAGTCAGGGCCACATGAAGGAATGCATCGTAAATATGTTAATGTTATCAACTGGTGAAGAGTTATTTGTTTCAACTTCCCCAAAAAAGGACAACTATACACTTTACAGCTGCTAGTCGAGATGCTTAACTACTGTATTGCTTTGATTCTGTCCCTTAATTTCTTCTTTGCTCTACAGAGAGGGGATAGAAACACTCACATATCACTGTTGCCTCACTTTCTCTTTAAAAGATGCAGAGCTGTACAATGCTGATCAAATGGGGAATAATTCAGGTTTCATCCCACATAAAAAAAAATCTTAACTTCATCTGAAAAATTAATGAAATGAAAAATGTTTTATACATTATGGTAAGATATTGTAGCCCTTATATATTTCAAACACAAGTTAATTCGACAGATGAGCTCTGACTGGCTTCATGTACTAAAACTCATCCCCAACACGAGTCATCCTGCATTCAGTGTCTGACTTGCCATCTCCTTGGTTTTTGTCTCCTTTGTTCGAATATCACAATAGGGAATCTAAAGAGAGCTGGTCTTTTACGTAACAACTCCTGTCCTCTTTCCTTCAAGCACTACAATGTCTTGTTCCTTCTTTTCTACTTTTCACCCTCCCTCATTTCATTCTCCTGCAGCTGCCAGAAATAATGTGCAATCCGTATATGTCACAAAGTCCTGTAGAGTCAACTCCTGTTCCATTTCTTCTTTAAAAATATAATTTATATTTCCCACATCATAGCTCCCACAGTCTTTGGATATATGCTCAGGTTAAATACAGCATAAAAGGCGTGGTTAGTGGGTTACGGGAAATCTTGCAGAAGACTAAAATGTTAAGTCAACAGAGTCAATACAGCAGCCAGAGGGTTTGCTAGCAAAGCAGAGCCAGAGGAACCGCCTGATCAGATTACTGTACCCAGATAAAATCCTTCGCAGACATCATTAGATTCTCTGACATCTCATCGAGGCATCCATTTACCTGTTAATTCACAAGGTTGTCAGTGAAACATTAAGGTTTGGGAAGTGCAACGAAAAAGGCCACACGATTTCAGAAATCATCTGATCTTTTGTACGATTTAATTATCTTTAAAATCTTCTGAAATGTTGGTCACAATCACAGTTAAATATTTAAAGAATTTCAGATAATACTGTTTTGTATTGTCCCATTTTTAGAGACTGACTGGCTCATGGTCAGAGCAGGTGTACGGTGGCCAGTAGGGACACTCTTTAAAAACATGAAAATGATTTATGCACCAAAGACACATTATCGTATTGTCACCTGTCAATTGGTCGGACTCAGTAGTTACAGCTGATGAGATAAACCATGATACTGACTCACTACAGTGATAAGCCTCCTTCCACTTGTTTCCAGTCTTAAGAACCATGTCAAAAGAAAATGGCAGGTATATGCTGTTAATTTATTTAACAAGCTACATGTAATTAACGGAAAACCTTGACAGCAAGTGGCAGGTGACAAGCCACATGCTAAATCTTCCTTAGTTTGGGAAATTCAGCAAAAGAATTGTCTAAACCAGTTCCCATCAGTAACTTCGTACTTTTCCAAAAACAGAGAGTAAATAAATCCCCTGTGATACAACCACACCAGCAGTCATATGAAGAGAATCAGAGAAACACTGAAACATTTTGATTTACCATTAAATTAAACAAATAAAAGTTCATCTAACAGGTGAGAATATATATTTTGAGAGAGGTCATCTCACCTCTGAGGAATAATCTTCAGCAGTAGTGGACACTTCACTCTCCGGCTGCAACAAAAAAACATTAAAGCCATTTCATCAATACAGAATAAAGAAAACTTTACTGAATTTATCACATTTATCGGAAAGAAAAACCTTAAATCCATAAATTTTGGGGTCTTTTAATGCAAAAATGAAAAGAGGTCCCAATTTTTCCAGAAAGTTTTCTTAATCTACACTATAATTCAACATAATATAAAATCAACATACTCAAATATTCAGTCATAACAATCAGTAACAATGCTTAACTTGCGTCCTACTTCGGAGGACGCTCTGCATTCAAATATGGGTTTAACCCACTTCTTCCACACAGCTCCTTTCTCCCCCCCCCCCCACGCAGAGCAATGATGGCCAATATTGAAATCTATTTTTGATTTAATTCTTAGGTCATAATATGAAACTGCGTGGGGCCAGCACAGGAGAAAATGAACAGGTTTCGTTTTAAGTGATAGCAGAACTTGGACGTCACCTCAAACTGTGGGTGGCAGGATGCACAAAGTAGATAATTGGTTTGATAACATGTGACATGACAGGGGATGAGATCCTAAAGCTGGATCCATTTTGGACCCAGTTACCAGTCGGCAAAATAACTGGATTCATTTAATTGGGAAAGAAACAAATCTCTGATCATACATTAGTTCCTGATAGTAACGGTTTGTGTGCATGATTGAATGCTTCTTCCCTCCCAACCAACCAGAGTTAATGAGACATCTTAAAGTCGTAGCTATTTTAGCCTTTAGTCACTTGTTGACAGGTAAAACCTATTAACATTCAATTAGGCATCTAAAAGGACTCAGATTCGATAAGTGGATTAGATACTGGATCTAAATTTAATAAAATGCTCTTGACAATAGAAACTCTTTAAAAAGGGAGTTTGATGCAAAGTTTACTTCCAGGCGCTGAAGTTAAAGAGGCATCAATGACTCAACACATTATAATACATTTGAGATGCTGCGAAAAACTGTCGTGACATTAAGGAACCTTTCGGTTTCCGCTTTGTTTCCACAGCAACCACTTTAAATCTCACAGAAAGCAGCATCGTCACAAAAATCTCTGAAAAGATCCGAGCACCGTGACGCTTTTTTCTGGGACAAGAAAGAAAAAGTGTGAGAGCAAATTTAATTAAATAAAATAAATATTCTCTTTAGAATCTCTTTTTGTAAGAGCTGTGGGTCAGTCCCAAGGTTAAAAAAATGAAAGAATGAAAAAAACAAACACTTCATACTTTCAATCAGCCCTTAAGGTCTGCAGAAAAGTGTTGCAAGGCCACAGGAATTGGTCCCACAGACTAACGCCTCCCTACCTGTTTAAAGGAAACCGTCTGTTTCCATGACAACGGGTAGTTCTGTGGGCATGTACTTCATCAGACGTACAGGGGGTTCAAGGAGAGAGAGGCTGCACGGTGCCGATGAAAAGACTAACAGGGCTCGAATGATGGAGGAAAAAAATCATGTGAGGACCCTTAGCCCTGAGTTTTACATGCTGGATTTATTAGAGGATGATGTAACTGCCGGAATATTTATTTATCGGTCATTATTGAGCCTCTGCTCCAAATCTCCCATTCATCTATAGGAATTCATTGCAGATCTGAAGGTCATGTATGTTTGCAAAGCTTACAGACCAAATGTTAAAACATATATTTTATTAAAATATATATTAATTTGACTGACCATGATTAAAGTCACAAGAATCAAGGCTTAGAGGGGTTGCTGTTATATTTGTGAAATGAATTCACAGAATACATCAACACTGAAAATGTTCTCCTCCCAGTGTTAAGTTTCAAAGAGCATGTTTGATGAAGTTATCGGCCAGTGATGTCTGATGCAATGAAAGAACTAAGGTGCTGAAAGTTCAACCAAATCCCAGACAACCAACTTTAAAAAGTTGAGTTAATTTAAAATGTACATTTATCAATGCTGTATTATTTCTATGAAAAAATGGCCACAAAGCCGCACAACACCGTCATACTGCAGAAAATCAAGTATCTGCAAGTAAATGCTGGAGTCTGGCTTACATTTGCACGCCGCCCCCCGAGAGACCGTAGGCAATTCATTCAACTCTCATACTATCTTAGTCACAATTTATTGAAAAAAAGGACTTAAAGGGATCTAAATCAATATTAGTTTAAACTGAATATTGGCCGATGTAAATTAATCAGATTTTTTTACACTCTCAAATATAAACATTGTTAGCAGCCTTAGTTTCCAGCCTCTGCTCTGGGAAATCTCTCAAAGAGGCAACGAGCTGCAGGCTTTGAAAATAAATCTCAAAATGCATTGAAGGTAATTTAAAAAGTAAAATTTCAGCCTTGAGTTACAACTCATTTGTACAGGCCATCCAGGGGAAATTAATAGACGTGTTCAGAATGTGTCAATATTTCCCACATTCCTTTTCTGGTTGTGATAAAGTAAAAGAAGGAAGTGTGAGGGTCTACCTCTATAGTGTAGGTCTGATCATGCTGGACAGTCTCTCCGCTTCGCAGCGTCCTTGCGAAGGTAAACTCCGTGGTGGGGGGGTCTTTAGTTCCCTCTCGTTCTCCATCTCGTCCTCCAACTGGGAAGTCCTCCACCTCTGCAGACTGATTGGGGTCGTACTGCACCTGTCCCTGCGAATCACCCTCTGAATCCTCCGTTGTCCTCTTTTTCTTCTTCCTCTTCTGATTCCTCTGGGAGTCGGCGTGAGCTTTCCTCTGGCGGTACTCTGCCAGCTGGAGAGACAAGAGGGAATCAGACTATTACATATACAGAAATAACATGTTTCAAAGGTCATCCTTGGATGTAAAAATGCATTAGAAAACATTTAAGCAGCCATCATTTTAAAAATGAGTCTCGTCTTAACTCCCAGTCGTTGCCTCCGTTCAGATGTTTGTTTACGTGACCCTTATCTTCAGACTTAAGGGAAATAACCACCTGCTTTAGTCAAGCTCATAACCCATTAGTCTGCCTATATAATTAAGGCTTCTAATTCATTTAAAATATACAAATATTAACCTACTCTGAGTCTGCACAGTTTGGAGAAACCTGAGTGAAACATCTTGTCGGCAAAAGGTTGTCCTCCCAGCTCCAAGTGAATCCTCCCTCCCTGTGTCCATATGACACAACACATGCCTCTTGGTGTGCCAGCGCTCTAATCCCGAGTAAAGGGATTACATTTTCAAACTATGTCAACGATCTGTCCAAACAGCCAATAACATGTTTTTGTGATCTTTGATTCCCTTAAGCATTAAATAAATCCCTTAAAACACAGACATCTCCTGTTTTCTCTCAAGGATTTCCACAAATTTATGAGGCACCGACTCCACTTCATTTCATTGAAAAAACATTAAAACAGAACAAGAGAGTGCTTGTGTGTAATGAGGTTTGGTATTTGGGATTAGAGCTCTTTAAAATCTTTCATTTTCTCAATAGTGTCATGCTGCATTACGGTGTCTCAATTGCAGTCTTTCAATCTTCTACTCATTACTATTCACCCTTACTGAAAATGTTATTTTGAGTAATGTCTTAAAAGGTCTCTTATCAGATACATTTCCTTGAAAACAATTATGAGAAAAATAGGTTTTTGCTTAAAATGATGTCTTCATTTAAGTTATGTAAGTAAGTATTGTATCTGAATGCTGCATTGTAATGTTAATCAAAGGGTATTCATGGTTTATTAACTTTTTGTATTGTTCTGACTTTTGTAAAGATGTACTTTTAATCATGTTTGTTTTTGTGTCAGGATGATGGATTGAAAATTAGCCTTCACAGTTAACTCTGGCTCATTTACAGTATTTTGTCTTTTAATTCATGAGCACTGTCTCTATCAAAACAATAAATAAATAACTACATAAATATCGATTCATTATTAATTTATTTGTATATTTTATTCATCATATATGTGGAAGTGAAGAAATTGAATACTGTCTCTATTTTCCTTGAATTAACACCATTAATAACAAAAGTTTGTTCAAGGACACGTGTGCGACTCTAATCTACTTCACAATTTACTCTCCTTCTTTCTCTCTGAGCAGTTGGTACTGCAGGTGTTTATTATGTACGATGGACGGGTGACAGAAAACAGCTGAGCGGGGCAGACAGCAGGGGCTACAGGTGTCACACCACAGGTGCTGCATGGATCCCCGCGGATATAGATAGGTTGGTTGCCAGGGATACCACGCCAATACTTGCTTACCTGTCTGGGAAATGACTGTGTGCACCATAACAACCCTAAACTGGAGCTGAAATGATTCATCAATTAGTGAATGAAAAAAAATGTATGTGTGTGTGTGTGTGTATAGTGTAGAATGTATAGCTTAATTTATATAGCCTGTTGTATTTGACATTCAGTCCCGTAGCCACATTTTGTTTTCTTATGACATAAACAAAATAAATTCCTGACGTTTAAGAAGTTGGAACCAGAGTTTTTTTGGGGGGGTGTTGATTGACTAATCAGTTACTTTCTGCAGCGCTAGTTGTCTCTCACTTGCAGCACAGATTGTATCCACTTACTGTATCAGGCAAACCCCACCCCTGCAGGAGCTTTAACAGTGGGCACTTTTGGACTGGTTTGGCGATGCTCTACAAAAGGTTAGAGGCGGACACGACAGAGCTGAGAGTGGGCGTCGTGATCACGTCTCCCACCTACAACACACGGCTAAAAAGCTCAAAGGGCTCTTGATCTGTGTCTCTGCACCTCCACACACACTCCACCCCTCGTCCAAATATACCCCCCTATCTGTGCTTTCACGAGAGCTTTATCCATCAAATACCAGGGCACACAGCGAGAGATATGAATGAATGTCAGGCTTACAGAAACAAGGCTGTCCTTTCTGACTGAATCATAGTGGCAGTGTGCGATATGCAGAGCACACGCCAGCCAAGATCACGTCCCAAAAAAACCCCACTGACTTTTGAGGGAACCCTCGCCTTTTATTGAGCTGCTTATCATGGCGAGCTGCCTTATTCTGGCTGCGCAGACCAGAGCATCAGCTGAGCATATGGCGTAAACAGAGACTACGTAGGTGAATCACCATCTGCTGTCTGAACACATTTACACAAGCATATTCCTTTTTTTCACAGGCTTTTTCCCCCCCCTTTAAATCTAATAGTAGCAGACTAACAGCAACAGCATCCAGTGTTAGGTATTTCCTCGATGGTGAGATCCACAGATTGTGATACAATCTGGTGTTAATGGGGCAACAAAAATCAACGTTGTGACTGCAAGAATGAAAACTGTATATATCTACATCTTATGAAGTATAAGGAGAAATATGTAGTAGTTTGGGGATGTAGGAATACAAACACACAGTAACAAGGTTTGGAAATATTACAAGATATAACACACTGGAGAATAATCTACCTGATAATCAGGAAGGAGGTTAACCTCTTCTTTCCATGTGCCAATGACGGTGCCAGCAACACTGTGTTAGACATCACCCACCAACACGAGAGTCTAAATCCTCTGCTTCACCCACACATGTCGGTTAAAACACAGCATCTAAAGCTACCACGGCACCATCTGGTTCATCACCAGTACAGCAGGTGGATAAATCTGAGTCAAGAGGCAAACACAGGCAGTGCAATGACCACAACACATGCATGTCTAACAGAAAAGGGTTGAAACCTGCACTGAAGCCTGTTTACACTTCTAATGGTGTTTATGCTGCAACAGCAACAATACTCAAAATTAGCATATTGCCAGTAAACAGTGTATAAAACAAATTGAATGCTCCATGTACATAATACCAAGGTAATGTAACACAAGTACCGAACATAAGGTGCTTCTTGGAGATCAAAAAAAAATCACCTAAAGACTATAAAGTAGCAGATGGATAAATCACCCTCCTTTCTCTCTGAAACCTATTCCTCATGCACTTGCCTTTCCATGAAATCCGAGCCACAATCAATGTCAAGTATCCTTCTATCCTCTGCAGAGAGTTATCGAAGTGCTTGTGCACCATCATCATCCTAATGACAGCAGCCTCAGTCTCCCTGCCGAGGAGGCTCTACATGTAAATGTCCTTAGAAAAAAGCTACTTCTTCTACAAGGAAAAAACAACAGTGCATCAGACACATATTCCCTGGTAGAAGAAAAAAGACAGAAACCTTCTTTTGTTTTTTCATGTGTAAAAACCACAGCATCGACATGGGCCTAAATCATTTTTCTGTTAAAATCATCCTAATTCCAGGCTCAGTAACTTCAACTATATGATAGATTGTGTCTATATGTGCATCAAGTGACATGTAGAGGCAACATCCTGGGTTTGAATGTAGCCTATAGGAGGATTTTTGCAGATCCTCACCTTGTTTCATACCCAAATTTAATGCGCAGGGTTTTTTTGGAGTCCTTATACACCAATATGCAGCAGAATTATGTTTTTTGTATAATTCCTTTGAATATATTTCCAGCCATAACAAACTGCAGTTGTTCTGGGTGACATGACTTAGCACTTTCAAGCTTATTATTTGGCAAAAACAAGAGAGTTGTTTGGCATAAGAAGTGGTGTGCATGACCTAACAAACCAGAATGAGTGTGAAAAAGCTGCAAAAAGCATTCTGCTGTGTATCCAAAATAGTTACATCTACCAAAGCCCCATTGAATGAACTGTTGTATTTTAGGCAAAGTGATGATAAATCCTATCTGAAAATATTGATGCTCTATCTGATGCTGACATTAAAACCCAGACGGCCTCTTGTGTAGTATGATTGCTCTGTGTCAGACTCAGATTACTGCCTCTGAAGCTCTCTGCAAGGTGCTGACTCTTGACAATATTGTGTCAAGCAAAAACAAAGTCTTTGTGCATTTCAAAGTAAGTGCTCAGTTACCATGAAAGTTCTCAGGACGGCACCGAAATTTAGGTGCGGTTCATCATCCAGGTTAGAGCTAATTAAACCTGGGCAGCTGTTTGACCATCACATTCAATTAATCAAATGAAAATCCCTTCTCAAGCAGGACGACACGCCAAAATAAGACTTTCAACGTGTATTTCAGTGTTTTGTTGCTGCATTACGGATGATAAATACTTTGGTAAAACAGTAAAACTCTGCAGTGTCATATCAACCAATTAGTAAACCACGGTGGTAATAATCCAATCATCACATAGAGCGATGCAGGGTTTGTTCATGCTTAGTCACCTGAAGGATTAGCTATTCAGGCCTTCGCTAAGTAGATTAACTTGTACCTCTGCTGACCTCAGAGCCTCCAACTCTGCCCGACAGTGACACTGACCTTTTGGATGAGCTGTGTTATACATGGCCCAGAAAATGCTCTCCACGGATTATCTTAAATATATACGATTATATAATATTAATATATTTAAGACTTTTTAAGGTCTGAAATTTAGATAATACAATTTTAGATGCGGGAATTCTGTATTAAAGGAGAAGGGAACTTAGAGACCACATATCTCTAAAAGTTAATAGTTCTTTATTGGCCTATAACCTACTATTCAACCAAGTTTCAAGAAAATAAGTTACGTATTTTTTGTGTTATCCTGCTAACAAACAGACACACAGCAATGAGTATAAGTTTAACCTCCTTATGGAGTTAATTATTAAATGACAAAGTGTAGATGAGATATTAATTTAGCTGAAGGGTACCAAATTCTGCATAGATACAAATTAAATACATGAATGCATAATCACAATGACAGAGGCTGGTAAATGTACTGTCATATTTTTAGTTTGTGCCCAGTGGCCACATCAGAGAAGCCTGGAAACAAATAATCGTGACGTCTGCAGCCCTTCAGCCAAATGAACAAACACTGCGGTGCCCTCCCCCTTCAGCCAATCAGTGAAATTCTGTAAGTGCTGGAACAACAAATGGCGTGGGACACGTTATTCCCTGAAGTCACATTTAACATCCGTGCTGCTCAAAATACTGACAGTGACGGGCTAATGAACAGAGAGGGTAAAAATAAAAAATAAAAATGTACCTTTATATTTTTTAATGGAGAAAATTGGACCTTTTGACCTTCCTTAACTCATGACACCCATTCAGATCTTGCATGTTTTAGTTTATGAAATTTAACTGCACTGGAGTACAAAGATAATGTTGACTTTACACTTAGATACCTAGAAGCTTCTATAAAGTCTGGGCTTAGACAGCATGGGACTGGTGAAAATACAAGATGTTCAAGTCGTAGTCTTCCCTCCTGGTGAGCGTGAAAGGTACCATGAGCCTGTGAGTTCCTTCTGACCTGACACTCAATCTTACACCATCATGAGCAGTGATGGGTGCTTTTCAAGTCTCAGGAGATGAAACTCAAGGACAAATCTATCATGTAACTGAAGCAGAAGTCTTCCACTAGCTCTCTGTAATGCAACTGTCCTCAGAGGAGAGTGAAAACAACAATATGTCTGCAGCTAATGTCTTGGAACAATAGCTTAGAAAAACCAGACCACAATCAGCATTTTGCTCATCGTCTGGTATGACTCAATACTGGGGACAAATGTCATTTCATGCAAGTTATACAACAGAAGACGGACATTTTTAGACTTCAACGTGGACGCCTCAACAAACATCCACCCCCTGTCTTTGCTTCTGCTTTTTCAACTGGAAAATAATAACAGGAGCAAGTCTGAAAAAAGTCATATTTCCTCTGAACTACCACCAAAAGCAATTACTGTAGAAATAAAGAACTTGTCTACCCGGGAAGTTTTAGGAGAAAGTAGGTTATGTCATAATCCAAATAGTCCCCATAGTTGCTGAGTGACTCCGACATATATCAGCTTGGATTCAACCTGAGCTTGAAGGATCCAGTCAGAGTTTGGGAGGATTTTAGAATAAACAATGAATCTCCTGGATCTCCCTGTGAACACCTTTCAATGTGTTTCTCCCCTGCATGAGAGCACATGGCGACGGGTACTATGGAGACAACAGGTGTGAGATCCTCCTGCAGGCCTTTTGTAAACCAAAAATGCCTGAGCCATAACCAGGGAGATGGTCTTTCTTAAGGTCTCCCCCCCCCCTCCCACTGTGCAAACCTAAACCCATGCGAAACCAGGAGTGACCACCAACACAGCATATTAAATGTTTCTCAGGGTCAGGGTGGAAAGTGTTTTGATTGCAGCGCTTTATCAAGTCAATATTCTCAACTCTTATTATAATGTTTAAAAATTATTATCGGCTGATAAACATATTTTGCAGAATTTATACCCAGGTTGTTTGAGTATATAAATGTCAACAGCAGAGATCCTGCAGGGTCATGCAACACCTCACCAGTCAAGAAGAGCACGGCTCAGGTCAGAGCAATGTCGTCATTTATCATTCCAAAGTGCTTCACATGTTTTAATGTGATTCTGTTGAAAGGTTTTTGATGTTTTGTATAATCTGTTGGTTCAGTAAACTGGTAAAGTTGCCTTACCAAGTATTGAAGCAGATAACTGATAGTGCAAGGATGGATCATTGTGGGTGATGAGAGGAATCCCCTCGCCTCCTCATTTAAACTGCTCCCATCAGATGCTATTGCCCCCCACCCCTCTGTGGGTGGAAGTGTTGCTTAATGTCAGTTTGTTGTGGCCCCTGATTGTTGCTGCAAAAAGAATATATCTCAGGGCCATCAAAACTAAGACTTCCTGTTTCCAGCACTTACTGCACAACCATTAAATCCCTAAATGGCTCCTCAATCATGCATCAACACAAAGCAATAACTACCACTCAATTGTATTGTACCTGTAAGACACCGGAGACTAGCTCTAATTTCAGTAGTTTTTACTGTATATAATTGTATTCTGTATTTATTCTGTATGTTACATCAACAGATTTATGTTGTGTCTATATGTGGAGCGGGTTATGTGTTCTGTTTCTTTTCTAGTTTTGTGTTATGCTGTGATTGTCGTCTCGCACACTGAGGCGAATTCCAAACCACTGAGTTGTGTGGCAGTAAAGTATTGAATATTGAATCTTGATCTTGAATATCTATTATATTTATTTTAGTGTCATTCATAAGACAAGACATTTATTTCTGTGACTGACACACTGACATATTTCTTTCCTTCTCTATAGCAACATTGTTTTGAATGGGTTGCTGAATGGCTGCATTAGTGGGGAGGTGGGAGGTCAGTGTGTGTGTGTGTATCTGTGTGTGTGTGATGGGGAGGGGGGGTTACCCTGACCTTGTTCGTGAAGCTGCATATTGATAAAAGTCAATAGAAGCACACGTCTGACATGTGGGGCAGTGCATGTTGCGCCCAGAGGGGGTATGTCCTGTATATCCTGTTCCACCAGCCTGTCAGCCTCACTCCATCCGGCGTTTGATAACAACGTGGATATAACAATGTGTGTGACTGCAGTGGGCATCGTGCACGTCACACTCAAACTACCCCAGTGAAGTCAGGGCAGCGTGACAAAGGAGGGAGGCTGTGGCTAGCCGCAGCGAGCCGACCCCCGGCGGTCCTCCCGCCCGGCTGCCCGCCCGGCTGCCCGGCTGTCAGAGCGGGGCGCGTGTTCCCTGACAGCTGGGAGAGGGGGGGGCTCGTTCGGGGTGAGGAAGAGGAAGAGGAAGGGGGAGGGGGGGGCGCAGACTAACAGCTGACACACTGAAACAAGTAGAAGCCCCAGTTCGGACTTCTTCCCCAGCACAGACGCAGAGTTAAGCTAACTCACTGACAGTCCTACCTTAGCTTTGCCGGCCTCCAGCTTCTTCTGCCGCTCCTCGTCCTCCATCACCGCGGGGCCTGTGGCGGAAACGGGAGAGAAGCTGCTTCATGCGAAACAACCAGCGACCGGAAAGCCCGGAGTTAAAAGTGTCCCCCGGCCGCTCGCTGCCGGAGACTGGCGGACTCTTGCTCACTGGGTGCTGTCTCCTTGTTGGTACTCCGCCGCCATGTTTTCCACGTAAACATGAGACACACAACTGGGATGACGTCGGGTAGGTGCCTCCGTGGCCACGCCCACCGACATTCCACCAGTGGTGCCTTCACGAGCCGTCAGAAATATCGGAATTTATCGCAATCAGCCAATTACGTTAGTGTTAATTTACACATGGAAGCAATAACAGTGTCCAGGGAGATGCACGTGGACACACAGCAAAGACAAGGGCTCACCAGTTACACAATAACTTTTGGACTAGTTTAAATATTAAGCACTTTGCTCTAAGTCCAGACATTGTACTGACACTGAGCCCACAATTGTGTTGCAGTACAAAACCAGTATTTAAAAACCAGTACGTGAAAACATAAAGTTAAAAATATCATATCATATCATGACATGACATATACAGATATAATTTAATATAATATGTCATGCATGACACTCCACGTCATGTAATGTCGTATCGTGACATATCATATCATAACATAACATATTCTAACATAACATGGCATGAGATATATCATATCATATCATATCATATCATATCATATCATATCATATCATATCATACATAGTTATATATATTTCGTGAAGTAAACAAATGACTATTATGTGGAAACAAGTACATTTGAAATGTCAAGATGTTCACTCTGCAGTTCTACAGTTTTGATTTGAGTTAGAAGTACGAACTGAGCAGGAGCAGAAGATCAGATTCTTTGCTTCATACCACAATGTTCCTGCATTGAGAGCCTAACATGAATAAAAGTACTGAAGTATCATCAGTGAATTGTGGCATTCTTAAAGTGTTAAAAGCTCCATGAACTAGACTACCGTTCAAAAGTTTGGGGTCACCCAGACAATTTCGTGTTTTCCATGAAAACTCACACTTTTATTTATCAAATGAATTGCAAAATGAATAGAAAATATAGTCAAGACATTGACAAGGTTAGAAATAATGATTTTTATTTGAAATATTAATTTTGTTCTTCAAACTTTGCTTTCGTCAAAGAATGCTTCATTTGCAGCAATTACAGCATTGCAGACCTTTGGCATTCTAGCTGTTAATTTGTTATAAACTCAATCCCTTTGTAATAAATTATATAATAGATGCTGCAGGCAACCATGTGTAATCAGTATTTTACTGTTGTGGCTACTTGAGGTGCAGAGGAACTGTTTAACTCCTTTGTATTGTTAGTTTAGCTCAGGGCTCCTCAGCTTCAGGGCCATGCTCCTCCAAAGGGTCACAAGACAAAACTGATGGGTCATGTGATGATAAATTGGAGGAGGAAAGAAAAGAAAAGAAAACTGATGCACAAATGTGTGTTCAGTCTTTGCACTTAATCTCATCTTGATACGAAATACAGGAAAATGCGTCATACTTTCAAACTTACTTACACTTCTCAATTAGTAAAGAAAAGATACTTTAATATCTGGATAATCTTAACAAATGTTGTTAAGAATTATTTATAACACTATCAACAATTTTATACAATGTCTTCAATTTAATTGTGAGGAAGTCTGAATTCTGCTTAAAACATCTCCACAGTTTCTATGGTAACCAGAGGAAAGGTTTCCAGAGTTGTACCGTTTGAGACCACTGAGTATTTTCATTGCAAATCTGTGTTTTTGTCTAATGAAAGCATCGGGCATCCCTTCATGTCTTGAGCTGTGTGTAATCTATATTTTAAACTATGGTGAAATTGAGTTCCATAAGGAGGAAACATTTGAGCTGCATTTGCTGCAGGGGACAGCAGGTAACATGAGAGACTGCAGGCATCAGTTTCCAGGACAGATGGAGGTGATAAAAGAAAAGGACGGCTGATATTTTACTCACAGACTCCACATGTAATTTGAGTCCACAAATAATTCACGTACAATTAAAACAGAATACGATGATGCATTGTCATGTTGTTGTAAACTGAAGGCTGGTGTTGTTTCTGCTCAGCAGACATTTCCAGCAAACAGTTTAAAATATAGAGCTGATAAACTAGACTGATACTCAGACTGAAGTTTCATCTTCACATCATTTATTCATTCTTTATGAATCATAATAGACGTGGGCAGCGATTCAGAGGGATGATAGCTGGTGGCAGGATTGTAGAAAGGCCAATGCTGAGTTTTACATTTTTAGAAGGGCCTATGAGATTTTTTAAGTGTCTTGTTTACTTTATTTGTTTATCTTTGCCTTAACGGTTTGTTATGTCCACAGGAGAAATAACATAAAGATCATCTGTTTTATCATTTTATTATTTATTCTAGAGTCCAAATCCCCTCTGCAGATGTTTTACTACATTGAAAGTTTGAAAAATCTTCTGGTTATTTTAAGGTTTAAACATTTTCTTTCCCCCTGTAACCATGCAAACTTTGCCAGGAATATAGAAAGTTATAAGTTCCATTTTAATCCACTTTTCACTGAGAGCAAACTCATGTAATGTATCTGTATTTATAATTGAAGGTTCATTTTGAAAAGATAATCAATCTTGCATTGATGACGTGCATGAATGATATATATAGATATGTGTTTGTGTGTGTATATGTGTATAGTCAAGGTCATTAAACGTACCATCAGCAGCAGCAGCAGCAGCGGCAGCAGCAGCAGTAGGAGAGGACGCTCTGTGTCTTCGGCTGATAGGAGCCGAGCAGCTTATCGTCTGGCAGATCTTGAATTCCACCCATCTTCTTTTGGACATTCTCACCTATATTCGGTCCCACCTGTGAACACAACGCCGTCTGCACGACGCACTGAGCATTTGAAAGTTTCGTCTGCCTCTAAATTATTGATTTGCTGAAGGAGTACTGTGTCAGCAGTTACCCGAGCAACTTTACCAAGTCGACCACTAACAAATGGATTGGGACAGGATTCCATGTAATATTAAAAACCCAACAACAGGAATGTACATGGCAAGTAGTGCATACATTCACTGTACTTCTCAGAGAGAGCAAGAAAAAAAGTGCTCTGAAATAAGAATGGACTCAGACAACTAAAGAGAAATGCATTATTGATATTCGTTGCAGAAATGCCTCTTATCACTATACATATGAATTCAACAAAATAAAGATGAAAACAGGATTTTGTTTTCCGTATTTGGATTGAGATATTTAGTTAATCAGATATTTAAAGTCTGTGCGATGAGAAAAAGATCATGAAGTCTCTTCTGTCATTAGCTGTTTTGTATGAAATGTACTTTAAAATGTAAATTTCAACATAAATATGTTATTTGAAGGAATATATAAGTGCATACTGTATAATGTTTATTCATTATGTTTGTTTTGAGTTGGCATGGAAACAGTTATAAGCCCCTAAAAACTGCTAAGATGTAAAATGCATAAATGGCCCCTGATTCCTTCCTGTTTATTAGTGTAGATCAAATTTGACTTTCTTTGTTGTGTCCTCCACTTTCCCCCTCCCATCCTTTACCCTGCACCAAAAATCATTAAAGCAGGAAGCAGCACAGACCAGAACAGTTTCTGTCTTCACATCATTATGCAAATACAGTAAAAAGTGGAAAAACATGTCATAGAGAAAGCTGCTTTGACTATCACACAACGTTCTCCTCAATGTTACAGCAGCGGAGTGAAAGTTAATTTGCCTAAGGAAGATATCACATGTGTTAAAATATTCATAGGTGGTGGGTCTCATCAGTAAAGAGAAGAAACGGGTCAGCAGGTTCCTCAGTGTCATGCTGTGAACCACAACACATGGTAAATGGTGAATGTCAGACTCTCATATATCATGTTTCTTCTCTTGTTCCTGCATATAGGTTCAAAAGCTGAATTTGTTCTGTTTAATGAAGTCTATCCTAATAAAATATTGTTTCCTCCATCCATCCATCCTTCAAGGGTCACAGGGGTGTTGGAGCCATATTGCTTCTTTTTACCATTAAATTATCTTTCTGGGAATTTCGGGGGGGTTTTAATTGCTCTGAGGAGGTGCAGAGAAATGATATATGCTGAAATTAAGTTAACAACAGAACAAGAAAAAAAACATCCTGGTGGAGAAGGACTTGAACATTTGTGAAATCAACTATAGAGATGAAATGCACTGTAAACATGATCAAACAATCATTTACTTAAAAAAATATCATTTCTGGGCATTTGAGCCTTTATTCAATAAGAGTTGTGGGGGCAATTTCTGTTAAATAAAGAATAAAGTCAATGCTGGTCTTTGTGACAACATGACATGTAGCACATGAGTGATGTGAAGGCGAGAACAACAGTCATATACATCATAGCTGGGTTTTCTGTTATCTAACATACCTATCACTCAGTCGTGCACGCATTAACATTCTGAAGTACATCATTGTGGTGTTGACGGGCAGTGGACAAGCACTTCAGGTCATCTTATCTGTGTAAGGGGGAGAGAGAGGAGGGGAGTCGTGCAGCCGCTGCAGGAGGACTCAAGCCCCATCAGATTTTAATTTAGTCTATAAATTTGGCTAATCCAAAAACTGGGTTGGGGTTGTTTGGATTTATAAAAAGCGTAAAAATAACAAGAGTAGGTAAACTAATGAGAATGAAATGGAGGTTACCATTATAATGGCCAGTTTCAGTGCCTATCGATGCAATCATCATCATATTTCACATTGTTTCTCATCATATCATCGGTTATTGCTACTTAATAATCTCACGTGTGCCTCCAGATCCAATGACAGGCAGGAACTTTAATGAAAACCTTTTGCTTCCATCTAGTGGTAAAAAAGTGAATTCCTTTTTACCTCCACACCGATAGATGGCGCTAACTACCAATGTCACGTTGTGGCTCTTTCCTCAAACGACAAAGTTGTGTGTTTCCGCTGTGTGCTGCTCTCAGACCTGTCAGAGGAGTAAACTCTCAGCAGCGTGAAGACAAACAACCCAACAGGAGACTTTCACTCATAGAGATAAGGTATCTGCTGTTTTATTAAATGTCGCGTGAAAAGGTATTCAGGTTGATCAATGGGTCAGTATTAAAAGTTATGTATTAGACTTCACGCACTGTTTGTAATATATATCGAGTGTTTCAGGCCCTATGTGGCTAAGTTAGAGTTTGAATAGTTGAACTTCATGCAGAACTTAATTCTATCTATGAACCTACCAACTCAGATTTGGTAACTCAGACAAATGTGCTTCTGTTTGTTATTGTGCTGCACGATATATGAACTTTATGCCCTGATACACTTCTAGTCAAATAGATTTCATATTTATATCTAAAACAGGCCTGAAAGAGCAATATGGACTAAAATGAAGTATAGCATGATATCAAGGATATGGAGAATGGATAGAACGTATTTATGGACACTGACTTTTCAAAGCATATAAAGAAACATTCATTTATTTATTCATTGAAACTAATGTAGTTGAAGTTACAAATATATATATATATGTTATAATTTGGGATGATCCATTCAAGGCATAGGTATGAGGTAAAGTTTAGTTTTGAAAATGAATACCTGGAGTTAAGAAGGGTCCTGAGGCAGGTTTAACATTACCTGTTAGAAACACTTTCTAAGTAAACCAGACCTGGTTGCAGGACTAATTTGGGACTAATAATATGTATTTTATATCAGTACTGGTGTCATTAACTACATTATATACTTGGCAACCTCCTGTTTATTCTTAATTTTGTATTTCATTACATTTATGTGACAGCTGTAGTCTTGGTTACCTTGCACATTTAGAGCTCACATAAAAAAGATCTGTTCAATAATTAAGATGTGATGCATTTAATAACCGTTCAAAAATATTTCCCACTCTAACACCCACATGTTAATAACAACAATTCTTCAATATATAACACATATATTTGTCTAAGAATATTTATATAGTGTATGTATATACTACAGTGTCATAGGTAGTTAAATGTTACCATCAAAGATCTCATTAAAACCTGCATTGTTTATGACACAGTGGTTATTGTGGTAAAGTGAGTTCATTTTTTGTTTCTTCTAGCTCCACTGACACTGGCGGTGATGTGACAGAGCAGCTGTCCTCTTGGAAAATGGCTGCGTTACCTGGTGTGAGGGCTCTCCTCAACCTCCATCAGTCCGTGACATTGCAGCACAGCTTGAGACTCATTCATGTACATTTGAGGTCAATGTGCCTTCCAGGGAAGCTTTGCACTGGTCCCACAAAAACCAATGAGCTCAAGCCTCCGGGGAACACAGAGAATGAGTCTCTGCTGGAGAACTTGAACCTCATGGGAGTTGATGTGAAAAAGGCTCGCCAGCGACAGCCCGGCGTGTTTCGTAAAGCTTTCACCAACGAGCAGGGCCTTGCTCAGTTTTTGCAAGGCAAAGGTGCCAGCCGCAGAATAATCGCCAGCATCGTATCCCGGTACCCCCGCGCTATCACTCGCTCGGTCGAACACTTGGAACAGCGCTGGGATCTGTGGAGGAACATCTTTATGACTGATGCAGAAATTGTGACCATCCTGGATCGCTCACCTGAGTCTTTCTTCCGCTCCAGTGATAATGGGAACCTGGAGAAGAACATACATTTTCTGACGTCGCTGGGACTGAACACCAAAGACCTCCACCGCCTGCTGACAACAGCGCCGCGGACATTCTCCAACAGTTTAGAGCTGAACAGGCAGATGGTGGAGTTTCTGGAAGACATCTGTGCAGAGCTGGGTGGGAAGAATCCAGAGCAGTTTGTAAAAGCTATCATAACCAGAAACCTTTACATTCTCATCCGAAGCACAAAGAGAGTCAAGACAAACATTGATATCCTCAGAGCATCTCTTAAGCTGAGTGATGCAGAACTGCTGGCTCTTCTACAAGGCCCTGTAGCGGAAATTCTGGATCTTTCAAACGAGTATCTGAAAAACAATTTTAGCAGCCTTCAGCAGAAGATGGTTTCCCTCGGCTGTCGGAGAGCTGACATTAAAAACCTGATCATTAGCTATCCAATGGTCCTGTACATTGGGTCGAGCACATTAAGTTTGAAACTGGACTGCCTGCTGAAAGGGGGAATAACCATGAATCAGATACTGGAGAAGCCCAAGGTTTTGGACTACAGCACAGAGAACATCACAGGGCGACTGGAGGAGCTGAAGAGAGTGGGGTATGATTTCCAGAAGAACGGCATCAACATCCTGGACTCCAGCCGAAAGCGGTTTGATGCAAAGATAGAAAAACTTACTGGCCCACCAGAAGATGGAATATAATTATGATCATGTTGGAAGGCACTTTTACTTCAACTTGGCTTCAGGATAGTCATGTTTTCTTGTTTCAACATTTACTCATTTATTTTGTGTTATATATAATTTCTGACAGATCTGATGTCTCTTCATCAATGTGACAATAAGTTTTCTTAATTGATTATTTGGTGAGCAAAAAGTCAGAAAGTAGTGACCATGAGCATCACAACCTCCCAAAACACACGCTGTGATCTTCAAAGATATTCAATTTATAAACATATAATAACGAACAGAGCTAATTCTCACATTTAAGAAGCGGGACATTTAGAATAGTTTGCATTTTCAAAAAAAAAACTACTTAAATGAAACAATTGTGTATCAGAACAGTTCCTTTATTTTATGTTGAATAACTAATTATTAAACTGACTGTTAAATGTTTCATCCCTTATATCAAGTGGAGTAATCAACAATATTTTTTTTGCTGACAGATGTAAAAAATGTATATGCACAGTGTTGACATGTTTGTTAATGACTACATGTTGATTGATTTTTGAAATAAAAGTTAATAACATAAGATCTGACTACATTATTTCCTATTCATGTGTTTATGTACTCATACAAACATTTTATTTTAGAAATATAGATATTAAGATGTATTTATATCTAAATAACATAATACGTTCTATTGTGACTATTCACGACAGACAAATAAAAGTATAATAAATAGTTATAATAGTCATAATAATAACTGGGAATAAGCACCACAGACATGTAGAGGCGGAACCAACCATCATTCGTTGCTAGTTTAGCACGGACGCCGCCTGACAGCTGCACAACATCATCCTCTCACGCTGCCGGATTGTTGCTGTGTGTCTCAGGGGGTGAGAAACACTAGTGAAGTCAGTTTCATACACTTAATGCGTCTTGATCTTTATGACGATACTTTTAAACAATCAAAAAAATAAATGAACAAGTCGTTGTTCGCGGTGTTGCACGCGTCAACTGTCTGTTAGCTGTTAGCTTGGTAGCATGGTCGCGATTTTGTCAGTTGATGTCAGCAGGATATGCCACACCAGCAGTTTACTGTGACAACCTTAGGAACAACACACAAGTGACTCGGTTCGTTTATATGTGGACGTTACAAGAAGCACATACATTTTCAAATCAGCTATTAAATGAATGGGAGGTATAGCTATCAGAAGAGAAGAGCAGATTGCAAAACATTCTGATGTTTGTGTTTATATGTGTGTGTGCTTTTAATTTATTCTGATTTCCATCTTTGATTTTCCTGTGTGACAATTATATTGCAATAATTATTCTTTATTGTTTTCATTGCCCAACCCTAATTGAAAGCCAAATTCCTTGTGACATAGAATTGTGATTCTGATTATATGATACCTATATATATGAGGATATGCAGCCTGATTGTGTCGAGACTCGCTGGATCATGAGATGAATAATGTTGTCGTGCTGTGTTTTAAACGAAGCTGGTCACCTGGTGAGGTCGGTGATGGAAAAAGCCGCGGAGGTCACCGCTGAGAAGGGGACAAATGTAGCTGTAAAGGGCGAAGCTGCCCTCAGACCTGAGTAAGGATCTTGTGAAATCCATCTGAGTCGTTCTGGAAACAGAAAGAAGTATGTTGAAACAACAGGATGCTTATTATCGTCTGCTTTTTCTTGTCATTGCAGATTCATAACAACCAAAGAAAAATTTCACAGCTATATAGACTCCGAGACAAAAGGAGGAAAGGCCAGTGATAATGGTGCAGCTGAGGAGACAAAGGAGACGTGTGTGCAGGGGCCTGAAGTGAAAAAGTTTAAACCCGACCCAGAGGAAAGGGCAAAGGAGGGGAAGCCCGATGGTAAACGCCTTCGAGGTCAAAATAAGTCGAGGCCGCACAAGAAGCCGACCACCTATGATGAAAAACGACTGTGTCTCTCCATCATTCAGGTATGAAGCGTTAACTGACCCTTCACGAACACGTACAATAACTCTGTCAGCTGATAGATGCTGTCCCGTCTTCTCTCCATTTAGGAGAACAGGGAGTGTCCCTTTGGAGACAAATGCCACTTTTACCATGACGTCGCTGAATACCTGGCATCCAAGCCGGCTGACATCGGGGAACGCTGCTACCTCTATGATACGTCTGGAAAATGTTCTTATGGTCTCTGCTGTCGCTTCGCCAAGGCGCACACGACACCTGAACTTCAAACCATGGAGAACGCAGAACTAATTAAGGCTCGCGAAGGCAGGAACCCGGTGAAGAACAGCTTGAGCAAAGACCTCCAGATTCGTCTGAGGAAGCGTTCTGTGCCCTTCACAAAGTCAGAGGAGTACCTGGAAACGCTTTCGAACAACAGGGACAAAAAAACCGAACAGCAAGGGAATGGTAAGAGGATTCAAGTGGTTTTAGATCTACTGATATGGATTTACATGTGTTTACAAGTATTTCTGCTCCTCCGTAAGCATGAAGCTGGCAATTATATTATAGTCTGAGTCTTATAATGTGTCTTTTAAATGGTTGAAATTTTACTGACACTGACAGAGTGCAGCAATTGGCAGTGAAAATGCAATGTCTCTAAAGTAGGGCTTGGTATCCAAATAGACATATTTAAAATTTGAATGGATTGAATTTGGTTTTATAACTCGGTTCTTTCACACACTCAGGTGAAGCGTGTCCAACTAAAGTATCCGCAGATCCAGCAGGAGGAGAGCAGCACGTCTCTACTGAAGCAGAAACACAGGTACAAAGTTGGAGTTCTACCTTTTATCATCAGTCTATCAATCAGATGACCATGGTGTTGTGTGGCATTTTGTAAATAGTTTTTTGGTTTCTTTGTGCCAAGCTTCAGTCCAGCCCAGATAAACAGCCTCCAGTAAAGACGGTCGGCCCACTGACTGATGAAGATGTCATCAAGTTGCGCCCATGTGAAAAGAAACAGGTACATCTCAGCCAACTTTATATCCTCCAAGATTACTGTATAATTTGTCAAAGTAGTTCCTTGACTTATTTTAAATAACACAAGAATAATCATCTTCTTGCTCAACAAACACTTAATTTAAAGCCAATTCACACTGATTAATATTTAAGAGACATTACATTTCTCTATAAGTAGTGTGCGTACATTGATAAGAAATTTGTGTCTTTGTGTTTCTTTGTTCAAGGTGGACTTTCGAGACAAGCTCTACCTTGCTCCTCTTACAACTGTAAGTACGACCAGACGAAATGAATATTGAAGTTTGTGTTAAAAGGTTAAATGATTCAAATCTGTGGCATCTTACAAAATTTGTATTGTCTATGGTTTGAAGTGTAGAGTGCTTGATTTTATGTGTAGTTTATGTTTAAAACAAACATATTACACTACTGAGAGAACAAGTTATATCAAATCAATGCCCATAATAATGCTTCCCCCTCTTTCCTCAGTGTGGAAATCTGCCTTTCCGCCGTGTGTGCAAGCGTTTTGGCGTAGACATCACCTGTGGGGAGATGGCCATGTGCACAAACCTGCTGCAGGGGCAGCAGTCCGAGTGGGCCCTGCTCAAGAGGCACGAAAGTGAAGATCTTTTCGGCGTCCAGGTGAAGTTATTGTGGAAAATCTTAAAACTCTTCAGAACTCATCCGAGCTGTTTAATAACTCTGCTCATGTTGTGATTTGGATAATGTCTACTTCTCAGTGAAAAGAAGTTTTTTTATCAGTGCTGAAATTAAAAATGTGTCTCCAGGTGGAGGGCTGCTTCCCCGACACCATGACGAGGTGTGCGGAGCTCATCAACAACAACACTGATGTCGACTTTGTGGACATTAACTCTGGATGCCCCATCGATCTCGTCTACAAGAAGGTAAACCTTCATCAAGGAAGGGTTCCAGAATCAGAGTCCCATTATTTATTTATTTTTCCTCCCTGCAGTGTAAACTGTTGCAACTTTAGATACACATGGGGCCCAGTGTGAAAGATTTCCTGATCAATATTATCAAACCTCTTTGGCTTTTATAGGTTCATTCTTAGACAATAAATGGTATAATATAGAATCATTCTTAAAATTGTAATGCACTGTAACTTTTAATTGAGTACATAAGGGAGGAAAGCAGGATTTAAAAGGAAATATAAAGCATCAATGTGACATTCTTTGAAAGATGTTTATTTGCTTTTCCTCATCAGGGCGGAGGCTGCGGCTTGATGACCCGCACCAGGAAGTTTGAACAGATTATCAAGGGAATGAATTATGTAAGTGTCTTATTTACCTTTTGTAAAACCTTACACAGAGAAGGTCAGTTATGCTTTGGTTTACCATACAAGAGGAAATACTCAAATCAAATGGTGACTATAACTGTACCTTGAAAACAACGTGTTTATTTAGCTTGGATCACATAGACAGTGATTCTACAAAGTTTCTAATTCAAAGTTAAAGGCTGGATGAAAACTTGTTTTTCTTCCTGCAGGTCCTTGATGTCCCTTTAACGGTCAAGATCCGCACTGGAGTTCAGGAGAAGAGCAACATGGCACACAAACTCATCCCAGAGATGAAAGATTGGGGCGTCTCCATGATCACGGTCAGGGTTTAAATAGCAGATGCATTCATACATAATAAAAGAGAGATGGGTTTGAGCAGTTTGTTTATCCTGCCAATAAAAAGATTTTACATGTTATACCTGCAAATTAAAATGATATGATTTGGGCATCGAACGATAATGATACTTGTCATTTTCTTCCAGCTGCATGGTCGATCCAGAGAGCAGCGCTACACTAAAGTAGCTGACTGGGACTATATCACCACCTGCTCCCAGTTGGCCAGTCCGGTCCCACTTTTTGGTATGTTAATATGTAAAGGATTGCAGCTGCACACAGAAAACTGAAGAGGGCAAAATGTTAATAAGGAGACAAATACTGGGAAAGAGAGAACAACCCCCTCTACTGTACAAAAACAGTAATACAATGAGGAAGTTTCACTTTTGTAAAGTCATGCACAGGCCATAAAAGAACATTCTGTTTGTGGGTGAAGAGGTGAGCTAAAGTGACTTGATTTTATTGTTCCAGGAAATGGAGACATTCTGTCCTATGAAGATGCCATGAAGGCAAAAGAGACTGGAGTTTCTGGTATTATGATTGCAAGGTACACAACATAGATAAAATAATGGTAATACCTGACAATAAAATATTACAGATCCCATAAAATTCTCTTTTGGATTTTGTCTTTTCAGGGGTGCTCTGATTAAGCCCTGGATCTTCACTGAGATAAAGGAGAGCAGACACTGGGACATCTCGTCCAGCGAGCGCCTGGACGTCCTCAGGGATTTCACCAACTTCGGTCTGGAGCACTGGGGCTCTGACACCCGGGGTGTGGAGAAGACCCGCACCTTCATGTTGGAGTGGCTCTCCTTCATGTGCAGGTGGGCACCATCATGCAATATATTTTATTTCTTCTTCCTAAACAAATATTATATAATTACTGTTTTTCATATGCTGTGGGAATATATGATAAAGTTTATTTTTCCTTCTTCATCCCTCTGTGTCTCAGATATATTCCAGTGGGTCTGTTGGAGCGAGTGCCTCAGAAAATCAACGATCGACCTCCGTACTACCTGGGCAGAAACTACCTGGAGTCACTGATGGCCAGTCAAAACGCTGGGGACTGGATCACGATTAGGTGAACAGGAAACTCATATATATATATATATATATATATATATATATATATAAAAACATTCAGCAAGCTCCATTAAGTCTAAAGAGATTGTTTAATGCATTTAATGACTATAACCTTTTACCCTCTCCCTTCTCCAGTGAAATGCTCCTCGGACCTGTCCCGAACAACTTCAACTTCCTGCCCAAACATAAAGCCAACTCCTACAAGTGATTTTCTCTTTGTCTGACAATCAAAACATCCATGTTTTTTTGAAAATCATTTTGTTTTAAATAATAAAAGACCGAATATCGAATTGCTTGTTCCTTTGACCTGTGATGCAATGAGTACATGGATGTTTGTATACTTTCAATATATGCAATAAAGTCTCTGGCCACACTAAGATGTTTACTTTTTAAAAAATGTATTTTTCAACTGATTACAAGAAATATTGAGATTTATAATCTGTAATTATGGAGTACATTTTTTAATCAATGGGGGAGACAGCTGAGTTTACTCATTTTGTTGTGATGTGAAATTAAGTTACTGGAATTAATGCAACACTGAGACCCCTTATACCCTGAGTCATCAGTCTGCGTGGCTACATGTATAGAGTATGACATTATATTACAACATCTGTATGAAGCTTGTAATATTATACTTTCAACTCAAAGACATTGATTCTACTTTGGGGGATTTTAGTAATTGATTGTCCACATAAAAAATTCTCATGGTGATGGTGTTATTTTACTGCTGGTAAATTTAAAATTTACATTACATTTTAAAAATCTTTTTGTGATAATATTTTTTTTTTATTTGGAAATTTTATGAAAATATAGAAAGTTACACTTTGGTTAATAGTTCAAATTTAATTTCTTCAAAATAGACAGGCCACTTTGTTAGGTTCAACTAATAATAAGATTATAATAATCATACGATCTAATCAGTTCTACCTTTACTAAGGTAATAATGTTCAGTTCTGATAGAGGTAATAATTAACCATATGTTTATGACTTAAGTTGTAGTTTGAAGTGGTGTTGAACTAGACCACATTACAATGAGAAGTGTTTCTAGTGTTTTGCAAACAACATTTAGGAAGAATATTAGAAATAATTTTTTGAAATAATGAAGCCCAATGCAACAACAATGACTAATTAACACCTGAAGGAACGTTTTAATAAAACCTGACCAATATACAAAGCTTTATAAAGGAAGAATATGTTTTATAGTTTTACTGGATTGCATCAGATCTTAAAGGCCAAACTCAAAGAATGCAAATGATACAACACAAAAACATCAGAGAGACATCATTTAAAAGTGATGGCAAAAGTCAACAATAAAAGAAAGTTGTTAAGGTTTAAAATTGTGTCTAATATGCATTTGCGTATTTGCCTAAAAAAAACAAGTTCAGGCCAAAGCGTAAATGATAATAAATCCTACAAAATAACACAAAACATTTTGATCACTTCATTTGTTATATACAAATAAATAATAACAATAATAAACATTGAACTTCCTCCTTTTCTGTTTCCTCGCAGCTGATTGGCGGGTTTCACTGAACACACCTGGGCCTTTAATTGGCCTCAGGTGACAATAAGCCATCAGGTGCAATCAATCGGACTCCGACTACTACTTGAACCGCTGCGGGGACACAGCGACTTTATCCGAGTATCATCGTCTGAGCTTGACCGTTCACTTACATCCATGGCTGGGCTCGGGGTCGAGCTGCTGGTTGGGCTGGTGCTGCTGCTGCTGCCGGTGCGGGGCTGGGAGCCGATCGACGAATCCAAGCTCCTCAGTCTGTACGAGGCCGGGCGCTGGACTGATGCTCGTGGCTTTTCTTCGGAAGGTAAACTTTAATGTCACTGTCTCTGCTATGATGTGTCTCCACACTCAGGACTTACATGTGCTGCAGAAGCAGGGAAACAGGCAAACCCATAACTCAAGACCCTAAACTGAGGACCTGTATGTACTTGAGATTGTTTTTGAGCAAGGAATTTTAAGTTGACCATATTTCAGGTGGAAAGTTGAGTCTTTAAAGGTTCAGTGAATAGAATTTAGTGGCGAATTTGCATGTTGCTGCTGAATACCTCTCCATTTCCAAACATCAAGGAGAACCTGTGGTAGCCTTCAGTTGTCCTAAAAACTCAAAGGTGTTTTAGTTTGGACTACTGTTAAAAAAAAAAAAAAAAAACATGGTGGCCTCCTTGGAGAGGACTTGCTCCAGCTGTAGATTTAAAGTATTTAAATATAAAAGGGCTATTCTAAGGTACAGGAAATTACAATTTGTATTTGCTGGTCTGAGTAATGTTAGTTAAATTGGGGAATTGATTTGACTTGTTAGTGCTCTTCATATATTTGTATCTCTTACTGTTGTGCAGTCAGGTTTTTAGCAGCACCTTTTTTTTTAACTAACCTTGTCTTGTATTCAATAAGTTGCATGTTCCCTTTTGTGGTTGGACTGTGACTTCTTTTAACTAAATGGACTGAATTTAGGATTGTGTAGCTATTTGTTAAATGTTCAATTGATTTGATCAGTGCACTCGGCTGTGGAGCTCGGTGTGCTCTCTTGGTGGAATTGATTGATCAGTCAACTTCAGTGGCTGAATTTTTACTCTTCAAACAAATCTCTACCTGAGAATTCTACATTAGGAAGCTTTTTTTTCTTGTAGTTTAATAAGATTTCTGTGTTTTTCATCTACCTACCCTCCAGGTTACGGCTATGAGCCAATTCCTGAAGATGAACTTCCTGAGGTTGAAGGTGCTGCCACCAGTAACATGGATGCTTTTGGTGACTATGGATTCCATGTGGCAGGTGGTGGTCCTGTTTTAACTAACCTGCCCAGCAGTACAGATGGTCAATATGAGGTGGAATTTGTGGACGCCCCACCAAGGAGTTGGACCAGTAGTACCAGTTTGGGCTCTAATGGCCTCGATGTTGTCTGTACTGAAAATGGCTTTCAAATTACTCTGCACACAGGGCAGTTAAGTGAAGTTAGAGTTTTGGGTAAGTACTTAGATTTTCTGATTATTTAAAAGTGAAGTTTAATTTTGATGAATGTTCTCTACTTAAGAATAAATTTCCCTCCAGGCTCAACAGACATGTTGCCTGTCATGGATGCTCCAGAGTCTTGTGGTTATGACGTGAACCCTCTCAGGAACACTTTGACTGTACCTTTTGGTGGATGCCATGTAAAACATGTAAGTTACTGAAGATGAATTGCTTTTGCATTTTCCACAAGATGGTTAGAACATGTAGTGCTCCATCTTGTTTTTTTTAATCCTAAAATTTAGTCTAATGGAAAAGCTCTATTTTGAAGTCATTTCAGACGGACAGCTACGGACTGGAGTTACTGTACATCAATGAGTTTGGTCGGACACAAGTTGCTACAGCATATTGCGAAGAAAGTCTGAAGTTTGACCCTGGCCAGCGCCCTCGCTCTGACAAACCTAAGGAAAAGTGCTTAACTCCACCACCATCACCAGCACAAAGTGAGTGCAAACAGAGATTGAGCAGAAATTCACTGGCACTGAGAAATGGCACATGCTGATGTGATGGCCAAAGATTTACCTCAGCTATCAGACTGAGCAAACATGAGATAGTATGTACCATCAACAGGAGTTAAGAGACTGAAGTATTTATACAATCTTGTGCCACTGAAGCTTAAGTGTCTTGACTTTTCTATTAGATCCCTTTTTTTTAAATGTCTATTGCACTTGTTTCAGATTGTGCAGTCGCTACGGGGGAAAGGGTGTCTTGTGGCGAGTCACAAATCTCCTCCGCGTATTGTGAAAAGATTGGGTGCTGTGTGGATTCTGTTTCATCTGTTTGCTACTATCCACTGGATGGTAAGGATTCTGTTTTCTAAGAAATTTTAGTATTTCAGAACCGGGTAACCTGACAGTTCTGATCTATATTTTCATTTTAGAGTGCACTGGGGATCAGCACTTTGTGTTTGCCATTCGCTTCGACTCTGCATCCATCCCTGTGGACCCCACCAAGCTTGTTATTCCTGGATATCCAAATTGTAAACCAGTCCTTGTTAATGACAAGGTCGCCATCTTCAAGTTTAAAGTTACAGAATGTGGAACTCGTGCATATGTAAGTTGACCCCCCCCCACATGACTCTTGAATAGTGCTACTGCTTAAATATAATTTGCAGCTGCTTTCAGTGCATTTTAAATGTCGCTGTCCAAAATGACAATATTACCATCAACACACGACTCACCCAGTGCACCCCTTGTGACAAGAAGTGACTAATATTACACCTAAACTTTACTTTGTGTGCCGCTTGTAGTTGCTTAAAGTTGGATCATGTTTCTCAGTTCACTTGATGTGAACACATCCTAGCACTGATTATAATCTCTCAACTGCTGCATGTCTCCAGTAAGATTAATTTGAATGGGCTTCATAGCTACTTGTCGCTTTAAAAATGCTTGCAGTACATTATAAACGCCTGAGAGACCTGATGCCCACCTGAGGAGAAAATTACTTCTCTTTACAGGAAGTGGGTGAGACAAAGATCTACTTGGCTGAGGTGCAATCTGTTGTCCAAGCTCTGAACCTCAAGTATGGCGTAATTACAAGAAGTGACCCACTCAAGTTAGTAATCTATACAGCACACCTAACTCTGTTGATGCAATTCTACTTAAGTTATTTACCATCTGTCTTAATGGTAGTTTTGGTTTTACACTAACATGCCAATCTTAAACCCCCTGTCTTTACAGATTCATGGTTGAGTGCCGCTACAGCAAAGATGGTAACACTCAGCAGTCACTGGCCAGTGTTGGTTACATGGTCATGACCCCATCGTCCACGTTGCCATCATCAGTCATTGCCTCTGGCTTGTATGCTGTTCAGTTGAGAATTGCTACAGGTCGGTATTCATTCGTTACAAAACCAAATGCAATTATCTTTGCTGGACTGGAGTAAAAGTTTGCTTGTCTGTATAATCCTAACAGATAGTGCGTACTCGAGTTACTTGCCCACTTACCAACAACCCTTGCGCCTGCTCCTTGGCAAACCGGTGTATCTTGAACTGTACCTGAATACTCCATTACCAAAGGCCGTAATTCTCGTCAACTACTGTCTAGCTTACCCTTTCTCTGCAAAGAATGCACTTGTGCTTGTTTATGAAAGGTAAGTATGACTGAGCCCACTGCCTTTTCATTAATATCCTTACCCTCTGTCCTCACCTATCAGTTATGTATAGGTGATGCATAACTTGGGTTTCCCTCTGTAGATGTGCAAACCCTTTTGACCCCAACGTGTCCATCCTTCAAGTCAGCGACGCTGTCAAATCACGCTACACGAAGCGCTTCATGGTCACTGCCTTCCAGTTCATGGATCAAACAACAAACAAGTACCTTGATGAAGAAGTGAGTGGAGAACTCGGAGCCAACACTGACTGTCCATGGACATTTAAACCTACGAGAATAGTATTGGAAGCATCTGTACTACTTGCAAATGATCACTAAAGCTTTCGAAATATTTTCTTCTGCAGATTTATTTCATGTGCTCTACAGAAGTGTGTTTTCCATCAGAAAAGATATGTGAAGAGCGGTGCATTTGATGGAAAGGTGAGTTTTAATCTTGAAAATTTGTCAATTCTATTAAATGTTGTCTAACCATGTTCTTTTGCTTCTAGGCACCATAGGGATTTGCTGCAACACCTGAGATGAACAAAACAATAAATGCAATATTTTAAATTACAGTAACAGTTTTTGGGTTTTTTTTAAAAAATATTCTCGTTCTGAACAATGCTATATAGACTTTGCTTTTCAATATAATCAGTTACAGGAAAGGTTAACTGGTAATTTGTTGAAGATTACCTGCAGAATTTTGGTCAGTCTAGTAGCTGCTAACTAGTCATGGTGGCATTGATAATCACATTCACAAACTTTTTTTGGGACACTGAAAAGGAAGTGTTTCACTGAATGCAACATTACAATAAACATGTTTTGGGACAGCAGCTTAGACTGTGTATATGCCATCTTGCACTGAACATTTGAAGTCTGTCTTTGCAGTAGTAATGTGGGAATGGAGCTTCTGTAGCAAGTTGCCACCTATACATGCGCTCGACCATTACATGTCTGTCTCAACTGTCAATCATGTCTTTTTCTTCTAGCAAAACTAAGTAAACCTGTAATTGCTAGAAAAAAATACTTTTGAACATGCATTGGTGTGATAACTGCAATGAAATGAAAAGTCCTCTTAGAGTTTTTATTTTGGCCCATGTAACATGGAGGAGGCAGGGATTTATGAACAGCACTACTACAGCCATTCACCAGATGGGGATCAAAATGCTTTGCTCACCACACATTCTGAAATTCCTGGAGGATCCTCATGTAACCTGACGGTTGTGAGGGTGAATGTTTTTTTGTAAATATTATTTAGAATCAAAAACTGGCCAACACACTCAAACTGGCCAACTCAAAATAGTCATGTACAACTTGGTGTCTGACCTTATGACATGGCATAAGCAGACTAAACAAAAACCCTTTTATATAATAAGAGAATAATCTGAGGTCAAATCGGTGAGTAAGGTTGGCACACTATTGGATAGGTAAAGCTTCATGTATATAAAATATTTTGAAGAGTAGATTTTTTTTTTTTTTATAAATCTGCATTTGTTGAAGTTAGCCGAAATGTTGGGTGTATTTGGTTCCTTATTGCAATATTCATTATGTGCCAATGAGTGAGTCCTGCTATGAGAAGATTGCCCAAAAAAAATTTGTAAAGATGCAGGTTGACAATGTTGTTGCATTTTAGAAACTTCAACTGTTGTCCATTTCAAATCTTTGTTTTAAAACTCACTTTTCAGTTTCTTTAGCTGTTGTAAAGAGGTGTGTGTGTGTGTGTGTGTGTGTTATACAATTTATTTAATAAACACTTGAGGTAATTTAGGAGTTAGTTGTAAGGATGGGGGGTGGGGGTCCTGGACCAGTCTATTCTCTGGCTCTTACGTGACGAAGCGTTTGCAGTTTACCCACAATTCTCTGCGCCAGGATTACGTGTTGGGGCTGTGTCGTGAACAAATCAGACTGAGTCGAAGCGCCTTCTAACCACAGGAGCTGTCAGGTGAGGAGTCGCATGTGGACTTCAGCTGCCGAGTGACCAACACGAAGTAAGTGCTGCCGATCACGTGCCTTGTTTCAGAAATCATACGGACAGGCTAGCTAGCTCTCGCCCAACGTAACCTGAAGTTACCAAACTGTATCATGTAGTTAGCCTGTCGGCTAACAGACGCGTTTCCCTGCGTCACCCTCAGTTAGATGGTGTGTTGAGTCGGGCTTGTATGTAAAGACAGATGTTAGGTATGTATTTATATGTTCATTCGTATAGGGGCAAGTACATAGCTGCTATAAACGTGTCCCTACACAAATGAGCTACGTAACATGCAACACCACAGCATTTGTAACCTACACTAATATTGTACACCCGTCCCCTTACGAGTTTTTAAAAAGCTCCAGTATCTCAATGCATAATATACACAACTTTCCTGAATTGAATATGTAACTTTTTATACATGTGGATGTATAAAAAGCCTGAACACATGCATATGCTAAATATGTCCCAAAAGTTGCAATTATACACTATTTTTCTATTGAAAATGCCCTGATAAACGAAGCTCATTTTCAGATTCAGTGCTAATAATGAATTTAGCGTATTTAAGTAATCAATGTTTCTGCGAGTATATGATTGTATAACCTTTGTGAATTATTTAGTGATCCCACTGAGGTTTTTAAATTGGACGTTTTCATACACAGTGAAATGATTTGGTGTGTGGAATTTAGTGACATCTAGTGGTGAAGTTGAATGTTGCAGCTCAATACCCCTCACCTCCCCTTCCAAACATGGAGAACCTGTGGCATCCTTCAGTTGTCATAAAAAGATATTTAATTTGTCCAGTTTGGAAGACTGTAAAAACATGGCGTCCTCCGTAGAGAGGACCCGCTCCCGATGTAAATATAAAGTATTTCAATGTAAAGGGCCCATTCTAGGGTAAAGAAAATAAATTGTACAATTTAGATAATCACACACTAATTTAGAAACTACAAGATGCACAAAATAGCAGGCCAGTCAGCTGTGCACTGTTGCAAAATCACACCAGCTCCACTTCCTGATATGGAACTTGCACTTCTGTCCCTCTCCCCACTTACAACGTGTGCATGACAGAGGAGACGGAAATCCAGCATTGGTCAGCATTTAGCAGGATGGCGTGTTCTTTGTCCTATAAAACAGCACGGGGTTGAAAGTAGACTCTCACACCCTTTCTGCCTGTTGAACCCTCAGCTCCTCCTGTCGCTGGCAAAGATGGCTCATCTTAAAACGCTTTTCAAGTATGTGGATGAACACCAGGATCTGTATGTGCAGGTAAGCTCATTCTGATGGAAGTTTTGACACAATAGTTTAATGCAAGATTAATGTTAGCTGTGTTACTCTGACAGTCCACTTATCTTTGGACTGATAAGAAGTGTCTCCCAAATAGCTCTCGTAACTCAATGCAGTTATGTTGTGTTTCTCTTTGTTAATGAAGAGCGTTGTAACTCATTCATTTTGAGTGAGCTTGGGTTAGATGTGTGAGCCATATGTGATAAAAGTTGAGCTAGTGGACCCCAGCAAATCCCATTAGTGACATGTTAACAGTAGCTGCAGTTAAAGTTAATGGAAACCGAACTGTGCTAAGTAACACTAGTTCCACTTTACAATTTGGAATGAAGCTTTAACCAAGCCTTACGTTTATGTGAATGTTTTTAATTTCCTAGCGTCTTGCTGATTGGGTGGCAGTGCAGAGTGTGTCTGCTTGGCCAGAGAAGCGTGGGGAGATCAAGAAGATGATGGAAATGGCCGCCAAGGACATCGAGAGACTGGGGGGCACAGTGGAGATGGTTGACATTGGCAAACAGAAGGTGAGTGTGTGCTGTTAATGTTTTTCTGGAACTTTTTCATGCTACTTTTGAAACAGGATTCCGAACAGTGTGCCTATTTCAACAAAATGCATTCTCTCCAGAAACTTTAACCTCTCCAAAAAGGTAGCTATATAATATACCCATTAATTATATTATACATTTTTTTAACGCAGCTTCCTTCTGGAGAGGAGATCCCCCTGCCTCCTATCGTGCTGGGGCAGTTGGGGTCAGACCCTGGTAAGAAGACTGTGTGTATCTACGGCCACCTTGATGTCCAGCCAGCCAGTATTGATGACGGCTGGGATACAGAGCCTTTCACTCTGGTGGAGAAAGATGGTAAGAACAAAACCATATCAGCTGAGTTGTATAAAAATTATCAAAGTAGTTTGAATGAGGCATATAATAAAACATTTGAACATCACTTTCTCTTACTAATATGATCAAACTTGTTCTTTTTCAACAGCATTACTGAAATGTAACTTTGAGTTAATTATCCTTTGCGCTTTTATCAGCTTCGTTCTTGTGATCATATCACTGTTTGCATATTTCCAAAGTCCAGCCCAGAGCCATATTCTTAATCATGTCTTATCTGCAGTACTCACAGATCGAGTTGAACCAGTGCTGTTGTTTTTAAGTAGAATCAGCAATAGGCTCGGCTTTCCAGAGGGCAAAAGGGCATAATATATTGAGACAACTTTTCACATCCTTCCTTGTTTTTGCTTGCTGGATTTTTGGTTCAACTAATATCAATACCCAAATCATCTTGTGTATTGTCTGGTGACAGTCAGCTGACAGAAAGAACAACATCCACTTCCTCTGGTCCGCTTCCTGTCTGTTGAATTATTTTCTTACTCGCAACATGTTTCACTTTCTATTTCTTCTAACCTTGCTCCCACTTATATAATGTGCAAGCGATCTGCAACTTTGTCTGTACATATTGTGTGGGGCTGTAGATATAACAACCCAAAGAGGTAATTTTCCAGCAGGGAATAAAAATGTTGGAGTAATAATGGATGGATAGATAACTTTTCTTCTCTTTCATTCTGTCTAAGAATAGTCAGATGACACCAGAGAAAGTAAAAACATGTTACCTGAATCAAGTGTTTATCTCAGACTCAGCTCTGAACTTACCTGAACTGTATTTGCCACAGGGAGAGAAGAGGTGAACATTGAGACTGACAGTAACACAGACTTTTTTCTGCAAACAAAAACAATCAGAATAATTTGAAAGACGTAACAATCTCAAGTAAAGTCTAAACTAAAACGTTCATTGTCTTTACAGGTAAGCTCTTTGGAAGAGGTTCTACTGATGACAAGGGTCCAGTGTTGGCCTGGTTTAACTGCATTGAGGCCCACCAGAAGATCCAGCAGGTAGATACAAACTTAAACATTTAGATCACACTTTAATTCATAATCATATGGTCGGATTAACTGATATTAAAGGAAAAGTTATAGCACAGTGCAATTCTGCAGAAATGAATTAGGTCAGTGATAGAGTACAGAACTGATTTGATAATTACTTGTTGATCACGTCTGACCTGTCATCGTGAAAGTGGTCAAAGGTCTCTGAGTGAAATTGTGAATGGTGTTGCAGATTTTATCCAACCAACACTTAATGATTAATCCAAGTCACATCCCTGAAACGACAAGTGTCACGACATGTGACATTGGTTTTATCAAGTAAAAAAATTACACAGGATATGCTTAACTTTCACTCAGCAGCTCCAGTCAACAAATCCAGTAGCTATTCTATGATCAAAAGATATTGTGATTTTTATTGCACAGTTTCAACACTGGAAAGTGGGGCACAAGAATTTAAGTTGTATGAACAGCTTCAAAGAGATAATCGGTTTCAACTGAAACCAGTCTTTCTTCTGAGCATAGCTAGAAGCAGCTTGTTCCAGTGGGGTAGGCCCAACTCAACAATGCGTGGGGGGAACCGGGAATATTTCTTGGAAGGTGTCGTGATAAGCCCCTGTACAGGAGTTCCTGTTCCAGCTCTCCGTTTAAAGGGTCAGAGTCTCAGGCTCCTAACAGATTTACTCAAAAAGAGATTCACTAAAACTTGTTTAAGCTGGTGGTGAGGAGACACGCCTAGCTTCTAACTGCCTACGTGCAAGCGTCTACCCTGCTTCCACTGAAATAGTCTAATTCTGAATAGCTTGATGAGAAAAAACGTATTTCAGTCACGCACGTTAACGGCAGCTCTCCTCTCATAATCTGAGCACTTGTAAGTTGCTAGGAATTGTTTAGTGGCCTTGTTAAGCCCCAAGGATCTGTGTCAAAATGATTGGCTAGAGTAACCTTTAAGAATCTGTAAATTGTTAAAAATCACCAAAGAAATCCATTTACTATCATACTGAGCACAAATTCAATGTCCGCAACTTCTCTTATTAATTAATATCTTTATTGCATTTGTTTTAGCAGAGGCAAAGCGTACAGCATTAATCAAAATACAATATTAAAGTTTAAAAGGTAAAGAGTAAAAATATAAAAGATAAAAACTTCAGCATACTGTAATAAAATTCAAAACATTATATTTGGAGAGAGAGAGTGAAGGGCGGCTTGGCCGAAGCCACCTCTCGATTCCTACCAAAAGTCTGAATTCTGTTGAGATTTCCAAAATCCGTACAAAGTCCAATAGTCGTCTTTTGTAATCAAAAACTCCAATGGTAGGGCAGGTAAAAGTATCCACAGAACGAACTGTGTAATCCACAGCTCCCCTGGCTTGTCTCGTTGATGAGATAGTTGACTTCCCAAAATAGTTAAATCCAAGCTGTAGATATAATCCATGGATGCTCTCTCTCTACGAGAGGAGACTACATTTTCTATCTCTCGTCTGCATCTGGGAAGGGCCTTCGCCGGTCAGCATAACTGCAGAGAAAGAAGCAACTCTACTTTCCCCAGTTTACCCCTTAAATACCTCTCCCACTCTCTCCTCCCCTTTTCTGGACTGTTCCCAGGTATCATCACAATGATTTAGCAGTTATGAGAAGTTGTCATTGTGATAAAACAGCTTATACAATACATACACAGTGTTTGACCATTATCGACCCTGCCCCACCCTGCTATCTACTGCACTTCCCTATTTTCACAGAATAGTTCCTCTTTCTCCAACAGGTTTTTAGAGAAAAGTTCCTCTTTCTCCAACGACTTTGACTCTGAGGGGCAGAAATATAAGGTCTAACACTTAAAGCTCATAAGGCATTGAAAGAATTGGCCCTTACCTGTTATATATTTCATTAATTATCTCTTTAACAAATGGACTTCTGGTTATATTTCATTCATTTTACCAAAGGTTCTGTACTTAAATCACTCATGATTTGTTTTCTTATTAGTGACACTAGTTACTTAACGCAGCAGGTTATATGTAATAATCATTACTTTAAGCATGCTACACACCAGTATTATGTACCTTTACTTGCTTTAGGCACGTGAGATCCCTTACATTTCACGACAGAGGGTATCTCCAGATGATAAGTCACAGTTCAAGGTCAACAAAAATATATAATATCCTCATATTATGGGGCGACAGATGATCTAAAACCTATATTGATCAGAAAATGATTCCTCATCATGTGACATTGTGTGATAAGTGATGTCTTAAAGTCACAATTATTGTATTTTTTAAATTTTATTTTTCGATGTATCACATTCTGTAGGGCCAAAGACACAACCTATAGATTCTATGGATAGAAAAGTAATTTGTGATTACATGCTTGGAAGGACATCATCCCGATGTCACTATAAACAAAAAATGATGTCCTACAAAGAAGTAATTCAACAACCTTTACAACCAATAACATAAGAGACAGAATTAACAGCTAAGTCACGTATTGATGATGTAAAGAGACATTTTAACAGTTAAGTTTATCTCTCTTCATTTTCCAGGAGCTTCCCATCAATATCAAGTTCTGCTTCGAGGGGATGGAGGAGTCTGGATCTGAGGGCCTAGATGAGCTAGTGCTATCTCGGAAAGACACCTTCTTAAAAGACGTGGACTACGTCTGCATCTCTGACAACTACTGGCTGGGCAAGACCAAACCCTGCATCACCTATGGTCTGAGAGGAATCTGCTACTTCTTCATTGAGGTGGAGTCAAATTGATGCGATGTTTTAACTTTTAGAACAATCCGTTAAACTGTGGTCCTACAGAATTGAATGATGCAGCAGAACATCTGTGATTCTGCATTCTGCGAAATTGCGTTTCGATGCAGCACATCACCATAACAGTTTATTCTTATCTTTCAAGGTGAATTGCTGTGAGAAGGACCTGCACTCGGGGGTGTTTGGCGGCTCTGTTCATGAGGCTATGACCGACCTTATTGCACTTATGGGCAAGTGAAGCTGATTATTGAATTATAACCTCATTAACCCATTTGAGTGCAATTTTAGAAGCAAACTCGGATCATAAACGAACGCTTCTCTGAACTGTAGCAGTTTTAATCTCCTGTTTGTCACATGTTAAACAGGCTCCCTGGTCAACGGGAAGGGACAGATTTTGGTTCCTGGGATGAGCGACGAAGTGGCCCCTCTGACGGAAGACGAGAAAAAGCTGTATGAGAAAATTGAGTTTGATTTGGATGAGTACTGCAAAGATGTTGGAGTTAAACATCTGCTGCATGAGACAAAGGCAAGGAGCTTATTTCTCTTCTGTACATTGAGGCACTTCTCTGAGGCCATTTTCCTTGTTGTACTGCTGTGATCCAGGTCGCAGGTCATAGAAACTGAGAAACTATTATAATGTCACTGCTACCCGACTGATCAGCAGCTCAAAAGACAGAGGATAGATCTGTTTAATCTGTTCACTTCCTGGCTTGAATAGATGTGTCAAGTGCAGTAATGTTTCAGAGTAAAAATGTCGTACTGATCACTATCAAACACTAGTGTTAGCTACAAACTGGTTGAATGCTAACACTAGCTATTGTCTAATCGTAGCTAATGGGGCTATCAAATACGTTGTTTGACCGTGACACATGTCCCTCCAGATTTTAAATATTCGTTCTCTAGTTGGTGATCAGTTGAGGAGGGGAGAAATGATAAGTTTGTCAGATTCCCTAGGTTTATACGACTTGCAGCCTAGATCACAGTAGTACAACCGTGACGCGTGTGTGAGATGTTAAAGGAAAATGGCTGCCGTATTAATATGGTGAATGCTAAGGTGTATTAATCCTATTATTTTTCCCTGCAGGAGAAAATCCTAATGCACCGCTGGAGGTACCCATCTCTCTCTCTTCATGGGATCGAGGGGGCTTTCTCTGAAACAGGTGCCAAGACTGTTATCCCCCGCAAGGTCATTGGCAAGTTTTCCATCCGACTCGTCCCTGACATGGATCCCACAGTTGTGGAGAAGAAGGTAGACCATGAAATTGAATGGTAGTGTCTAACACTAACTCTAATTAAATCCTCTGGTAGTTTTTATGTGGAAAATATTAGTCCCTGTCAGTGAAATTTTAAAGTTAATGACTTCACCAATCACCATGTATCTAACAGATGACTCGCTTGGTTACGCTGTTCTGGATAGAATTATGTCTACAACTAAAATTGTGCCAGTAAAGCAGATTTATAGAGCAGCATAACATTTTATTTTTGGTGTTTGGCCTTTTGATTAAACATATATATGTACTGTATGTATGAATTTATTGGTCCTTTGGTTTCTCTGATATTCTTTCCTTTTATTTTCAAGGTTATCGACCATCTGAAGAAGACATTTGCTGAAACGGGATCCCCAAACAAACTCAATGTATATATGGGCCATGGAGCCAAGGCCTGGGTCTCTGACTTTAACCACCCGCACTACATGGCTGGTCGAAAAGCCATGAAGACAGGTACAAAGACTTAGTCACCAGACCTTTTGATGGAAATTCTTACGGCCCAGGAGGGATTTTCATTTGACTGGATTACTATTCTAACCTTCATATCATCCTCCTTGCTGTGCCGTAGTCTTTGGTGTGGAGCCTGACCTGACCCGCGAGGGTGGAAGCATCCCCGTCACCCTGACCTTCCAGGAGGCCACAGGGCGTAACGTCATGCTGCTTCCAATCGGATCCTCCGATGATGGAGCTCACTCCCAGAATGAGAAACTCAACAGGTATCACAGTGCAGTTTAGTTTACTTTCACACCCACACCTCTCCAGCTAAAAAAAGCTCACTGGAAAAGAAATGGTATTGATCATGCCAAAGAAAACATTATGTAAGGCGTGTTTTTAGTAAGTTGTTGTTAAGGTGTTCCACCCAAGTTGGAAAGAAAATGTGTCCGTTCTATTGCAGTTTGTATTAAACAACTATTCACTGTCTAAACAAACTCATCACTATTTTATATTTCACTTTCAGATCCAACTACATTCAGGGAACCAAGATGCTGGGTGCATATTTCCATGAGGTCTCTCAGCTGGAATGAAGTAATGTCTCATCATGAAAAATGTAAAAGAGTGTCCATCCTCACTATCAGAGCTGTAGGACTTTGTGGTATGATTTACCTTCCACAGTTTACGTTTTGTACACACTGCCTCCTTATAATAAAAGTGTTTCTTTGTTACTGTTGTCTTGTTTCTTTATCACCTCGATAGGGTTTTCCTTAAATGAGTAGCCTCAATTACCTTCTCACAGCAATGTCACAGGATTTAGTTTCAGGTTAAAAGTGAGAAGATGTGCACACAACGACCAGGATGTAATTGCAGTAAGACTTTGTTGCACATGGTCATAATGTAATAACTGCCCATGATTGCTAAATGGTTGGTTGATGGTATGGATTGTAAGGATCTTGATATATACCAGTAGCTAAACACATTGTACATTAGAGCAGGAACACAACATTTAAACTAGATTCTTCTTTAACAAACCATATGCTGCTTTTCATTGTACACATCTTCAGTGAACCTGGGGTCATACAGTGATCATCAGACACCCTCGCCAGGAGGGACCCTGCTAGAGGTGATCAGTCCATATCCTGCTCTCTTAGGTTTATTTGACACTATGAGATATTCCTTTTGATAAAGATCTTTCTGACGCCACATACGAAGCACAGTGAAATAATTTGATGAAGGTTTTGATGAATGAACCAAGGACTATATAAAATGAAAAGAACTCAAGAAATGGCACGCTTAAGTTGAAACATCTGAATATCTTAGATACATACAGTCTAATGGAAAGGCAATTGAGCATTCTCTCATAATTGATTAGAGATCGGGGAGCCTCCGACTCAATCGGTAGCACTAAGATTATCTTGTAAACCCCCCACACTTCATGATTATTTGGGCAGATAACCGACAGCGGGTTACCTCCGGTTGGGAACTCCCCCGTGATTGTCGGAAGGGACAAATCGGGTCTAAAATCACCCCGATTGTCCTCAAGTGTGTAGCAGCCTTGAGGTGCCGTTCGCACACTTGTATATAAACATGGTCAAAAGTAGCCAAGATCAGAATTAAGGATTTATGGGGTTATCATTCTGCATTCTCTGAAAGTATGTTCTGCTCCGTCCCCATGTCAATGGCTGCTCCTGTTTTGTGTGTGTGTGTATCTTGTCATCTTTGTCTTTTTTTTATCTGTTACCAAATCTATAACCTGCTATTTCTGGCACTCAGGATCACCTGCTTGCTCACTGTCTCCACACCCAGCAGCCCGGGGCACTCACTCCCTCAGCCCTTTTGCTCACTCTGCCTTATCTTACCCATTGTTACCTCGGCCAAGGAGGTGGTGGTTTTGCACCTGTTCATTTAATGAAGGATTACGCAAAAGCTACTGAACAGATTTCCATAGAAATTCAGTAGAAAGGATGGGACGTGAGCCATTTTTTAACTTCCCTGGAACATTGCGTAAAGTTAGTTTCTTTGACATTTTCACAAATTTCTGAATAAAATCGGGCAGGTTTAGAGGAGTGATATCTATGAGTGTGTGCAATTTGGTGCGGCTTCATGGAATTTCAGGGGACCTTTGGGCCTTGGTGGAGGTATACTGAGTGCCTTTATATCTATTAAATGTATAAAAATACTTTTTTTTGACCTAAATCTTAAACCCTTTGATTGTAAAATGTGTCCAATCAAACCTAATGAATTAAAAATCAAATCGTTTAAAAACAGCAGGCAGAACAAAATGTATTATGACTTGACATATATTCTTGCTGTTGGTTAAAAAAATGTATGTACACATCTATAAGCAATAGCCTACAAGATGCACAAAGTAGCAGCCAGTCATCTTTGTAGTGTTGAAAAATCCTAACAACTCTCACTTTCATGATGTGCAGAAGTCAGCCTCAAGCAATAGGGTGTGTTCTTCGTCCTCCTATAAAGCAGCACAGAGTTCGGGGCACACACTCACACCATTCACGTCCTTTCTGCCTGTTGAACCCTCAGCTCCTCCAGTCGCTGGTAAAGATGGCTTATCTTCCAAAGCTCTTCAAGCATGTGGACGAACAACAGGAGACGTATGTGCAGGTGAGCTCATACTGATTGAGTTTAGACCTCATTCATTTTTATTGAGCTTGGGTCAGGTGTGTGAGCCAAATGTCAAAAATGTTGAGCCAGTGGACCTCACAACATCACACCAGTTGCAGTAGCTGTAGTCCAAGTGAATCGAAACACTCACTCTAGCTCCACTGTACAATTTAGAATATTTACACTATTTTGTTGTATTATATTTTGTTGAATTAATGTTTTAAATTTCCTAGCGTCTTGCTGATTGGGTGGCAGTCCAGAGTGTGTCTGCTTGGCCAGAGAAGCGTGGGGAGATCAAGAAGATGATGGAAATGGCCGCCAAGGAAATCAAGAGACTGGGGGGCGAAGTGGAGATGGTGGACATTGGCAAACAGACGGTGAGTGTGTGCTGTTAATGTTTGAATTTGTCTGTAAAAAAATCAGTTTCTAGTGAATATACATGTCACAGTGAGTAATGGATAACTTTTTCATGCTCCTTTTGAAACTGTGCCAAATGCATCCTTTTAAAAAAAAAAAAATCAACCTCTACAGCTGTTGTATTCTGTTGTCATTTTATTTTGTTCATGCAGCTTCCTTCTGGAAAGGAGATCCCCCTCCCCCCTGTCATCCTGGGGCATTTGGGGTCAGACCCTTCTAAGAAGACTGTGTGCATCTACGGCCACCTTGATGTCCAGCCAGCCAAGATTGACGACGGCTGGGATACTGAGCCTTTCACTCTGGTGGAGAAAGATGGTGAGAGAAGAACCTTATCAGCTGTGCTAGATTTAAAAAAGAAATTCACATTATCAAAAATGTGTGTCGTGTATATTGCTCAGATTTGTTCTTTGGTGAGCAAAGCTGTTTTCATCGTAATTATCTTAATATAACTTTGAGTATAAATATATTTTGAGCTTTTACTAGCTTCTTCCTTGTGATCATATCCCTGTCTGCATATTTCCAAAGCCCAGCCCAGAACCATGATCTTAATCATGTCTTATCTGCGTCTTATCTGCAGTACTCACTGTTCAAGTGGAACCAATGCTGTTGTTTCAAGGCAGAATCAGTCACCACCTATTCAGTGACCTGTGGAGTGTAAATATAGATGCATGACACATCTCCACTCTGAGCAGTAAATAAGCAGAGCTCGACCCAAACCTGTCAGTTATTTTCTAACCAAACCCGACCCGAGCCCAATGTTTTTCCTCAATTACAGCCACATGCAGCATTACAAATGTTACAAATTACTGCTGCAACAAAATCGCAGCAGTAATAATGGATGGATAGTAAACTTTTCTTCTTGTTCATCTCGTCTAAGAATAGTAGGAGAAAAAACATGTTACCTGACTCCAGCATGTGATCAAACACATTCTCAGTCTCAACTTTTTTTTTTCTGCAAACAAAAACATGCACCATCAGCATAATTCGAAAGATGATCGATGTAGATTCTAAAACACTGTCTTGTCTTTGCAGGTAAGCTCTACGGAAGAGGTTCTACTGACGACAAGGGTCCAGTATTGGCCTGGTTAAACTGCATTGATGCCTACAAGCAGATCAAGCAGGTAAAGTTACTGTCACAGTTTGGCTTTTACCTCTGTCATCACGACAAGTGGGATCTAAAACTCTCTGTTTGCGACTCGGTTTGTTGTCAGCTCATTTTATTGTCTCGCTGGTTGCCTATGCCAGATTAACACGCACACAAACAAAGCTTTCTTTCTTGTAAGCACGATCGTTTTGTTAGTTGGATGTCCTGCCAACCAGAGCCTCCTTTCATCTGAATGGTGAAAAACCAGAAGATGCTTTTGTATGGCTTCAGTGATGGGTGAATACACTCAGTACTTAAAACGTCAACACCCATTAGAAATGTACTGTTTGGAATGCTGTTTGTCTGGAGATGGAAATACATAGAAGTGTGGCGATTTATTTTAGGATGGGAAATGTTATCATGGGAAATTTGCTACTGTGACAAAAATGCTTTTCTTTAAGGTGTTGAGATAAGTTGTGGTTTTCTTGGGGCTCTATATTGACCATAGGTGTGAATGGTTGTTTGCCTCTGTATTGTGGCCCAATGATACGCTGGCGACCTGTCCAGGGTGTACCCTGTCTCTTGCCCAGTGTCAGCTGGGATTGGCTCCAGCTAACTCCCACACAATGCATACAAGATAAGCAGTATATATGATCAAACAATTAAAAAGCATAATGAATAAATAATACCTACTAGTAGGCACTGTGTACATAATATCAAATATCTCATACTTAAACTTAACACATTTTTTATTTTCGGTTATCTTTCTTCATTTTCCAGGAGCTTCCCGTCAATATCAAGTTCTGCTTCGAGGGGATGGAGGAGTCTGGATCTGAGGGCCTGGATGAGCTGCTGGTATCTCGAAAAGACACCTTCTTAAAAGACGTGGACTACGTCTGCATCTCTGACAACTACTGGCTGGGCAAGACCAAACCCTGCATCACCTATGGTCTGAGAGGACTCTGCTACTTCTTCATTGAGGTGGAGTCACAACACCAGTATAAATCTGCGTTTTGTGAAATTGTGTTTCGATGCAGCACATCACTAACAGTTTATTCTTAACTTTCAAGGTGGAGTGCAGTAAGAAGGACCTGCACTCTGGGGTGTTTGGTGGCTCTGTTCATGAGGCTATGACCGACCTTATTGCACTTATGGGCAAGTGAAGCTGATTATTATACAAATCGTCATCGAATCAACCTCAGATCATACACGTACGTTTCTCTGAACTGTTTTAATCTCATGTTTGTTACTTCATAAATAGGCTCCCTGGTCACCGGGAAGGGGGATATTTTGGTTCCTGGGATAAACGAAGACGTGGCCGAGTTAACAGAAGCGGAGAAAAAGCTCTATGAGGATATTGATTTCAACGTGGCTGAGTTCTACAAAGACATTGGAATTGATCAGCCACTGTATGACACCAAGGTGAGGAAATGATTTTGGTTCTTTACATTACGCAAAGTAAAACAGAAAACACTGCTGCCGTCCTGTGTATATTAATTCAAGTGTTTTACTGTTTCTTCATTTTCTTCCCTGTAGGAGGAGGTCCTAATGCACCGCTGGAGGTACCCATCCCTCTCTCTTCATGGTATCGAGGGAGCTTTCTCTGGATCAGGATCCAAGACTGTTATCCCAAGCAAGGTCATTGGCAAGTTCTCCATCCGCATTGTTCCTGACATGGACCCCAAAGTCGTGGAGAAGAAGGTAGACCTTGAAATACCTTAGACTGGTTGTGTCTAACATGTATAACTGGTAGATGTTGACTAATGAACAGTAATATATATATACTATAAATTAAAATGGCACTCAGTGGAGCGCATGCCTCCACCAAGGCCGAACACTCCTGCACATAATCATATAAACGAAAAAGGAAGAAGCCTTACAAATGTAACCTTTATTTTACCCCTTATTACATGTACCTAGTTGAGTGAAAGGAACGTAAAGCAGTGTTATAAATTGTACACACTAAAATTGCCTGATTTATAAATCAAGATGTGTTCGTTATACCCTAAATATTTTACAAAAATTGTATACACTGTTAAAGAACAAAAATGCCAATGTGCAGGTTACATAAATGTAAGTTGGTGAAGGTGTAGTCAAAAGAACGTTTTAACACAGACTCTGAACCAGCATCGAAAAGAGATGCGTTGTATTTTGAATTTCAAAATTTCCGTATTATGCTGATAATTGTTTATGCTAAAATGTCTGACCTTTGTACTCACAAACAAACTTCGTGGTTCTTTGGTTCCACTGATATTTTTCCCGTTTCATTTTAAAGGTTATCAACCATCTGAAGGAGAAATTTGATGAATTGGGATCCCCCAACAAATTCAAAGTGCACATGGGCAGCGGATCCAAGGCCTGGGTCTCTGACTACTCTCACAAGAACTTCCTGGCTGGTCGAAAGGCCATCAAGACAGGTACAAAGACTGAGTAGCACAGAGTGACAGAATTGTAACAACAGAAAAATGTTGGTAAAATAAACACTACATTTTAACCTTTGTCTCATCCTTCTTGCTGTGCCGTAGTCTTTGGTGTGGAGCCTGACCTGACCCGTGAGGGTGGAAGCATCCCCGTCACCCTGACCCTCCAGGAGACCACAGGGTGTAACGTCATGCTGCTTCCAATCGGATCCTCCGATGATGGAGCTCACTCCCAGAATGAGAAACTCAACAGGTATATCACAGCCCAGATAGCATACGGATGTGGGCCGCTTCAGGCAAAGAAGCGGCACTTCTGGCCTTCTTGTGGAAAAGCTTTAATTTGCCCACTTGTAAAATTGCAAATGTGGCCCAAATATCCCAAAAGAAATGTAGGCCTTTTTTTGGCAAACATGCGGCCCTCTAGGCAAGATATAATCAGGATTTGAATCTAAAGTGGCCCAATGGTGAATTTGGTCCAAATAACACCAAACAAATTGGGGCCACCTTTGGCCCCTTTGGTTGACACGCGGTATTGCTATGGCTGTGGCCCACATCTGGCAAACAGGAGTGGACAGCCTTAGTGGCATAATTCCACGCTGTATGCAGGTCGGATGACGGTGTTCAATGTGGGCCAAATCTGTGCCAGAACAAATTTGCTTTGTGGGAGAGCACTGTTTAATTTCCTTTTCTACCCGCATCTCTGTGATTGTGATGTGAGGATACATTTATGGACTGAAAAGTTCAAAAACTTTGAAAAGGGCTGAAAAGTTTTATGTTTCTCTTTCAGATCCAACTACATTCAGGGAATCAAAGTGCTGGGTGCATACTTTCAAGAGATTTCCCAGCTCAAATGAAGTCACGTCTCATCATGAAAAATGGAAAATAACGTCCATCCTCACTATCAGAGCTGTGTATATTTGTGGTATTGACTTCCATAGGAAATGTTTTATACACACCAGCTCCTTAAAATAAAAGTGTTTCTTTATTTCTGTCCTCTTGTTTCGTTATCACTTTTTTGCTTTATTGCATTACATAAAATGATCCGCTCACTATAATGAACCTAAATGTCACTGGATTTAGAAAATAATATTGGCACATTTTTCTCTCTGTCCAGTTTGAGACTTCAGACCTCAAGATCTCTGATAACAATCATTAAGCCAATGCTAAATCTAGTTGAAAATGACAATATAAAAAAAAGAAGCCAATCAAGCTACAAAAATTCCACTTGGTAAAATTTTCGACAAGTATTCATTATTTTTGCGCCGACCATTTTAAAATTTGAATTTTAGTTTCTTTGTTAAAAAGTGTAGAGGTAGTTAAGATTAAAAAAACACACCACTTAAAAATCAAAAGAGGGTTTTTATTATTGCAAAGTAGATTTTATGATATTTTAAATTACATGAATATAAGGCTGACATTTTGACATGTGAAATAAATATGATCTTTCATGTCTCTGTCAGAAGATTTGATCATTACGGAGGTAAAGTAAGGTTTTATATACTATAACGCACACTGCATACACAGATGTAGATTCACGGTGCTGCAAAGGGACATTAAATAATTTTCAGAAATCAACTCAAAATTGGAAATCACAATTTAAAACTACTTTCAAGGAAAAAAATATATTAAAAAAGAGATAATATAAAGAGTAGAATAACAGAGGCAAAGAGATGAAAAAAGGGAAAATAAACAAAAAGGATAAAATCTGAATAGAAATTTTAAAATAGTTTGAAGCAGTATAATAATAAAAATAACACATACATTTAGTAAAATATTAAAATAAAATAAAATATGGTATGACACTAAAGGTTTTCAATCTGGGTTTAAAAGCAGCATAATCACTAAGGAGGATATTTAAAGGTCAGTGTGTAGAATTTAGTGACATCTAGTGGTGAAGGTTGATGTTGCAGTTGAATACCCCTCCACTCACCCTCCCCTTCCAAACATGTACGAGAACCTGTGGAAACCTTCAGTTGTCATAAAAACTCCAAAGGTGTTTAGTTTGTCCAGTCTGGGCTACTGTAGAAAATATGTCTGCCTCCGGAGAGAGGACCTGCTCCTCATGTCAATATAAAGTATTGAAATATAAAGGTCACATTCTAGGGTAAAGGAAACAACAATTTGAACAATTTAAATTATTACACCCTAGTGAAAACATCACTAGGATTATTCTATATAAAATTTCTACCATTAGATCCCTTTCACCTAAATCTTACCAATGGACCTTTAATTTGTGAAGTTCAAGCAGAAAGAGCATTGTGGGATTGTTCTGCAGCCTGTCCCTTTAATAAAGGAGGCGTGAGGACTTGACACCGACTTTTGCGAACAAATTAAATAATGATAAATAACGGAAACATCCACAGTTATCATCATCAGATCTTATATCAGCTGTGGTGTCTTTATATCGATCAGTCTGTGGTGAAATCAAACAATCAATAATCACAGTGTGTCAATAAAGTGCGTGCTTTGGGGGAGATTGGGGGATGAATGAAAGAACCTGGCAACACGACCTGTGACGACACCGGCGCGGGAAAATCGTAAACATCACAAAGCGGAAGTGGCTCCTCGCTGAAGTTTCCAGTGTTTTATTATGAATTAAAAACGGGTCTGTTGACGTCGCTGTGACTTTTATTAGAAAGAAAAGATGCCACGTTAAGTCACAGCTTCTAAAACATTAATGTTAACGATGTAAAAAAAACCCAACACGAACAGTAACGTTAGGTTTCCCGTTGATGCAGCTGCCGCCTGAAGTTGTGCCTCAGATTCTACATGAACGTGTTCAAACACAGGGAGAGTTCCAGCTGTCAGGTAGATATCAGGAGCTTTTCCCATCCAGCCCGGAGACAGCATGGGTCGTTACAACGAGGTGAAGCTGCTGCTGAAGAACTGGGAGCAGGAGTTCGTCCAGCAGCACCAGAGGAAACCCAACAAGGTGATTTCCACTATATACTGTATATGTGTAATATCATTGAGTCACATATAAACATGTCTCTTCTCTGCTGCAGATAGTGTCAGGGACTGTGTTGTCTTCCTCTGCCCGTGACTGTAAAGCACTGGGCCTCAACTCCAGCTGTTTTGAACAAGATTTATAACAATAAATCTGACTTGTCTTGGTTTGATCAAATCAAATAGACCTCACTGTCCCCATGGGGAAATTTGTCTTGGGTCAAAGTGCTTCAGCAGCTGCAGGACAGTACATTGTACAACAAACAGTACCCGAGGACATATCGTGTAAAGACCCAGAATAATAATACAGCAGAATAATTGTCAGTTGAATGTTGCACCTGCCCTAAAATACTTAAAATGATAAGACACTAAAAGGATATAACTCGTAAAAAGATGAAAAACAAAAACTGGTATTAAAACCTAAAAACCAGAGTGTGAAGTGTGCCAGACAAAGAGCAAGGGGCATTGAGATAAATGGCCCAATCCAGATGTTTCCTTATTGAGTTGTGTGATGGACGTTGGTTTTGGCTCTGTAACGTCTGCCTGAAGGTAACTGGTAACTGTTCCTTTGTAGAACTTCATGAAATTACACATTAACAGAAAGCAGTACAAGTACAACACCATATTGAAATATTGGCTTAAAAAATACAATTAAACAATACATTTAAACTAGAAATAAAGCATACAATGTAAATAATAGAAAAACTTCGGAAGCATATTTACATTAAAATTAATTTCTTGGGGAACAATAATAAAACGTGAATTTCAAAATCTCTGTTTTTCAGGAGGACGTTGATCAATCTCCAGAAGAGACCAAGAGTGAGTACTGACCTTACATTTGCATTATAACATTTATCTCCCTTGAACCTCGCATTTCATTCAACTGCTGCTTAAATCATCTGTTTAGAGACAGAAGAGAATCACTTTGTGTGTGTCTGTGTTTCCAGAACTGTATAAAGAATATCGCGATTTGAAACTAGCCAAAGAGAACAGCGGCGGTGATGCAGCCGGCGAACGCAATGAACAGTGTAAAACTACAGCTGAGGTTAGTACAGCCCACAGGCTACTGAGTAAAGAGTATTTGTGTCACATATTATTTTGTATAAATGTGAATACAGTGAAAACGTCCATCAATATAAACATATTAGAGATCTGGCCCTGTGCAGAATTTTAACTAGAACTGTTTACTTAGCAGAAGTTATATTACAAAATATTGTCTAATTTGTTTACTGTCATTGTTTGTGTGTCGTCTGTTCATTCAGAAGTCCGACTGCTGGGGGGCTCATCTGAATCGCAGTATGATGCCCGTGTCTAGTCCCAAACTGACATCTGAGGACAGAGATAGTCTCATGGCCTCGTCCCAATATTATGGGCTAAAGCTCAAACAGAACCTGGCTACACTCAGTAAAGTAAGGCACACAATGAAACCACAAGATTTGCGGGTACCAAAATACAGATAAAACGTTCATGGCAAGAGTAAATTTAGTTTTGGTACCATTGTAATGATTTCCTGTTGTTATTCCAGGATAAACCTGTCTCACTGAGGAAATCAGTCCTTCCTGGTCGAGTTCCTCTTAACTCATTAAAAAGTCGACAGAGTGGTCAAACATGCAGCCCTGTTGCTGCTGCTGCTGCTGTCACTGACAAGGCAAAATTCACTGACCCTGAATCCAGCCCCTTTTCACCGAGGTAATTCAATTAAAGTATTTCAGCGGAAGCCCTATATTATCACTGCATTAATCAAAGATGTATAACCAAATGAGGATTGCATTGAAATTTGGTCTTTAAATAATGATGATTTATATTATTGTATATTTGTATATATTGTAATACTATAGTAGTATTTTTGATTATAAGTATAAATCTGACCTACTATGTGTTAATAATTATTATTATACCAATATTTTATTCTTATTTTACAAAATGGAGATTTTTAAACATCTGATGAAATAATTTAAATCATTACCATATTGTAAATTGCAGAATTTCATGAATTCTCGATCCCAGCTATTACACCATATTTAATTTTATTGTATTTCCTCTTTCATTTGAACCAAACAGCCTGTAAATAAGTTTTGTGGCATCCTTCTTTGTTCACAGAAGAGTAAAGACTTGCTTGGGGTCTCTGGCGTCAAAGATCCAACAATCAGAGGAAACCGAGGAGCCGTTTAAACCTTTTGAACTTGTTAAAGAGTTTAGTGATGAACCTTCAGGTGCAGCTAGTAGTGGTAGTATTACTAAAATAGATAATATAAGTAGCAGGGTTGGTACCGGTAAAGTACTTAGCTCACAAAATCTAAATGTCTCTAGTCCCCGTCCCTCTTCAGCCAGATCTTCTGCCTTGTTGTTGACGTTGTCTCCTCCAAGTAACAAAGAAACCTCAGGAGAAGGCTTTAGAACACCAGGAAAGTTAAACGACACTATTGGAGCTTCAGACAAAAAATCGAATTCTGAAACAATAGGAACTCCACGTCCTCAGTTCCTTGGAGGTTTCAGAGGAGGAATGGCAGCTAATGGCACAGAAGGAAGGCCCTCTCCTGTCAGCAGGCTGAGTTTTGTTGACACCAAGTGGCTGGAGAGATGTCAGGTGTTTGGGGAGATAGGGGCAGAGGAGAGGCCTGCAGCGGGCAACCAGGAGGTACAGGCAGAGAGAAAAGAAGAGAGGGAAACACAAGGAGAAATGCAAGGAGGTGAAAGAGTAGACAAAGGAGAAATAGCTGCAGAGGGAGAAAGAGCAGAGGCGATAGACCCAGGAAGAGATGAAGGCATTAAGAGCATTAATGGTGATGAAATACGTGATGATATTGTTCCAAAAGCTGCTCGACAACCCTCCAAAAAAGGCAAAGGAGGAGAGGAAGAAAAAAAGAAAAAGAAGAGAGGTGAGGAGATGCAAAGAGAGCCGACACCACCTCCAACACTAGAGGATGAGGGCGAGACTAGTCCCAAGGCCAAAGGTACGAAGAAGAAAGGGAGGAAGAGGCAGAGAGAGGGAGACGACACAGAGGGGGGAGTGAAAAAGAAGAGGAGTGTGAAAAAGAAAGAGGAGAGCTCTGATTTGAACCCCAGCCCATCTCGAGAAGGAGGGAAAAAAAGGAGAACCAAGAAAAAGGTAGAGGAAGATGGAGAGGAGGAAGAGAAACAAATCAAGGAACCCCAAAAAGTAAGGAGCTCAATTTATGTTTATCATGGAGCATATTGTCGTGTCATATTATTTTTGTACTAATTCATTAAATGGTAATAATTAAATATGGTCTTTTTCTCATCAAGGCGCCCCAGGAGAACTTGATGGGAGAAATAGATGATGAATTTCTGACCAAGAGAATGTGTCAGAGTCAGCCCGTGAAACCCAAGTAAGATCACACATGACCACGTGCTGCAAAATGGTGATGCAGCATGTTTATTTGCAGCCTGTAGAAAATGATTTTTGTTTTACTTTGACAGAGGCGCGAAAGGTGCAGAGGGTAACTTTGTGAAGATAAACCTGAAGAAGAAATCTCATGTCAAAGGTTACGCACTCAGAGGCCTAGGTCTACGCAAACAGGTACATTTTGCACAAGTGTTTTTGTGTGTGCATGCACGGTTGTCCCACACGTCGATGTGTGTTTTAGATAAGATATCTTGTTTTCTTGGTGTCATGAATCTGTGGTGTATGTTTCAGATGTACATGCAGAAGTTCCAGCTGAAAGGTGAACGTTTTGGTGGAGGTGCAGGGTTTGGCAGAGGAAGGAGAGGAGGCTTTAGAGGGGGGTTCAGTCGACAGGCCGACACCTGCTACAAGTGCAACGGGACTGGACACTGGGCCATGGACTGCAAAGGACCAGGTAACAGAGGGAACGTTCACACATAACAACTTACTAGGTTATTTGCATGAGGGCAGTGGAAAATGCAAACTGCTAGAAAATAAAACGCAGGATGTTTTGACGCCTGAAAATCTAAAAGTTTCACATTTGTTAACGTTTGATCCGGTTACTTTCACATTGCAATTAAGCGAGCACACGAAAGAACATAGCATGACTTACGTACGTCCTGTCCTCATCACCTATGTGTACTGACGAACATGAAATACCTCTGAACTCTGTTGTGTAGCTGCTCCCCCTCCTATTCCCGTGGACGATATGGTTGCAGAGGAGCCGTTTGAACTTCCAACTCTGGAGGAGGTTGCCAGGGCAACTGGAACCCTGCAACCTCAGCCGCTTGGTACGTCTGAACTTTGTTGGGCCTGTCGCTTCATCTATATAAATAATTTATACAGTTTGTCTGGGTTTGTTGTTTTCTTAAAATAAATGTGTGCAGGCAGGTATGGACTTATTTATAAATCTATATAACTACTTTATCCAAACTTTCGAACAACACTGCTACAAACACAAGAAATTTTAGTCCCAATATCACACATACTTTTCTTTTTGTTATGTTTGTGTGAATCCTGGTGTGTGTGTGTTGCAGTGTCATCCTCAAGTGTCAACGAGGAGCACCAGAGAAATGAAGCGGATCCTAAGCATAAAGAGGACGTGTTGTTGGAAGTGATCCGTCCTGATTATGAGCGGCCTGCTGCTCCGCCACCGATGGAACCGCTCTATCCCCTCACAGAGGATGGAAAAGTTCAGGGTAAACACACGTAACTCCTTTATGTTAAATTACATGGTAAATAGAAATAAAGTGATTTTCCCAAAAGTTAACTCTGTCTGTGTCCATGTGTTCAGCAACACCTGATGATGTGCATGCAGCTCTGAAAGACCTCGGCTATGCGTCGTTTAGACCAGGACAGGAGGAGGCCATCATGAGGATCCTGTCAGGTACAACTCACACAACACAGACTGGCTCTGTTTATTGTTTATCTGTGTAGCTATAACCTGTATTCATGTTTGTCTCTCTCTTCTCTCTGTCTTTAGGTCTCTCTACCCTGGTAGTGTTGTCAACGGGAATGGGTAAATCGTTGTGCTATCAGCTTCCAGCGTATCTCTACGCTCAGAGGTCAAAATGCATCACACTGGTCATCTCACCTCTCGTCTCACTCATGGATGATCAGGTAAGAAATATACTTTTTTTTTTATTCACAGATTAGAGCAAATTGAATCCCTCATTTTAAACAGTGATGCAGTTGACACTCATTTCCTGTGTGTTTCCAGGTGTCTGGTCTGCCAGCCAATCTGAAGGCAGCCTGTATCCACTCCAACATGTCCATGAAACAGAGGGAAGCTGCCATAGAAAAGGTAACGCACATAACAGGAACCTCCAGGGTTGAGTAGCAGGAGTTTCCTGTTATCTCCTTTTCATCACTCTTCTTCTTCTTCTCAATTGTGTATGAAGATTCTTAATAAACTCACAAACTGTTCTTAATAGAAGGTTTAATCCAGCACATTGACATCTAGTGTTATTCTCTTTTCTGTAAACTGTAGTTGACAGTGTCAATCACTGCCGTTAATGTCAAATCATCACAAGATGAAGTTCGCCCAGTTGTCATCCATGTTGTCTGATATGCAGTTGTGCAGGTTTTTGACAGAACAGTAAAGCTGTGTGAAATCTTGGTCTAAATATGAACCCTCATACATTCTTCTCTGTTTCTCCAGGTGAAGTCCGGCCAGGTGTGTTTGTTGCTTCTCTCTCCGGAGGCTCTGGTTGGTGGAGGTCGTTCAGGCTCAGGGTGTCTGCCCTCTGCTCAGGAGCTCCCTCCTGTGGCCTTCGCCTGTATAGACGAAGCTCACTGTGTCTCTGAGTGGTCACACAACTTCAGGCCTTGTTACCTGAGGCTGTGTAAGGTGGGTGCATGGTGGTGTGTGTGTGTGTTTAGGTTACTAGACTGCAGGTTGGCCCATATTTCATGTCTTAGACCAGCTTCAGTTAATTTAAGGGGAAAACAACATCTGAATATTATGATAGAATGCACTGAAGTATTTAAATGTACACATGATAACAATAATATTGTTTAAAGGTTAGATAGTCACCAAATTAAGGTAAAGATTCTTAAAGAAAAAATATGAATAACCCAATTCCAGCACATCTGTATGGTAACATTTCCGATTTGATTTATATTCTTACCACTGTATCCTTGCACTTGTCTGATGAGCATCATAGGCAGGTTTGTGATTTTTGTATATTTGCAGGTACTAAGGGAGCGTTTGGGAGTGCAGTGCTTGCTGGGACTCACTGCCACGGCCACTCAATCTACTGCTATGGACATCGCTCAGCATCTGGACATCACCGATCAGGAGGGTATCGCAGTCCGATCTGCAGCAGTGCCTCACAACCTGTATCTGTCTGTGTCCATGGATAGAGACAAGGATCAGGTGGGAGGATTTACGTTATGGCCAAGGACTCCATCTGCCCACTTGTGTCTGTGTATATATTTAATTTGTTAACTCTGCCTGTTCGTCTTTTCTTTATTTATATTTGAAGTCTCTAGTGGCCTTGTTGAAAGGCGACCGCTTTGGTTGTCTGGACTCCATCATCGTCTACTGCACCAGGAGAGAGGAGACTACTCGTGTGTCTGCGCTGCTCAGGACCTGCCTGCAGGGGGTGCTGGTGAAAGAAAACAAACAAAACAGCAGCAGCCAGACACAAATCAACCCTGCAGCACAGAGGAAGAAAGACCTGGGTAAGAACCATTTGTATTTCAATTCATTTTTTTGTCATTAAAACTAAGAGAGAAAATTGTTTGAGCAAAGGTTTAGGATAGAAATTAATAAAATCAGCCTACAACATAATTTACTCCATTTGAAATCTGTGACTGTCTCTTGTTTTCTCTTTGTCCCGTCTTTATTCAGCAAGGAAGAAGATACGTAAGCCGCTGAAGTGGCAGGCCGAGACGTACCACGCCGGCCTGTCAGCGTCTGAGCGCCGTCGTGTCCAGAACAACTTCATGTGCGGGGAGCTTAGACTAGTGGTGGCCACTGTGGCTTTTGGCATGGGCCTCGATAAATCTGATGTTCGTGGTATCATCCACTACAACATGCCAAAGGTGGGTTGTTGCCAAATCAGTGGCTCTTCAAACTTTGTTATCCTGTCGCTATCTACAGCGTAGAATTTTAAATGGTGCTTGTAACAAACTTGGAAAATACCCAAACGCTACCAAGTCAAATAGTTTCCATTTGATCTTAAACGCAGACATTGCAATAAAAACCTAAACTCTGGCACAACTACGGAACTCATTGTTTTCTAGACAGTTTGTTTGCTTTTACTTTTTAACAGTTTACTCCATAAATACAGAATTTTGTTGATTGAGAACTTCCCATGTCCCGTCTACATCAACATTCCCTGACTGGTACTTGTTTTTCCAGAGTTTTGAGAGCTACGTGCAGGAGATTGGGAGAGCAGGGAGAGACGGAGAAGCGGCCCACTGTCACCTCTTCCTGGACCCTGAGGTGAGAATTAAATTATTCAGTTAGGAAGGAGCCTCTTAATTTTCTGTCTTTTTATTCACTTATGCATAAATCAACTCACTGCCTGTGTGTTTGTGTGAAGGGTGGAGACCTCCATGAGCTCCGTCGTCACATCTATGCGGACACAGTGGACCACTACACAGTGAAGAGGCTGGTCCAGAAAGTTTTCCCTCCATGTAAATGTAAACAGATACACCAGAAACAGCAGGAGCTCATCAAGGTAACTCCCCCTTTTACATGTATGTGTGTGTTTGTGTTCTACATGCTTTAATCTATGTTGCTCAAACTAAAACTTTCTGTAAAGTAACACAGTGGATCTCTCTGACTGTGTAGGACATTGAGGACTCTGAGCTGTTGGAGATGATGGATGTGTGTGATCAGGAGATCAGCGTGAACCCTCCTACTCAGCAGGACGTAGAAGAAGCAGACAAACCAAAACCTGCTGCTGCTCAGGTTATTAAATTTAATGTTTTCTCTTTCTTTTTCACCATTTCACCCAATAAAAGACAATGACATGGCTGAAACTGAAGTGGTTGATATTTTGATCGCATGACCTTGTTTTCACCTTAAGGAGACGTCACATCCCGGTCTGTTACCAATCCAGGAAGACAGAGATGAAGGAAAGGAAAAGGAGGAGAGCAAAGAGGAGCAGGCAGTAAAAGATGAGGGAGCTGATGGTTTGTGTGTCGAGGTGAAGGCAGCTGGTGATTGGCTGAAAGATGACAGAGGAGAGAGCAGGGATTGGCCCCGAGAGCGAGTGTGTCACACACACGAGAGAGCGATTCCCATCCAACAGACTGTGGAGGCTCTGGACATCACAGAGGAAGGTGAGTAGAAACACACACAAGAGTATGTACATGAAGCAAAGCTCAGTCAAAACAAGAAAGTATAGTCGATAGTAGGACACAGTATTAATGTATTACTTTTTATTATAATTAAATACTTGACGCACGAAACCCAGATTCAGCCCTAAAAAGATGATTTAAAAACTCAGAGGACAAACTTTCCTAACAAGTGGAGCAAAACCTAATTGTTGAAGCTGTTTCTGTCTCTCTCTCTCTGTGTGTCTGTCAGGTGTGGAAACTCTGCTCTGTTATCTGGAGCTGCATCCTCAGCGCTTTGTCGAACTCCTCCACCCCATCCTGTCTGTGTGTAAAGTCAGCTGCTACGATGGACCGAGACACCTCCAGAAAATCACAAAAATGTATGAAATGTTAAGATATTTTGTTGCACTAGATTGCACGGTGTGAAAAATATGTTGAAATCAAGTCAGCTTGAATTTACTTCACTTTATTTCTTCTCCACAGCTGTCCTCCTGTCGCTGTGGTTCTGGCCAGAAGGCGGATGGCGGGCCAGAGAGTGGAGTCATGTGATCAGCTGGAGTTTGACGTCGTGGAGGTTGCGGACACTATGGGATGGCAGCTTCCTATTGTGAAGAGGGGACTCAGGCAGCTGCAGTGGAGCACCAGCAGAGGTGTGTTGATGAGTGGGTTTGGGAACTATTAAAAAATATTCACATATTTTTCTGCAGAGTTTCATCATAAATATTTGTTTTACAGCTGGCGGTCGTAGCGGCATCCACGTTGAATTCTCCTCTCCGTCCTTCTACTTCCGCTCCTTCGGCGACCTGAGCAACGAGGAGATGGACAGAGTTTGTCAGTTCCTCTATAATCGAGTGCAGGACCAAGAGAGGACGCAGCTCTACCAGCTGACTGCCTGTTTTAAGGCCTTCAAGAGGTAAACACTGTTTTACAATTACTTAAACTTAAAAATAAATTGTGTCTTTTCAGATCTTTTAAAGGGATGTTGTTGCTGGCAGTTGTCTTGGATGGTTACGGTTTATTCTGTTCTTTGACTGATATTTTCTAATCTGTTTTGGATTTGGTAAATCCCACCTATCTATCACTAAAGTCCCTTGATTGATTTGTGTTTGTGTGTGTGTGTGCACTTTGTTGCAGTGTTGCCTTCAAGAGTGTCTTGTCCTGTGTGGATGATTTGGATGCGGAACGCAGTCTGCAGCTGAAAAGCCTTCTCTCTGAATACTTTGAAAAGCGGCGAGACAGAGAGCACACACTCAAAACACTGGAGATGGAGGAGCTCGACAAATATAAAGTAAAACACACAGGACCGATATCCGCCGTTTGAGCTGAATTTGTGTCCTAGGTGCTCTGAATTATTCTGGTTTACTTGTTGAATTGTCTTTGTAGCTGTTGGACTGGGAAAATCAGATCCGAGCGGACATCAGGAGTTTCCTCTCCAACCGGAGTGACGAGAAGTTTTCTGGAAGAGCTGTTGCCAGAATCCTCCACGGCATAGGTGAGAGCACACGGACATGTGAGCGTCTTCTGACAGAAACAGGGATTCAGACTTACTTTTCCACAAGTAGCGCTGGTGCTATCAACTTTCTCAGTTGGTTGCACATTTACCTGATTTTGTTTCACCCTGTTTTGAAATTGGTGAACGTTTCCTTTTTCACCACTGAGCGAATACTCTCACCTAACCACTGAAAAGCAGACCACCGGTTTAACCTTACCTGATCCAATGAATCAACCATAGAAACTCTGGACCTCTAGAGGGCGCTATAGGACTAATGGAAAATAATTGACATTGACACTCTTATAGTGTCAGTAAAACTGAGCTCTGATTGGATGATATTGAAAAAAATAAACTGGGTCCAATATGAAAACATTTATTTACAAAATGACGATACACAACCACCTTTACACATGCTCACTGGTTTCCCTATAAATCCGTCCCATCAACACACAAACTTAGTCGCTCTGTCTCACCTGGTGCGGACTTTCCCAAACTTCACTGTCCATACTTAACTGTTGTGATGTTTTGTAAAACAGGTTAAACTAAGCAGGTTTGGTCACATCTCCACTGGCCATTACCACGTCTCAGAGGCTTAAACAGGCTGAATGACCGGATTGTGAAACTGAAGACATCCGTGATACCAACTGCCTGAAATATCACTACAATCACTTTCTAAAAGATACAAATATTTAAGTTTTGGGAAATTTTAGAGGATCTGTGTAGAATGAGGAAGAATTCATTCAAGTCTTTAACAGCTTCTTTGGTTTATTTTATGGCAAACCAAAGGCGTGCAGGTATGTGTGGAAAAAAAGAGCTCTTGATTTCAACACTTCACAGGAAGAATGTAACATTGTGTCATCGAGGTGGAAAGGGACCAACCAAGTTGACCTTGTCTGTATCTCCCTGGATTGTCAGTAAGGATGAGTCATGTGCAACCAATCCACAATTCCTGCCCAGTTTAAAGTGCATTTACCCGTGAATGAGGATTTATAACTAAAGTAACGACTTAACGCTTACTTGAGCTGAACTCTGTTTCTCAGGCAGTCCGTGCTATCCTGCCCTGACCTACGGCCGAGACAGACGATACTGGAGGAAGTACATTCAGTTCGACTTCAACCAGCTCATCAGACTGGCCACTCAGGAAATCATACAGTTCAAGTAACTGACCAGAAATGCACAAACACGCATACTGAGGATGCAAAAACACAGATGTGCACTTTCATACAGCTTTGTTTTGGATCAATTCTAACATAAAACACCTTGACACCATCTTGTTGGATCATTTAACTTATGCTGTTTTCTGTGTTTTTTGTATGTGCGTAAAAGTTTTTCTGTGTGATTGTAATTAAATAAAATATATTTTTCTAGCTTGGTCGTGCAGTGACATTCATTTAAAATATGTCAGGAAAATGTCTTTAGGAACCTGGTAGGCAGAGAAGGTGTTTATTTAGTTTAGTTTTAATTTAAAAACTTAAATCCTCAGAGAATAGAAAAGTCCTGACCTAGAAATGAAACTGATATGAGGAAGTAAAAATAGAAGAGCAAAAACAAAGTGGGATTTTCCCTCCCAGCACATCTCTGTGTCAATATTTCTGTTGACTCAAGAAGTAAGACACATTAGATAAGAATACTAATATTGACAGGAATAATTTATGACTCTTGCTTGGTTTAAAAAAAACAAGTCTGTTAGGATGAGTCCCTCTCTGAAGTCAGTTTCAGGATTTTCCTTTGTCTCAGCTTTTGTTAAACAGTTTCTCAACTGCAGCAGCAGACATGGACCTTGTGAGTCATAAACTTTAACAATATGAGGTTTATTTGTCTCATGTTGCTGTAAAGGCCCGTGTAGTGAAAGTAAGCACATCTGTTTATTACAGTTAAGTTAGGACTGCTTGACCTGATCTAGAAAGGGTTTAGACCTGTTGGGAAATGACTTCCTGCTGAGATAAGAAGATCGGTACCTCTCTGATGTTTGTATGTTATATATAAAGACACAGCTAGAAGCCGCTTAGCTTAGCTTAGCACAAAGTATGGAAACGGGGGTTAGTCTAAGCTAACTGTCTCCTGGCCACGGCTTAGTGTTCACTGCACAGACACGAGGGTGGTATTAATCATTTGACTCAACAGGAAAATGAAACACCACCATCCCAACATTTGGGATTGAGCCCAGCAGTGCTGCTGCGTGGCTGAGGCGGCAGCCGGACCAGCTCTCCTTACTGTGTTTCAATAGTGGACTCTGGCTTTTACATATCTGCTTTGACTCTGACATAATGTCATAAAATGTCAAGAAATCTGTCCAGTGAGCACAAAGGTGTCGTCTTTCCAACATTTATAAATATATGTGGAGGAGTTCATTTGAACCAGGGTGCTGCAGCAGGTCTTTTTTAAAACCTGGATGACAAAAGCAATGTTTAAAACCTGTTAGGGTTCATGGCCAACACTATGACTCGTCTTATTTACTTTCTTGTGATAATACAAATAGCTCTGAGGGTGAACAGGGGGGGAAATGGGCTATTGACTTTCCCAGAAAGGTTAACCAAAGAAGGTCAGTGACGGTGATCGATGTGCAAACAGCCACTCCCAGGGAATGTTTATTATTAAACAAGACTGAGCCTTTAGCAGAATAGATTTAGATTAAGTTTCAGCTGACCTTCATTCTTCTTTTTCATTTTCTCATGAACAGATCAACCGCATTGTATTTGAAAAGTTGTGAAAAGCCTGAACTACAAATGAAAAGAAATCTTAATTGTCTTTACCAGAAATATTACACGATGTATTCTTCATTCCTTCTTTATCATCTAATGACCCCACACATTAACCTAATGACCCCTGGCAGGGACCCAACCCATAGGTTGAAAACCACTGCTGGTCTCTACTCTTTTATAGATATGTGGCAGAGAGAGAGAGGGATAACTTTTTCTAACCTAATTATGGTTCCTGAAAGAAAAAGTGTGAAAATCGACAGTCCAGTCCGACTTTATGAACACAAATTGTGTTTCGTTGACGGGATAGCAAGAAGGCTAAGTGCAACCGTATCAGATACTCGAACTCGAGACTTGTCGTCACCCATTACAACATACAGACGTCTAAATGTGGGATATGACCAGTATAACCAGCCCTACTGTAACACTGTCACACCTGGATGTCCATTACACATTAGCTCCTCTTAATAACAGTCATTCAGTCTCACCACTCATTCGATGCACTGTAGTCTTTAAGGCTTCACCACTATTTACTGTACACGTGTTCCCAAAAATGATCATTTACACTGTAGACGTTACAGTAACACGGGCAGTCAGCGTTTACATTTCATGCATTAAGTGGCTCTTTTTATTTATGGCTCCTCTCATCTTTCTGTGTCACCGGATTACTGCTTCATAAACATCTTTATGAAGTCGTAAAAGTTCCCATCCTGCTTTCCACAGATACGGCAGGGAAGTCCCTCTTGTCTGGGTCTATCAGCAACACTACTGTAAAAGATGTATCATCCAGTCTAATGTATAAGGTGCTCAAAGGTCCAGTTTTAGACGTGACTCTAAAGTTTAATTTAATAAAACCTACATGAGACTCAGAGCTCATTGAACCTCTTGAAATGTTCTGTAGAGGGTTGAGAAGCTGACTTCAGGAAAATCCAGTTTTCCTCAGTCAGCAGCCACATGCTGCAATCTCTGTCATTTGTTTTACAGCATATGCTTAAAGGATCAGGACACAACCTGCAGTACATGTGGTCATTAAATGGGTCATTTTGTCTGAGAGAAAGTAGACGTGCAAGCGCATACTGCACTTGCACCCCATGCAGGTAACTTTACCACTGAGGTCTTTACCGCTCACGGTTTAAGGGCCTCACTTTTGCAAACAGCTCCTATTTCTTCCTGGAATGGATTCTATGGTATTTATCTTTGGTATTTAAACCATGATTCATTGTTATTAAGGCATGGCAGGTTTATAATGTTGCACATTTCATCAATAAGGCAATTCAGAGTGCTTTACATAACATGAGTTCAATAGAAAATAAAAAAATACAAGAGCAAAGGTTACAGTGCAGTGTAAAGAATACGTAATTATTATTTAATAAAAGACAATGACAGAAAACCAAAAAGTCTTTAGCAGACTTCTCCCAGATTAGGAGTCTAGATGATGCATGAGTGCACAAGTTTAAAATTATAGTCCCCTGGTGCTATGGTTTTATGAATGTATGTGCCATCTGCATGAGAGTGGAAACATGTTTTGTTGTTTTCCATAATCTGAGCTCATGGTAGCATGTATATGTTGAACAGAAGAGGCCCCAGACTGGAGCCTTGTGGAACTCCGCAGGCCGTTTTTGTCTGCTCAGATGTATAATTGCAAACGCAAGTAGTTCCTGTCCTTCAAGTGAGTTTTAAGGCACATCTAATCTGATCTCCTGATCTGTGTCACTGTGATTTTAGTGCATTGCACTGCTGCCACGTGATTCTCCAATTGGATAATTGCACGAATAAGCAGGTGTTTCGAATGAAGTGCCCAGTGAGCATATACGTCTCTGTCTTGTGTGCAATGAGTCGTCAGTGGACTCTGTCCCTAATGAAGATGATCACATGTCAAAGAGATTAGATGAGACAGATAAAAATACAGTCCAGTATCCACTGCACCTCTGGCTTCATTCACATCAAGACAGACCCATGATCTAATGCAAGAAGGAACATGAACATGAGCCAAATTCCAGAACCACTGCAGCGAGAGTGAAAACAGATTCAGTTCTATGGTTTCTTAAAGTACAATTTGCTTTAAGTCTTCATCCACGTGCTACTAAGGCTGAAGAAAAAAACTGTAAATTGCTTAATGACCTAATAAGGTTTTAGATTTTCTTTAAATTCTTCTTTAAACAAGGCAAAAACACAAAATATATACCAAATATACAAAAGATATACCATAGTGTAGTCAATATCATTTCTTAACTGTATACTTTTTCCTTTGCAAATGTGACATGTTTGTTTTCCCGAATACATTTAATAAAACGTACGAAAAGAACAATTCTGTACAAAGCTGTATTATAAAAGAACATCACTAAAGAATTGAAGGAGAGCGACGCTTGTATATTAGCCTATTGACATTTATCAGTGCCATGAAATTTATAAAAAAACATCTGCACTGACAATTTTTTGTGCCAAGAAACAGACATGGGTAACTGTGTTTCACAGTCCAGCCTCTATTCTAAATGTTACAAGGCTAAAAACACGGTGTAAATGACCAGTGTTTCTTGGACTCAAACACTTCAACCCCCCACGTCCATCGGCATAGTGGTGAGTGGATAATGAGTGAATTTTCATTTTGGGGTGAACTATCCCTTTGAAGATTGAAGGTGATGTGTGTGCACGTGTCCCTGGGTACAAAATGCAAAGCCAGGGGATAGAAAAGTGACTAATAAGTGAGCAAATAAACAACATTGCATTGATAAAAAGTTAATTTGTTAATGTTTCTTTTCTTTTTCAAGCACCAGAACATTATCGACACATTTTTAAAACTTTAAAACAATATCTACTTTAAACTGAGAGTCCTGTTTAAAAGGCATAATTCAGTCCACTACACAAGTCTTGTAATAAATCATATGTCAGAGAAGCAGAACCGTCAGCTCTCCTGGCTGTAGTTTGTGGTGTTGTACTGGAATGTATAATGTGGTGACAGGGCTTTGGAGTTTAAGTTATTTCGGAGACACAGCTAGTTTTAATTACTTTTCAAGAACTTCTAACACTGGATTAGCTCCTCATTTGACAGTGTCTTTACACTTTTGTGTCTGACAGTATTCTGTCGACCTTTTTCCTGCTTTTGCATACTGTCCTTAGGGTGTAACATGCATAGATGTTAATATATATATATATTGTTAATTCATACATTTTTACAATTTGCATTGAGTGCACCAGAAACAAGCCACACCAATGTGCTGGCGTGCTGTTTGTACGAGTCCCTGCCTTAAAAGCTGATCCTCTCTTCGTAAAGTGACAGCAGCAGCAGGATTCCCCAGCCGGTGAGAAGGCCGACATTCTGCAGCAGAAACATCAGCCAGGGTCTCTTGTTGCTGATGTGGACCATGGTGGGGAGCTGGAGAGAGAAACAGAGGTGGAGGTTACTTAGTTAGTTTATTGTCCTGGATTTGGGGGAATCAGTTTTACAGCAACAAACCACTTTTCTCTGTATATCCTGTAAACATAACCCATTCTGTTCTCTTGTATTGCCTTTGAGCAGAACCACTCACCATATCAGCCAGTCCCACGTACAGAAAGAGTCCCGCGGTGACGGCGGCTATCCACTGTTGGGTTGTCTGGTCAGTGGCGACCGACAAAGCGATGTACAGGCCTATGAACGAGGTCATGGCACTGGCGATGTTTAAAAGCAGGGCCCTGCGTACGGACACGCCGCTGTGCAGCAAAATGGCAAAATCCCCTAAAAGAGAAAGAAAAGCAACAGGACGAGGGTGTTCAAAATTGGATGAAAACAAAAAGATCAAACCATACATGTTCTGCTTTTGTGTGTGTTCTTTACCCAGTTCGTGTGGTAGCTCATGGCACAGCACAGCCAGAGACGTGGCCAAACCAGACTTCCATGACAGGGAGAAAGCTGCACCTATCGCTAAGCCGTCTGCAAAGTTGTGGATCCCGTCACCGATGGTGATCATGTAAGGCAGCAGACGCTGTTCTGCAGAGGCAGGGGGACAAAGTCATAGTTAGCAGCGGTGCCATGATGATGAGCACCATCATCACAGCTTGGTGATGTCACTCTTGTTGTGTATACTTGCCTCTTGTGCGCACTTTGTTGTTTTCTTCATAGGCGACCTGAAATATATATGTCACATAATATTGATAAAACATTAGATAACTCATCCCGCTTCACAAGATCTATTTCTTACAAACTGTAGGAGAAGTAGCTGAAGATTTCCTCAGTACTATAGTCTCGTATATATGACTTATTTTGTTTGGATTATATTGTTCCGTGCAGGTGAATTAGATCCTTGTTACATTAATTTCCAGTATTTATTAATATTCCACCTTAAACACGAATGACGGTTTCTCACCAGATCTGCTTTTGAGGCCGACTTGTCTTGTCTTTGTTTCCTTTCCTGCTGATACATCTCTAAAACCCTCCCATGGTCACAGTGATGAGGCTCAGATTCTTCCTAAAAAGAAAAAGAGAGACAACTGAATAAAGAGAGGAGGAAGAGGAGGAATCAGATACAAGATCATTTATCTGGATGAAGCACAACTAAAATAAAACACTACACAATTTCTAGTATGAATACAATCTTTGAAAGCAAAGCAGATTCATGAAAGATTAATTTTGTCATATTTGTTCATATGCTTATTTCAAATTATTCACAATCTAGTTTAACAAGATTTACCTGTGAGCTGTTACCATTGAGTTCCCATACTTTCATTGACAATGTTTTAAAAGTCACAGCTTTCTTTAATTTAATGGGATTTGTTGGTAATTTTAGGAAAGAATGGTTTGTCAATAACATGTTCTGCCAAAATACTCTTCTTATCAGCATCATGTTCTGAATAATGATAATACTTTTATCTGTAGTGTTTTATTTGACTTACGGCGTGATGGTGCTGGTGATGGTGATGGCTGTGATTATCTCTGTATGCGATCAGAGAGAAGACGGTTTCCATCAGGTAAAAGTAGTAAATCCCGGCTATCACCACCAACATCTTGTAAATGTAGTCTGGAGTTTCTTCCTGGTGATCGTGGCCACCGCCATTGTCTGCGTGCGCGTGTAAACCTAGAAACTGAACAAAGACGAGGTCCAGCTGAGTATGTGCTGCACAAAAATTTAAATGTTGTTGTTTTTGTTTTGCAGTCTTTTGCCTGCTTACTATTAGTCTAAAAATGACTCACCACAGGTAACAGGTGCAATAAGGCATCTCCAGTCAGTGAACCTACAGCCAGACTGATGCAAAACTGGACACAAAACTGGAACACACTGGTACACGAGGTGCACAGCAGCAGCACGATGCCGAACATGGACGCGAGTGTTATCACCACATTGGCGATGGTTGCATAGATGTATCCTACAAGAAGAGGGGAGAACAGAGAGAAATTTTAAGGGTCATCAACACAAATTTCCAAATTGCGCGTCCAATATCTCCAACCGGAGAGGCAGGATCGCTTTTAGTCATCGTCACCTCCTAAAATCCAATCCACACACTTACTCTCCGTCTTGGTGAGATCATCTGGTTTCACTTGCTCTGTCATGTCTGCGCAGGCTCCGCTCAGTATCTGCTGGACGAACGCCGGGCTGAGCCGGGCCACGTCGGACCGAACCGAGGAGGCAGAGCTGTTTGCATCCAGGCCGAAGATCAGGACCAGCTCTTCAGCCGAGAAACAGCGCTGGGAGAAATAAAAAAATAAAAAAGGAATTACAGTTTAGATGCAATCAAAAGACGTTTATCAGGTATTTACTGAGCGAATATATGTTGACAATGTGCAGGAGTTCTTCTTTTTAAACTTTGACTCATGATCTTTTCTCTTATTCTATGCACCTGTCTAAGATCACGTATGAACGGATGAACTGAATGTTGAAATGTAGTTTCCACCTTATCCCAGGTGCGGTTTCCTCCATGTCCCTCATGGCTGCTCCTCCTCCTCCTCCGTCCTGCACCGCTGTCATCATGATGGGCGTGTTCGTCCTCTTGGTGTTCGTCCTCTTGGTGTGCGTCCCCGTGGGGTTCGTCCCCGTGGGGTTCGTCCCCGTGGGATTCGTGCCCATGTTCGTGGTCACTCCCAATGTTCAGACTTCTCATAAGAGCCTCCAAATCTGCAGGGGACACATGTAAACCACCATAAGATTCATGTGGGTGTTCAGCACATTTACAGTAAGAACCAATGATGTGACCAATAACATAAAGAAAGAAAATATATAAAAAACAGGTGTGTTGATAAACAAAGAAAATTCTAATATTTCAGTGCAACCAACAGATACATTTTGCACAGAACAGTACAACATATACACATAACTATGATAAATGCATTTATTAGTCTAAGTAGTAATTTAACTTGCCACCGAAACATTTTTTGAGCAATATTTTTTTGTGCAGGACATTTACCCCCGACAGCGAAGTTCTCTGACCCCAGACGGGCCAGGATGTAATCCAGGAAGAAGCTCTCCTCAGGCAGGGACTCGCTGACGAAGCAGTGACCTTGCAGAGCGTGATACAGGACCCGGCCCAGAACCGCGCCCACTTCCTGTCTCTGGTCTGGTAACGATGCGTTGACTTCTGCCATGATGTCGCTGGCTGTTAGACAGCTCTGGTGGTGATGAAGACGAGGGACGAGGAGAGAAGGTATGATGGAGTTTTAACTAATGAACTCAACTATAATAGAGTTGTTCAAATTTGATCATATTTTATACTCCTCCTGAATTCTTCGGGAGGACTGGGAAGTCGTGTTAACCGTTGTGTGAACCACTGTGAGGCCTAATATTAATTGGCTAACTGATGTCATAGTAAAACTAAATACTGGAAAAGATTGATCATGAGTAATCTTTGCATTTAATTGTTCACTTCAGTGGTGATGACTTCCCAGTTCAACTCTCATTCATGTGCTATGGTGATGTGGCTGAGTGCAGGGCAAAGCCTAGGGCAAAGCCTAGTAGGTCGGCCCCAGCAGGCATCACCCAATAAGATAGATTGAGTAATAAATATTGCAAAGGAGAAAAACTACTGTTGCACTGCATTTGCGCGCTGGCTGCTGTACAAATTTAATTTAAAAGTCCATGTGGTGTGAAATAAAACTGAGCTTTTACAGCAGATAATTGTTAAAAATCAGACATGTGTAGGCTAATGATATTCATGAGTGTGTGCAATAAGGGGACTGTTGGATCTGGACAGATGTATGCGCTGTACAAACTGTTGCTGTCGTCCTGAGCTTACCTCATTGTGTGACGGCTCATAGTGGCGACGGAGCTCTACAAGCACAGTCTCTAATTGGTGAACGTCTATGTGTTCGTGGTCATGTTGCGTCCTGCCCTCTTCGTGCTCCAGGTGCTCGTGCTGCTCATGATGTGTGACCCTGTGGAGGAAATGTTCCGTCTCCTCGCCCCACCTCCCCTCAATGATCGCGTCGCAGACCGGGCCAGGAGAAGTGAGGTAGAGGACGGAGCCGGCGGCGAGGTCGCTGAACTGGGAGACGCCGATGGTTTCATTATGGCTGACTCTTCCAGCTTCATCCTCCCCGTGGATGGAGTGATTGCCAAACAGCTGGTGAACGCCACCTGTTAGATTACACTACACAGACAGCACACACACAAACACACACACAGATTAAATTAGCAGATTATCAATTACTGTATCAGTCATTTCCTGGAAATTAGTGTCTATAAAAACACACGTATTGAGAAAAGAGTCCCGGATTAGTTCATTCTTCTTCTTCTAAACTGTCAAAACAGGAAACAAAAGCTGCAACTTTAATATGAACTCACACGGTTAAACTGTGGGTTTGTTAATTTACAATGTATTGTTATACATTATGTTATTATTCACTGTATCAAGTGTAAGTGAACTTATATTAGAAGCCTGTGTCACAATTGAAAACTCTTCATTTGATATCAGTTCTGTGCGTATTACTTATTTCATGTGTTATTTTTATCTGCTCCGTTCACCAGCAGTTGATACGCGTAGCTTATCGACCACGCACTGTCCATTCATACAGATTAGATCATACAGTCAGAGGAAGTTCAAGGACTTTACTCACTGAAACAACAGGTTCATCCCAGTTACCAACAAATGACTAACTAACCTTAAAGTATCTTAGTTTAGTTTTGTAAAAATAATTTTACACACGATATCGGCCTATATACCTTAGCTTTCATATACAGAGGGATATTTTTCTTAAAAAAAAAAGAAGCTTATTACATCATATGCACATCATAAAGTAATGATAATAATAATAATACTTTTACACACAATATTGGTTTTATACCATAGCCTACAGATACACAGGGATATTTTTTCTTTAAAAAAAAAGGATTATTACATTATATTCTTATCATAAAGTAATAATAATAATTTTACACACAATATAGGCCTCAATACCATACCCTACAGGTGCATGGGAATATTGTTTCTTTTTCAAAAATTCTTATTATATCATAAGCTTGTCATAAAGTAATAATAATAGTGACAATAATAATTTACACACAGCATTGGTACAGCCTTCAGGTACATGGGGATATATATATTTTTTAATGCTGATTATATTATATGCTTATCTTAAAGTAATAATAATAATAATAATAATAATAATAATAATATTTTTGGCTTTTTGCAGATTAAGTCATGATCTCACAGCACAAACACACACATCATATCCACCTAATAAGTTGACTTTATAACTATATAAGTGTTGTTCTTATATAGTGTTATGTAAATAAATAAAACATTAGTAAATGTTCCGGTGAGGAGCGGAGGTTTCTACCGGAGCGCTCCCCGGGCTCAGCGGGGAGCAGCAGCCGGTTATCGGCTGTTGGACCTTGACCTCCCCCTCTCCTCAGAGCCGCCACACCGCCGCCTCACCCGGCTCTCTGCCCGCGGAGCGAAGCCCCATAAAACTCACCTTTCCACACGACACTGCTCCGCACTGCACACGTTTCTCCAGCGTATTAAAGAGGGAGCCGAGCGAAGCCCCGCTCAGAGACTGCTGCCCCGGGGACACGACGCTCACCACGGCCTGGTACACCTCCTCCAGGGCGGGAGACCCCGACACGGAGCCGAACGCACCCCACACGGAGAACACATGGAGGAGGAGGAAGAGCCCGGAGGAGGAAGACATGTTTCTTTACAAATACCAACAACAAATACTTAGATCTACTTATTTAAACAGAGAGGAGACGGTGGCACAGAGTCAGACTGAGGCTGATTCGGGCTCCAGGTGTTTCTACACAAACACCCTGAGCTCTTATCTGTTTCAAACCTCTGCTCCTCAATGGACCTCGACTCTGGACTGTGATTGGCTGAGAGGTGGCTCGTGATGCCTCTCACCTGTGTGTTAGAGCTGCTCTCACCTGAGCTGAGCTTAATGATGGTAATGTAACATGAATCCCAGCCTCAGATGTCATGTGGTGGAGACTTTCAACACGTTACATCCACCACATGACGTCTGAGGCTGGGATTCATGTGATGGAGACTTTCTACATGTAACATCCATGATATCTGAGGCTGGGATTCATGTGATGGAGACTTTCTACATGTAACATCCATGATATCTGAGGCTGGGATTCATGTGATGGAGACTTTCTACATGTAACATCCATGATATCTGAGGCTGGGATTCATGTGATGGAGACTTTCTATCTGTAACATCCATCACATGACGTCTGAGGCTGGGATTCATGTGATGGAGACTTTAGTTTCAACATGTAACATTCAGCACTACAGCTCTGAAGTAGCCCTGCAACAACAGCCTATTTCTAATCAAAATAACCATATCCTCTTTATTTGTAGATCCTTTGTAAAGTGCTTCACAAGGCAGCAATTTTAAAATCAGCATCCTTTAAACAGAATCGTAACAAATTCTCTGACAGAAAATGTTAAATATATTCATCTAAAATCATAGAATTCAACTTAATGTAAAATCTGAAAGTTCAAGTAAAATGATCAGATTTATAATGTAAACGCATACAAATCAAGTAAATTGATAAAACTGAAATTAAAGTAAAATCTTTAAATTCAAGTATAATCCGGAAAAAAGATGATAACAAATATTGATCCAGAGCCCGGAGCCCTGACTGCCCTGTCCTCTTTAGTTTTCTCTCTCAAGGTCACTTCAAGGTCACATATATAACATGGAGATAAGCCTCTAGGAGCTTTCAAATGCACACCCAAAAAAGTATGTCAATATATATCAACACAACAAAAGTATCTGAAGGCTGATCTCACAAACAAGACATGTGGACAGGTTGTGAGGGAGTGGCCCTATGGCACAGACAGATAAAAGCCCCCCCCACCCTATTTATGGTTGTTTTTAGTCTTTTAACTGAGCTATTTGACTTTCAAACAAGAAATATTGACACTCACTTCATACAGGGGCCAAAAAAGACTGGGACTGTGCAGTAGGCCTGATCTGTATAGATCCATGGGTTAATTTGAGAAGGTCCCTACTGTTGAGATGATGACTTATGGATTCGATGATGAAGTTAAAAATTATTTTCACATCAGGCGATCTTTATGGAAGGAACCATTAAGGAATTATTGATCTACTCAAGCCAACACCCTAAACAACACTGTTATCTTACACCTCATGTACGTGAAATCATTATTGAAATGTGTAGACAGATGAATGCGTCTTTAGAGGAAACGCATGGTGTGAATTTGATCATGTCAGAGAGGTGTTGTGGTATTAGGATCTAGTAACTCATGGCTGACCTGACATTCAACACTGAGGTATCTCAAGAAAAAAGAACATGTCGTCTCAAAGTTATCAATCATTCTGGGGAGTTCCTTGTAAGCTGATAACTTGACATCTTGTATTTTTAAAGGCAAAGATTGTTTCCTTCCTCGAAGTTCATCAAACTAAATGTCAGCCGTAAAAAACTAAAGGGGGAAAGGTCAAAGGCTTTGCCGGTTATTGCCTCTTGTGAGGATTTCAATGGAGGGTTTATTGCATTGCAGAAAGATAAACACCAAAATACCTGCAGCAGCTCAGCAGCTTTTGGCTTTCGGCATCACAGTAAACTGAATATAAACTTGATCTTCAGGTTGTTTCAGACACAAATAATCAGCCCAGTGTTGAGAATGAACCACAAAAACCTTGATGGACAGTTTTCAGCCCTTGTACAAGAACAGGTACACGGAGAAACTTGATGAATGTGTGTCTCAGTTTGATCAACACATTCTCACAGTGGAACAGAACAGATATGTAAACAATACTGCTGCCTTTCCTCTATCATATTGAGTTACAGATACAGAGAAAGTCTCATAACACCTGTTAGTCACGAAGAAATAAAACAAAACAATGGTGAGATTATGCTGTCTGTTCTTTTTTTTTACTTTTAAAATCCTGTTGTACCTTCACTGACTCGGCAGCTTGAGACCAGTCACACAATCACACGATTACACATCACGTTCTATCAAACACAGCTGTTCAGTTTGCACATTTTCATCATTCTGAGATGAGAATAAACATTCAACGTGTCTCTTCTTCTTTATAGATAGATGGGTTTTATAGATATATTCTATTATTTAGTAAGGCTTTTAGGTAGCTGAAGTTAAGAATAACTAAGAGGCTGTGCGTGAAGTGTTATTCAAGAAAAAAAATAGGATTTTATCGAGCAGTTTTATTTATTATTATTTTTTATTAATATATGTGAGTTTGTGTGTGTGTATGTGTGCCAGTTGCTAAATTAACCACTAGATGGTGCAGTTGCTTTATCACAGCAATTCATGCATCTTTGTTGTGCCATTGTGTGAAAGTTAAAAGTTAGTTTTAGGACTAGAGAAATAGAGAAATAAAGTTATTCTTGTCTCAATTGAATTAATTGTACAGGTTTACAGGAAGATTTACAGGAAGTGCATTAAATACATCACCTTTTCACAATTAAAATGAGGAAGTAATGTGTAGAGAAGTGATGAAGCCTGTGTCAAATTGGATTTCATTCAACCATCCTGCAGTGGTGATCAGCTTCTCTTAACAATCACTACCGAATTATGATCAAGGACATATTTTAGTTCTTATTTAAGATTTCAGGTTAGTTGTTGGGTTTGAAAATTAAAATGTATCATGAAATCCCAGTTGCATCAATGAGGGAGGATGTAAAAAACAAAGGAAATGGAAATCTTTTCCTAATGAGACAGCGCAGAAGAAAACAATACAGCAACAGAAAGATTGTTCCCCACATACGGAAACATCAAACAGTAGTTTACATAGCGTACACATACATTAAATTAATACATTCGTCACCACATCATTTCACTGTATCCACCATCTGTTACTGTTCAGTGGATTAAAATCTTGTTAACACCTCATTACTGCGGGAGGGTATGAAGCCAGTTTACATGTGTGAAGTGAGATTGCTTGGAAAAGTTGTTTCCTTCGGTTCTGGAGTCATTCAGCTGTAAAATGACAAACAACAGCAGAGCTTGGTATTGTAATCTATTCTGGTAATTCTGTTCAGCTCTATAACATTTCCAAAATCGCTTACATTGCTTAGACTCATTCCAAAATTTGTTCAATATACGATATGTCCACACATGAATAGCCGGCCGGTTCATTTCCCTGGAGTGTGGACTGAAACGAGTCATCAGTAAAAAACAGAAAACAACAAGAAATGTCTCCTGGAATTAATCTTTTAATTGTCTCTGGAAATAAAGTGTGTTGTTTTACTTCTTCACGTCTGAAACATGAACTGAAATCATGTCAACAGCCGCGTAAATCACTGAAGGGAAGGAGATTGAGTTGATTGGCTGCACATCACTTCACACACATGATCAGACAGTGACACACACACACAAGCTCGCTCATGACATGGGATCCTGGACATCTGCCCCAGCACACACACACACACACACACACACACACACACACACACACACACACACACACACACACACACACACACACACACACACACACACACACACACACACACACACACAGGGCCATAACACGTATGGTTAATCTTTTAGACAAAACACACACTGTCCAGTGACCTGTTTTCATGCCCCCCATAATCATGTCACTCTCTGCAACCCCGTCTGTCATGTAAACCTGTAGATGTTCTCAACACACACATTCATCAAGTCCACCACTGTGTGCACACACACACACAAACACACACACTCTGGTGGGTCAAGGAAAGTGCATCCTTATTAAATCATATCTGCGGTTGATGGTGCAGACACATTGCTGCAGAGAGTTTGTCCTTTCAAAAACAACAATATAAATGGCTGGAATATCCCTTTAACCACCTTTTAGAATCGCCCACAAATGATATTAATGTCTCACACATTCAATTACCACATAATAAAGTGCAGTAATTACTGTTTGAAATATATCTTTCCAAAATAAAATAACATTTGAAAAAAATGTGAAAAAAATGTGAAAGATTTGGCATTTTTTCCCGCAGCATTATGACTTGAATTAAAGTGTCAATGCTACTTAGTTCGAAATAGCTAGAAGTGTAAAAACGAACGACTGTATTTAATTAGAAACCAAATTCTCATGTGCTTTTCAGGAAAACCTTTGGAAACAAATTGGAATTTATGGACCCTAAAAAGATAAAAGTATTATCAAAGATCCAGACCCGAAATTGAACACGAAGCTTTCAGTTTTAATGCCGCGGTTCAAAGCGAATCTGAAGCAGAAAAACATGTTGAATAAAGAGTCTCTCGCTGTTAACACCACTTACACCCGTCTCCCCTCCTGCCTCCCTCTCTCCCCCTCTGTCTCGTACACACTCGCTGCCTGGCCTCAGCCCTACTTTCCTTCTGAAGCTGATGTTTCCATTACAGAAATAAAAGCATGACGGCTAATCCAGTTATATGTTCCCTGGACGACACGCACACCCACACATACATATGCATACACACACACACACACACACACACACACACACACACACACACACACACACACACACACACACACACACACACACACACACACACACACACACACACACACACAAACTGTTGAAACACAAGAAAACAAGTTCAAAGGCTCAGACATGTTGCAAGTGGATAAATATGGGCACACACTGAACCGTACATAACTGTAGACACACACACACACACACGGGGAGCATGTGATTGAAGCAAGAGCCCCTGTTGGGAAAGAGTCAAACAGGGCTTTCTTGGGTGCTGGAAATTAATTCCAAACATTGGTAATCCACACACACACACACATACACCTCACACACACACACGCACACACACACACACACACACACACACACACACACACACACACACACACACACACACACACACACACACACACACACACACACACAAACACACACACACACATTTGAGTAAATTTGGAAAACACACTCATGCATCCCATAGTCTAACCTTGATTTAACCCGAGTCTCAACCCTCAAGCAGTCCTTAGAAGTGATGTCTAATCGTCAAACTGGTCCTCACAAAGATAGAAGTACAAGTATCCACACACTAATCTCCCAGGACAATTTCCCACAGAGCTGCACAACCTTCCTGTGGAGTGAAAAGATCGGGGGGGGAAAGAAAGACGTGATGTCAGTCCTAAACCTGATCCTGATCTCCCTCCTCCCACGTTTTCTTGTCTTTAATTCATAAATAACATCATTTATGAATTGACGACACGTGATATCTGTCCTGACACGCTGTGCACCAGCGGGCAGCTGGTTTTTATTTATCATGGATTAAAAAGAGTTCTCTGGCAATTTAGTGCTGTGCGTCTATAAAGTTTGAAGACTCTTAAGGGACAGGCTTTAAAATGAATGATCACACAGACACTTTGAATAACTCTTGGTTTCACCCAGAGCGCCTGCATCCCAAGGATTCTTCCACCTTGTCCCCTCAATCCCTCTAATGTTGATCCAAATTGTCCTCTAAACAATTACAGTGGATATGTATTATCCTCCTGCCACAACACAGTGAATCAGATTTACCCTGGAATCCATTTCTTAAAGAGGCCTCGACTTTTCCTTTTCACAAACTTTGGACCCTTGTCTGTTTTAGACGTGATCTGTACTTAGAGAGACGCAACTTTCTGTCCAAACCCGAACGAGCCCAAGATAAAACTAACTGAGCCTGACCTGGACCCAGTGTTTCCACTGATTACAACATCAGTGTAAAAAAATCTGGAAGTTAGCCCAGTCAACGTGATCGAAAAAGAGTAGAGTTTCAAAAAAAGGCCCAATGAGTGCCAACAGGCTCGGTTTGGGTAGGTGGGCTGGAGCCAATCCCAGCTGACCTTGGGCGAGAGGTGGGGTCCAGCTCACCAGTCCATCACAGGACTTAACCTGCGTCTCTTTGCTCTGTGATAGATTATATTGGAAAACGCAACACAAAAAGAATTTTGAGGTAGAGTCCAGAGAAGAAGGTGAATTCGCTTCAGGTGAGAGGTTGAGAATCATTGAGATGAACCAGGGAGAACAGAGAGGAAGGGGATGAGGGAGGAAGGAAAACAGTGAGATTCAAGGCTCTAGAGGGGGGGGGGGGCAGGTATGTCCTACATGCATGGACACTCAGGTCACTCCAGATAATTATACTACCTGCATTCTATTGCTCCCTCTGTCAACCCCCCTACATTTATTAAATTACTGTATTAACCCTTTAATGGGTGGACGTGTGAGATGATATAAACATAGGTCTCTCTCTCTCTCTCTCTCTCTCTCTCTCTCATACTCTTACACACACACACACACACACACACACACACACACACACACACACACACACACACACACACACACACACAGTATATCTACTGTACATGTATGTGATGTTTAATTGCTATACTTCAGTGTTCATTGAGTTAATTACGTCCCTAATGAGGACACTATTTCTTCCCTCATCTAATTAAAGGGTAGTTACAACACGTATTTGTCAGTGTCCTGAACGTGACCGGACCAGTTGAGGACTAATGTCCTGTGGGATCCAGCGAGTGTGTGTCCTCACCTCGTCAGTGAACAGGGATCTGTGTGTCACACGTGCTGCTGTGTGCAAGCATGCGGGCTGAAGTGGGTCATTACTGGAAATACGACCTTGGTATAAAGGGAAAACAGTTACAAATGTATTGCAGTAAATTCTAACTACACTAACTGCTTTACCGAGGTCCATAATTCACCTGTTTGAATATTTTGAAAGCTGTAACTTGTGGGTTGTGTTGTTTGATTCCCAACAAGTGTTTTCTAGTATTTTATCAATTCCATCTATAAATGAGGGTACATTGAAAATAGATCAAAACAAAAGTACACATAAACTGTACAATATTACAAAAAAACAAGTCAAATACAATGAATCACACAAGAAGCACAGATAGAGTGACATCATGATATAACACCAATCTGAAGCAAACATGCATCCACCAATACATTCACAACAGTTTGATGTCAAATCTTTCACCCTCTCACTCTAAATCTTCATCCTGAGGGAGAAACTCAGACTCGTAACACAAAACTTGTTTTACTGATATAACTTTAGCCTTGATGCCTGGTAGAAAATTTGAGACGGATCACACAGTTTAATAGCAACTAAACAGACAAAGTAATAATGGCAGAACAGTTTCAAGTGGCCGTGATGTTTATTAAGAAGTTCACCAGATCAACTTTTAAGGGTTGATGACACAACTAGTTTCCACTGCCCCCAGGTGGCCGAAAAATAAGTTATTGGAGATTTCTTTTTTTAAATGTCAATCGTGATCTACACTTTAAAAAAAACTGACCTTGCTGCCGCATTATCTTTTCTTAAAATTGCAGACCTTCCATCCCCCTATTTATACATTTGTAGTTTAATCCCTGGATTTGGTAATTTCGGTTGGTTGGCGCGTAATTTGCATAATACATGTGGTTTGTGCAAATCTGCATCCATGTAGAATAATTTATGGATCATTCATCAGAGAATACTCATGTGTGTGTCTGTGCATATACTGCTTCAAAAGGCACCTATACACACACACACACACACACACACACACACACACACACACACACACACACACACACACACACACACACACACACACACACACACACACACACACACACAAACACTGGTCAAATGTTAATGATTTATTAATTCATGAGTTTAAATCTTAAATCTTCTAACAGAAGAAATGGAAATGGACGCGCGCACACACACACACACACACACAGAAAGGGAATTAAAATGTGTTAAAAATAATAACCATGTCATGGCCTGATTGGTTTGGTTTTCCCATATTTAACTCAGTGGACTGGGAAATGAAAGAGTGAGAGACATTGTGGTGGACTGAAGGAGAGAGAGAGAGAGAGAGAGAGAGAGAGAGAGAGAGAGAGAGAGAGAGAGATGTAAAAGGAGCAAAGAAAAAAAAAGAAACGAGGCAGTGAATAAATGAATGAGCGGATGAATGAATGAAGGGCAAGTTGAGAACAAAAGGAAAGGGGGACAGGAGAAGAAAGAAAAAGAAATGAGAAAATGAAGACTAGAGAATGTACAGTTACATCAGAAAGTGTGGTGGGTTTGCACATGAATCATTTGATGCAGTGAGAAGAGTTCACAATGTTAAAGAATGTACATTAAACCATAGTGTGAGCAGTGTGTGGAGTCAAATAAGGGTCATTAACATTCATTATTTATTGGTTAACTAGATGACCATCAAATTCAAGTCGTTTATTTTATTGCTGAGCTGGACGTGTGACGGTTGAATGATATAAATCACTGATGCACACATAAAAAAGTATAAAAAATTGCACTGTTGTCTGCACCTTTATTTTTTACACTATAGCTAATATTCAATTCTATCAAAATCACGACACTGATCTGGATATCCCAACAAATTCTACATCATAATGGCTCAGACCCTCTGACCCTCTAAAGCAATAATTGCTTCTAGTTGTACTTCACGATCAGTGGTGTCCTTTATGGTCAAATAAGCTCGGTGCACATTATATAACCATTGAAAAGAGTTTTTTACCCCATACACAGACAGAACTGACACATGTGGTTGGCATGAACACTGCAAAGCTGGTAGAAAAAAATCCTCATCGGCACCCGAAACAAATGGAAGCAGCGATTTCCCTCATTACAGACGCCTGTAGCTCGGCCTCAGACAAGAAGTAATGAGCAGCAGGACAGACAGTCATTAACCTAAATAGCTGCAATGGCAAAGGAAAGTCATGTGGCTTTCACACGGCCACGTTTCAAACCTCTGTGAGAGAACGTGGAGCTTCCCCCTGGGAAAAATGAAACACATTTTACTCCTCTGAATTAAACATCACCCTAAAATATAACAATTCTCCTTGAAACCCAACTTTTAAGGTTTAATGAGGATAAACTTAAATAAACTCTGCAGGTTACGGTATAATTTCATCTATTATTTACATTGAAACAATCTCTCCAAATTAAAAAAGCTGCAGGTCCGTAAAGAAAATAATTAGAGTAGAAAAACTGTAACATGAACTTTGATTTCATGCTTCTGAGAGTGTGTGTGTGAGTGTGTGAGTGTGTGTGTCAAGTCTGATTTCACGCCACCAGGCTCCGACGCTTATAATGACCTGCAGAGAGAAAGAGAAAGAGAGAGAAAGATAGAAAGACTAAATATGAATCCAGGATTATAAAACACTTTCAGATACTCATACACAATTCAGTGTTTATTGACACCAAACCTGGGTCGCTGCTGACGAAAAACATCACAATAAAAATAAAAGGTTCTCCTGACATTTTTCATTAAAAACATAAAATGGAAGTATTTATTTCAAACTGATTCAAATGGGGTCTTGTGAATTTGAGGACCTGAGGTTTTCCTGTCGCCCAGTGCAACAGTTTGATTCCCTGAGTGTGTCCTAGTCCGGGGCCATTAAACTAATAAATCTTTTTTAGTTTTGGTGTTTTCATGCGACTTGTTGGACAAAAAGAGATCATCACAAAAAAAAGTTCCTCACCAGATCTTTCTCATCTCGCAAGAAACTTTGGACCATGGACTTACAATAAGTATCATGTTATAAACACTCTAAACATATAAACATTGCTTATCTATTAAAATAAGCAGATAAACATGAAGCACAATTCATGTTATTTTTCTATTTTACACACAATAATGAGAAAAGAAAATAACAAAAAACTAAATGACATATAAGTTGATTTATAAGAAATAAAGACAAGGATTAGAATTCTGACAGAAAGCTTTTTAACCGTATTGATACTGATCTACTTTCTCTGTGTTACACAAACATGTGTGTTCACTGTATTTTGGCCAATCTGTCGCTCTCTGACCCAAATCCACCCACGGACTCTGAACCCAAACAAATGGCTTGTTTGCTCTTTGTGTTGGTTCTGTCACACAAAGTTTCATCCTCGCGAGCTGAAAGTCATTTTCTTCTCATCCACAGGTGAGTGTTCGACGACGGCAGCGCAGCATTTATTTAATAATAGGTGATAAGTGTCTGCAGAGGAGCAGGTAGTGAGACATCACTGGTGGGAGTCTCATTAAAGCTGCATTGAAGGGAAATCCTTTCTCCAGATTTTGACTAAACTCTAACTGTGTGTTTTGTTCAGATTCTCAGACGTGACGGTGCTTTCAGTCACCATGAGGAGCTCGCTGCTGCTGTGCCTGGCCTTCAGCTTTGCCATGTTTGGATTTGGTGAGAAAGGCTAAAGAAGAAACTCCTTCATTAATGCTCAGGTTTTTTTATCCCCCTCTTTGAAAAGTGCAGCCAAGTGGGGCGAGAGGGAGATTACGTGTTTCTGGAAGAGGACACAACCGCCTGAAGGAACAGTTTGACACGTCAGTGTGTCTTTTGAATGTGCTGCTGTTGTGTCATGTGCTTCCACTTCCCACTTTGCAGAGTCAGTGATAATCATTCATAATATTCCGTGTGATATTTCAGGGAGAAAGTGAAGTTTGCTCTGTGCAGACAAGAATCAAATGTGTTTGTTGTTTACAACATAGCAGGAACATTTTTGCTTCATCATTGTTGAGGTGGTACCACTCCGCCATGTTGCTGTTATTTAACACAGTGGAGACATGTATATAAATATTTAAAATAATATAGTTCTCCATTATTTAAAGTTTAGCACTTGGAAGTGAAGTGTACAGATATTTCCAATATGCATTCTTTAGAAAGGAAAAGGTTTCTGTAAAGATTTTACGCTCTAAAATAAAATGAAAAAATAGAAAAATATATAGAAAAACTGGAAGACTTTTGGGAAAGACTGGAGCTGTTGTTTCCCTTTTCCATTAGAGGAACAGTTTGACATTTTGGGAGATGAGAAGATTGATGCCACCGTCATTTTATTGAGAACATTTATTTGAATAGAATGAAAGGAAAAAAGAAAAAACAATGTTCGTGCAATCTTAAAATAAATGTTACATGAAAACAAGTAAGACATATTAGCAAAATAGCACAACACACAGATCATCTCTCATTTTTGATGGATTATGATACATTTTGTGACTTTTATCTACAAACTCAACTCAACAAATCCACTGACTGTGTGTGTGTCTGTGTGACTGTATGACTGTGACTGTGTGTGTATGTGTATGTGTATGTGTATGTGTGTGTGTGTGTGACTGTATGACTGTGACTGTGACTGTGTGTGTGTGTGTGTGACTGTATGACTGTGACTGTGTGTGTGTGTGTGTGTGTGTGTGTGTTTGTGTGTGAGCAGGCGACTCGCTGCAGTGTTACTCGTGCCCTGACGGCTCCTCCAACGACTGTGAAGTCAAGCAGGACTGTAACCAGGGTGAAGACAGCTGCCTCAAACTCACCAGTACAGGTAAGCATGCTAAAGGTACAAAATATATGTATGATATATTTTAACACCAACAACAGCTACCAAGACAACTACAACGACAACGACATCAACAACAACAATAAAAATAATAATGTCAATTTTATTTGAATAAAGTTGAAAGGGATGGCGGTAAGGAAAACGATGGCATTGAGTGTATATATTCTGTAGGCGGAATAAAATATAGATAATATATAAACAAATATAAATATACACATCCATACAAGTCCACAGAGTGAATGCTTCTCCCACTGTTTGTCCCCTCAGGAAAGATCTTCACCACATGTATGAGGCACGCAGACTGTGACTTCATGACTCTGGCCGTCAGATACGCCGAACCCGACTTCACCTTCTCCTGCTGCCAGTCGGCCCTCTGCAATGGCCAAGAAAAAAGTACCTTTCAGAAATTTAAAGAATGGTTTGGCTAAGAAATGAAAGAAAAAAGAAAAACAAACGAATAAAGTTGTGAGTCTTGATTTCTATTGTGATAAAGACCAAATAACCATAGTCCAATTTTGGGGGACCCTCATTAAGGGTGTGTCTCCTGCTTCACCTCGCCCCTTCTTATCGTTGTACTCCTGTGTTTGTGAGTTTACCTGCTAGTTAAAGTGTAATTTGCCCTTTAATTTGTGTTATTCAATTTGTGTAGGGGACTACATATGTATAAAATATTTTGGAGGGTTTTGTTCTTTGACTCGTTTTGGCAGAATAAACAGAGATCACCTCCAGAAACATTCCTGGTTCGGCTCTTTCCTTCAAATCAAGAACATCACAGACATTGCTGGACTGACACAGAACTCAACAGGGAACAAAGATGAGACATGCTTGACTGAGCTGATGCCAAGTAACTAATTAAAGAAGACAGGAGACATCTTTTCAATATTTTAAGTAATTGTAATGTGTCTAGTGAGTTTTCAGAAAATTCCAGAATTATTTCTCCATAAATATCCCTGAAATTGTTTTGTAAAATCCTTGAATTATTTCAGAATTGTTTTTTTTCCCCAAAATCCTTTACAAATTCAAAAAATTCTCTGTAAATTAAACTGAAAATATCACCAACAAATCCCAGAAAATTTCCAAAAATATTTAACCCAACCCCCAATTTTTTAAAGAAAACCTGAAAAAGAGCCAAAAATGACCAGAAAAACACTGAAATGTTTTTTTTCTTTCAAACAGTACCTTGCTGGGACGTAATTTGTTTTATATCTTACACATCAGATTTTAATTTTGTATTCCAAGAATGCTGTGAGCTGTGACAGATTATAAAGTCACTCTTATTATAAAATATATTCATTTTATCCTCAAGAGCCAGACGACAGTGTGAAAGACTGAGAAAGAGGGAAAGACGAAGGATCATGCAGAGCGACGGGGTCAACACCATGATGGACGTTGTGGCTCAGTCGTCCGAAGCAAAAACCATGTCCACACTGCGCCCTGTGTGATGGCTGGATTCAAACCTGTGATTTAAAAAGCACTCAGAAATAGCTTTAAACCCACTGAAGCACAACAACAACAACAACAGCCTGAAAACAGTCAGAAGAACAACGCTTAAAGTCCAGTGTCTGCTGCTGTCCTTGAATAATAATGAAACAAGCTGTAGTATTACAGCCGATTATAGGATAGTGCGGAGAAGATAGAACTGTGTGTGTGTGTGTGTGTGTGTGTGTGTGTGTGTGTGTGTGTGTGTGTGTGTGTGATGGGGCCTGTTTCTGCAGCAGTGAGTAACTACAACGTCTTAATTTACCAACTTTAATTAAAGAAGGACAACATCTGTTATCTGAAACAATGTGTGCATGTGTGTTTGTGTCTGTTTTTGTTTTCTCCTGACAAATGGTCCCAGGGTCACACAATAACACACAACAGTGAGAAAATAAATATATATATTCAACTTAGAAAGTAAAAGGTTATAGGGTATTCTAATATGGTACATCAGTGTATGTCAAAGAGTCATGACAGCGTGTGTGTGTTTGTTTGTGTTGTGTGTGTGTGTGTGTGTGTGTGTGTGTGTGTGTGTGTGTGTGTGTGTGTGTGTGTGTGTGTGTGTGTGTGTGCATGTGTGCATGCTGTAACTCTGTCCAGGTGGCTAGATAATTAAAATCATTCTCACACTTGGTTTTACATCGAAATCTTAATGCTAACATCTGGCCAAGGAACGGAGGAAAAGACTCTGTGTGTGTGTGTGTGTGTGTGTGTGTGTTGTGTGTGTGTGTGTGTGTGTGTGTGTGTGTGTGTGTGTGAACGATGGCCTGTTGGGATAACAGTGATTAGGTTTTTAACAAAGATTAATAAACAAGACATCATATTAAAATATGTTGACCCTGCAGCTCAATGCACTGCGAATCAAGAAATCACCAGCAAATAGACAACAATCAACTTCAGAACATAAATTCAACACATATGCAGCAAAAAACTGCAAATATAGAAAACAACCAAATAGAGAAAACAACCAAATAGAGAAAATATGTCATGCAAACAACAAGGTTATATTTCACATAGGACAGAAAAACTTTTAAAACTTTTTGGAAGTTCCTGAAAAATTCTTGGAAAATTCATGTGAATCTGTGTGAATCATGTGAATAATCTTGGAATTGACGTGAAATATTTCACAAATATGAATAAAATACTAATGTATACCAATAAAAAAGATCCCATAGGTATAATGGGAACAATTCGAACATATCAGAAATTCTGCCAAAAAATTATGATAAAAAGTTCTCTAAATAAATTCCACAAAAAATATCTAAATTTGTCCGCAAAAGAACCTCCAGAAAGTTTTTTGAAAATTTCTGGAAAACCTCCCCATAAAATCTAAATATATATATTTCTGTTAGATTTAAAAGACTTGTTGGAGAAAATCACAGAAAAAATACAAAAAATTATTATTATTTCCTAGAATATTTTCAGAAAAATCACATATGCGTTAGTATCCAGATTATTCAGAAAATGAACAGATTAATGAAATCTTCTAAAAAATCGAAAAGAAAATTACATCTGAAATTTCCTGGATGATATCCCCCCCAAAAAACTCGATGTGGTCACCAGGGAACAGAACTGAACAGGGTAGTCAGCAAACACACAGACCTTCCTGATGATTTGGAGGTAAAATGGTTTGTCTGCTTGTCACAGGTACAAGTGTCTGTGTTCACAAATCCTCTATAAAGATTGAAGAATATATTTCAGAAGCAATGAGGAGGAAAAAAACGGAAAAAAAACCTGCAGCCTCAGCCTGTGTGATCAGCCTGTCAGACTCAGAGAGGAAAGCTTGCTACTTCAGAGTCGAGTGCATTTCATAGACGAACCGACGGTGTGACACTGATGGAAAAAACAAGAGCTGACAGGATGTAGAGCTTTTGTACGAGCACTGAAACCCACACAGAGCTGGATGTGAAGCCTGAAGCAGCGAGTGTTTTATCTGCGATCCATAAGCAGTCGCCATCGTCAGACAGAGAATTAGCCGCGTTCTGGAAGGTATAGGCTCTTGTTGTTAATTAACGGCAGATGGTTTTTAGGTGCCGAAACAAGACGATGCCTCAGTGAATAATTGAAGTTCAACGTTTCCATGAAGTGTTCTTTTTCAGAGTGTGTGATGCCTCGGGAGCTTTTTGTTTCTCTCCACACTCTGTCATCTTCTTTCTTTCTCTCTGAATTTCAACATAGCTGCTTAGAATGAACTTTTTCCTAATTATCAGCGAGTGCAAATAATGAGTATCAGTGTGTGGTCTGCTGCCGTGTGCACTGCTTGAGAAATGACAGTCCTCCCACTGGTCACCAACTTTAGATTAATGCAACCAATTAAATTTGATTTATAACAGAAACTATGAAACACTTTGTTTGTGTGTTTATTGACTATATGAACCTGTAAGAAAAATTAATATATAAAATCAGAAGTTCTCAGACCTTGATTAGCCTCTGGGGTCCCAGATTTGTTCACAATCAGGTGAAGCTAATTTCTCCCTCAGCTCTCTGGAAATTCAAATAATTGATGCCTACAAAGCAGGAGAAGAGGAAAGCAAAGTTTCAGGTAAATGTTTCCTCAGTTCAGAGCAACTGTAAATAGTCAACAGGCACGATGGAGGTCAAACTGAAGTCTGCTCTGGAAAACAGCTCAAAAAATCCTCAGAGAGACTCAGCAGCACTATTCCACTGTGACACCTGCAGGGAGATGACTTTCATGGAGGATTCATCAGAAAAATAAAACCTTTTCTGTGTCTCTACCACAAAAATCAGCATCAGAGGTTTGCAACTTAACGTACAAACAAGCCCGAACTCTTCTTTTTGACTGCAGAGCAGAATTTCATGAACAGAACATCTTCTCTGATTGTTGATCACAAGGTGGATCGATCATGCTCTGGGGGGAAAAGGATGGATATATAAAATAATCACGTACAACTTGTGGAATCAGCCATAACATATTAACCAGTGTGTTACCAGCTGGAGGCTATTTCTGAACTTTAGAAAGTGCTCGGTCAGCTGCTTTCATCCGTCTCCAGTGTTTATGCTAAACTAATTGACTCCTGGCTCCTGAAGACATGTTTTCAATCCTCTAATCAGACTCTTATCTTTTCTTATCCATTAAATGTATTTTTATCTGTATAAAATGCACTAATGATATTATTCCATATGTATTGAATCGTATCATGTTATCTTATCTTTTTCTTATCATATCCCATCGTATTGTGTCATATCATATTGTATCGTATCGTATTGTATTTATATCGTATCGTAGCATATAGTATCACATCGTATCACATTGTATCGTATCATATGTTATCTTATCTTTTCTTACCGTATTGTATCATATCAAATTGTATCCATATTTCCTTATTTAAATGTATTTGATGCAGCTTATTTCTCAATAATTAAGGAATCACTTTTCTTCATTTTACCGTAGGAAGCACATCATGACTTGTGTCAGTTGCAGCGAAGCCACAGGTTCAGCACCTGTTCAGATCTAAAATGAGCTTCACTCTTCCTCTCAATTGTTTCGTACGTCTGGTTTGAGACTGCATCATCCTGACAACCGATGGTTTTATTTTCCATCCCTGTTGCTGTTGTCCTGTTGCAGTGTATTGCCATGGAAACCAGACCTGTGGAGGCCTTTGTATAATTTTTTGTATACTTTTTATTTTTTTTTACATAATCTCCTCTAATCCGGGAGCAATTAGTTTCAGAGCAGGACAGAGAGGAGGAACACCACTCTCTGTCTCCTTGCCTTGATGATTTTCTCTCTGTCTCTTCTCTCTCCCTGGCTGTCTATCTAAATCTGTCTTCATTTTTTTCCTGCATATTATTTTTCTCCGGCTTGTTTTTGCACAACAAACCGCTGCACACAGACACGCACACACGAGCACTCATACACCAGATCATCCCACATTGATTTAGCCTCCTATTAATCCAATTAGTTCTAAGAAATTGTCGATTTGGCTTCCTCCTCTTCTGTCCTCTGTCAGTGTTTTCTCGTGTCCTCTTTTTCGTCCCTGCCTGGTTTCCCCGGTACAACCCCACAACTACAGCTCTTACTTCTACCTGCAACAATAATACGCCTGTAATACTAACAAAAAACCACAGTAATTACACTGTGTGCACGGTGTTCATCTGCAGATTGAGATGAACGCTTTTTTGAAAACTTTTTTTTTCAACCATTTACCGTCTCTCTTGGGGGCCCTCAGGCATGTGTGAGGCAGAGATCTCATGGGGTGCGAATCTGCTGGGTATCAACCACACACACACACACACACGCACACGCACACACACACACACACACACACGCACACACACACACACACACACACACACACACACACACACACACACACACACACACACACACACACACACACACACACATTTTGTCTCAGTCGGGGGTACAGGCTCAGATCAGGAGGAGAGAGGAGCGCAGCGGGAGTACAAGGGGAAAAGATTATACCACTGAGGCTTATACGCACAAACATACACACACTCACACACACTTACACAAAAATGAACTTGTCATGCAAATGAACTATGTACTGAAACGAACTCACACACAAATGCACACAAACACAACAAACCAAACCTTGAACTTTGAGAAGAGGTGAGATTCTTGTCCGCAGAAAAACACAACACAGACACATACACAGACTTAGTTGAATCCACAGTTGAGTTTTAACTCAACTCTACCATTAATCAAAAGTTTTAATACAATGCATAATAATAATAATAACAATATTTGCACAGAACCTTTCTTTATAGTAATGGAGGTATGGACGGGTATGACTAAAACTAGCCAAATGCATTCTGCTTTCTACCAGACATAAAAGCTTAGGAAACCAATTCAACTCCAAGTCCAAAGGGGCAGTGTGATTTAAAAAAGAAAAACGGATAAAAATATAAATCACCCGTCTTAATATTCACCTACCTTCCCTTCTAAAGGGGACTTTAGGTTGTAACAGTAAGATTTATTAACCAGATACAAACTTCAACCACCAGCTTTAAATCTAACTTGATTGTCGCTTTTTGTGCATAAGTTTGGGAAGCCAAAGAGGTTTTAAATTCACAGTTTCTCTCTCACACGGCGTGGACAGAATCAGAATCTCCATTTATTTTTAAAATCTAATTGATATTTTACCTTATTTATTGTTTATTTCCGTCCTACTTTTTAATGTTTTTCTTTTACAGCATTGATTATGGAAGCTGCAAAACCTTATCTCATACTTGTGCAATGACAACAAAGACATTTTCTACTTCATTCTATCGTTTCTTTGTCTCACGCAAAGACAGATTTCCTCTTTGTCTCGGTGGTGTGTGTAACAACCACTCAAGCATAAAGGGGCCAAAAGAGCTGAGGTCAAGGGTGAAGCACAAACCTCCTGAAGCCACTGAACACACTTCAGATGGACAGAGAGTGTCAGGGCTCGCTAACAGATTCATCAGCACTGAACTCGGATCGGTTCTCATGTTGAATCATTACAAGAGTCGTGTCAACTGAACCGTGAGACGCGCGTCGTATTTGTCGGTGAAACTACAGCCACATGCAGCCAGCGCAAGAAATAAACACAGTGGAGATGGAATATCATCATATTTACATCAATTTGAGTATTATTGAGTGACCATGTCCTGCAGATGTAAATAAAAACAAGTCTTTATTCCAGATAATAAACGATTCACTTTTTAAGTATTTTCTTTCCATGAAAATAAATGGAACAAATGTTTAGTAGGTTCTAATATCACTTTCACCCTTTTCTTTAGTTAACATACATACAAACGTTCAGTGGATTAAAGATAGACTTTGCTTTTCAAAAATTTATTAAATTATAATTGGGATTGATTGTGAAATATAATGGTTCCTCAGCCGTATGTGACAACAAAGAAAAAGAAAGAGAGGTGACGTCCTGGTGTGGCGCACATGCACTCCCACCCTCCTCTGGTCCCCATATGGACCCTCTCCTGTGAGAAAGAGCTATCAACGAGGCGTGTATGTGTTTTTATGACGTGTGTGTGTGTGTGCGTGTGAGGGAAAGAGAGGCCAGTGCACCAGTCTGGAAATAGGGGACACATTAATCTTATTTGTCATAACCTGTCCCTTGAGACACTTGGACCCCCCCCTGTCCCCGTACCCACCCACATCGACACACATACAAAAGAACCCCACACATACATCCCTACCTTACCAACAGTGGACTGTGGGACTACATCAACCATGTGAGGACCATGATTTCTGGTGGTTCACAAAATAAAACATAAAGAAATACAAAAAAAATCAAACTTCTTGTATAATATATAGTGAGTGAATACTGCTTGTGTAATTAAAAGGTCCTGTATGATACACATTAAAACTTTGGTCAAACTGGGTACTGTCATGGCTTCATTTTAAATGCTTCTATACATGATTATAGCTTTATTTAAAGCATGACCAACAGTCAACCTCCGAAGTGTCCCCTTATGGGTCACTGCTGTACTGTTGCAGTGTGTAAAAATGGGGAGGACCTCTGTTGGACAAGTAGGCCAGCATGCAAACACACACACACACACACACACAAACCCCCTCCTGTGTGCTATCGGTGTCTGCAATGGACAGAGAGAGAGAGTGAGGCTAATTACATGTGAGAGTTAAGACGGTGAAAACAAGACAAAGACTGTGCCGTTGTGTGTGTGTGTGTGTGTGTGTGTGTGTGTGTGTGTGTGTGTGTGTGTGTGTCCTTTGTTTGCTTTATAGTATAATTCACTTTGTGTCCTTTGTTGTTACTTTATCTCACAAACACAAATGACTCTAACCTCACGTTATTCCGTGTTGGAGTCCAAACTTTGTGTGTCCATGTCACTGTGTGTGTGTGTGTGTGTGTGTGTGTGTGTGTGTGTGTGTGTGTGTGTGTGTGTGTGTGTGTGTGTGTGTGTGTGTGTGTTTGTGTGCGTGTGTGTGTGTGTGTGTGTGTGTGTGTGTGTTCTGTGTGCGTGGGCAGGACAAAGGGACGTTATACAGACCTCTTACTCTCCCTTACTCTTGTTTTCTCTCCACTTTGTCACGGTTCTGTTGTTCACGCTGTGAAACCTGCAACGACCTCAGAATAAAGAATTAAAGAAATTCGTCTTTGTTATTCGGAAGTAGGCTGCATCATATAATTAGTAAAGCAATAGTTTTGTATTTTGATGACTTCTATAAAAATATCTTGATATTAGTGAAATAAAGCAACAATGTGCTTTATATAATAACATTTATTGGTTATCATTGCTGTCAATCTTTGCTTAGAACATTGTTATTAAATTATTACGATTATTATTAGTAAAAATATATTATTATTTACCATTAATCATGTCCATTTATCAAAGTGTAATTTTGCGACATTGAACACTTTGTATAAAATGTTTACATTTTTGAAGGAATCTAAAAAAAGTGTATCAATGTCTTTTAAAATGTCTAAAAAGTACCCTGTTGAACCAAAAACAGTTCTTTCCTGGCATCATTCTGAAGAACTGTTTTGATTTCCATCCTCTGACTTACTGTTCTCTACACACGCTGTCGGCCCCAAGTAAGAAATGATTGCACGCCACACGAGCCGGACTTAAAAGCAGTCAATCATATGAAACATTGAGTGTGACAGAACTGCCCGAGTCAGCAGCGACTTTACACTGATGACGTCTGTGCCAAACAGTATTTTTGTTTCCTGCATTAAAAGAGTCCCAGTCGCTCTGCAGCAGAGGGATGAAGCTCAAACGCTGCAGAACCTGAATAAATATAAGATTACGGACTCTGTTGCTGAGTGACGCAAGAATATGACTCATTTTGTTGTTGAGGTCACTTCACATATATGATCACACACATATTGTACAACACGCATCAAATACATTTTATACATTAGTAGCTTTAATACAATGTACAAAATGAGCAGAAATACGATTTAGAAAAGGAGGCATGTACCTCAAAGAGATTTATTTCCCCCCCACAAAGTTGAGTGTGCAATTAAATTGACCTTTTATTTGCCTTAAGAGACACAAATGTCTTTTCTATTGAAATGTCTCAGTGGAGAATTTATTGGGATAAATGAAATAGAAGCAAAAACTATTGTTGTGTGCTATTTGGGTGTTCACTACATTTTGTCAAAGAGGAAGTGGTTTTTAAACATTTTTAAACCAAAAACCTTTCACCCCAAAGTATTAAAAAAAAACACTTTGACAAACTATTAGAGGAGAATGAAAGACAGGGGTTACAATTTGGGTGAAATGGCCCTTTAAACGTTCAGAGTTTCTGTTGGTTGACATCATGCCGCGTCACACGAAAGTTGTCACCTCAGAATACCTGCATTTGTATCTGCTTCTCTCTCTCTCTCTCTCTCTCTCTCTCTCTCTCTCTCTCTCTCTCTCTCTCTCTCTCTCTCTCTCTCTCTCTCTCTCTCTCTCTCTCTCTCTCTCTCTCTCTCTCCACCTATCTCATTGTGTCACACCATCTCTCTCTCCCCTCACCTCCTGTCTTTTTCTGCCTCTCTCTCTCTTCCTCCCACCTCAGGCCAAACTGTGGCTATCAGATTTCTCTCTGCTTGGTTCTTTTCAATTAAACTTGCTCACCTCAGTGTGTGTGCAAGTGTGTGTATCAGTTGTTGTGTATCTCTGTGTTTTCTGTGTATGCATCTGCGTGTGTCTCTGTGTGTGTGAGACACTTCTGGAAACGACACCATGGTGAATTCTATTAGGAAGCCGCTCATTTTCCAAAACGCTCAAAACGCAGCACGTCATCAACCTTCCCTTCCATCCCTTCTTTTCATTTTTCCCTTTGGAACATTACAGACATTTTTTGGACTAGATAAAACCAATTAATTTGTGTTTTTACACAAGTTTAGATTTAATTTTTAGAAAATTCTTATTTTGTATACGTCGCCTTTATTGATAGGACCAAGTTTAGCATGAACGGGGAGAGGGAGCGGGTAGACATCCAGCACAAGGCCGGATCGCAACCCAACATGCGACCACTGCAGAAGGGCTAGAGCCGACGCACATGGGGGGGCCCAGTCACACACGTGAGCTATTCGGGATCCCAAAAGTTAAATCCTAATTTGTACTGCACATGCCAGATTTGAGACCTGGAGACTTTTTTTGTGCATTAATTCATGCAAACACACAAATAAACTATTTCAGCCACTTCCTAATTATTCAATTTCACAGCTGTGGGTCCCAGCCCGACAATAATCTTTCCTTTGGACATTCACAACGGTTCAGGTGGAGGAAACTCATACATCTTTGTACGTCTGCGTTTGCCGGTGAACCGTACATCATCAACATGACAAATATGGCGTCCCCCTGGGCACGATGGGCAGAGTGAGGGAGTCGCACTTGGAGGTCACGATCTTCACACACACTCGTCCTTTGTGTACAGTTCACTGAAGGTCCGGTGTGTTGTTATACAAGATGTCGCCAGTTAGAATGTCCAGAGCAACATAGTATCACAGAAGGTGTTATTGAGATTGTATATGAGAGGCATTTAACTCCAGACAAGATACGATGTGTGTGCTAGGGAGTGAGTGAGAGTGTGTGTGTGTGTGTGTGTGTGTGTGTGTGTGTGTGTGTGTGTGTGTGTGTGTGTGTGTGTGTGTGTGTGTGTGTGTGTGTGTGAAGTCTATAAGACAGCCTGGGGGTTAATTAGAGAATAGTAAACAGAACACATGTGGCAGTTTAATATCCCCTCTGCCTTACAGCTCATGTCACACCCCACCTGCTCTGTTGCTCTCTTCCTGTTGTGTGTGTGTCTGTGTGTGTCTGTGTGTGTGTGTGTGTGCGTTCATCTGCATGGTCGGGGTCATGGGTGTTCCCCCACCACCTATCCCAGAGGCACTAACGCCCTCCCTCCCCCGCGCCCCATGCACCCACCCACACACACACTCATGCAGGCTCCGTGGTGCTGGTGCAGGTGTGTATGCAGTTTGGAGGTAATTTAAACCAGATGAGGTGGTGTCTCTCAGCCTGGGGCCCATCGCTTCATCAATATCGAAGAGATGGAGGGATGGAGGAATGAGGAGATGGATGGATGGGTGGGTGGAGTTGAGGAAAGGGGGAGTGGGGAGGGGGGAAGCATTGTCTCACAAAAAAGTCAAGACGAAAGATCCTGGAATCTATCTGTCTCAAAGGAGAGAGATAAAAGAAGAAGTAATCCAACTTATATTGGTCCTTTGAACATACTTTGATTGATTATTGGTGGTTTGTTGCTGCTTTTGTGGCCGAAAAATGACACAAAACAGAACCAAATAGGCAAATGTCCCACACACTGTTGTTTAGGATCGTTACCTCTGTCCAGGAGGCTCCTGTCAGTAAGTCCGTTGGTTGGTTTGTGTGTTTGTTTTTGGGCATGAATACAGAAAATCAACTGAACTGATTTCCATGAAACTTGGTGTAAGCCCATTCAATTTTGATGCAGATCTAGTAAATTTTAAATGTGGTTTCACGGGAGGAGTGTTAGGCCTTGGTGGAGATAAGTGATCTCTGAGTGAAATTCTAGTTTTATTATCACTGAAAACTTTCAGGGGGTAAAAGCTGCGGTAATCGCTCATTTCTTGAGCAAATTAAAATACAGGATGTGAATATGGATCATATTTACACTATATTTCCTTAAGTAGCCTAATTTCCTCATATAGTTATATGATGTTTGAAAAGTTTTAGAGATTTATTGTGTATCTTTTATTACACACAGACAAACCCCCACAAACACACACACACATGCATGTAAATATATGTTTAAATGAATGAAAAGACATGTATATACACAGACAGCATATGTACGTGTTTTTATTATCGATATAGCCCATGAAAAGGGCTAAAACCTTTAGAATTAACTGTCATGTTTGGTTACGGTCAAGAGATAAAACCTTCTTTACAAAATGATAACTTGCCAACAACAGAATCTCGCCGTGTGTAAACCGGGAGACCTTGTTGTTGGTGCTGAAGGCAATCACACTCATTCATCCGTCACACACTTACTCTCCCCTGCGTCTGTTCCTCGTCAAACTACTGTCTGTTTATGGAGCCTCTTATTTCCTAATTATAACACAAATTTCATAGGAGGTCTGGTCTCAGCATTTAAGGCATTTATGCTTGACGACAGGGAGCTTTCCCCCCCGAGCGTCGTAGTCTGAACTTCAGCAGTTCTTCCAGCGTGAACCAGCGACCGAGCAACAAAGGACCAATCTGTTAGACCAATAAATGAGCAGTCAGGTGTGTGCGAGGGTGTGTTTGTGTGTGTGGGGCGGTAAATGAACACTCTCTCTATCTCTCATCTATCAAAGGCTTGACACCAGGAGCAGCTGTGAGGGCGCGCACACACACACCTACACACACCCATACACACACATCCCAGAGGACCCCTGGGGACCCCAGGCGGACATTGTATAGTAGGCTAATTATCCCAAATTGCTAAAGTAGTAGAGAGTGCGTGTGTGTGTGTGAATGTGGGTGGGTGTCTGGTAAGGATCAGCTGTGTTAAGCGTCCCGTGACATCTAAACTACTAATTCATTGCAACATTAACGGCATTGATTAACATACGGCTATAGACACATTGACACACACACACACACACACTGACACACATCTGGGATTCCCTTGTGATGCCAGCCTGCAACCAGGGTTTTCTCTGTCAGTTCAAACACAAAAGAAACAACCTGCAGATTAATTCACACAATCTCTTGTCATAGACATAACTGAGACATTACCCTAAATATCTAAACTCATATGTGACAGGACCTTTCCACCAAAAACATGATCTCACAATTTTAAAGAAAGATAAAAAAAATATCCTCGAAACCACTCTGAAAGTTTGTGGGTTCTTTCTCGGCTCATACGTTCCACCAAGTTTTAATAAACTCTGTTCTGTAGTTTTTACGTAATCCTGCTGACAGACAGACATCTCGTCACTTCAAAGCTGTGTTTCCAAGTGTCTAGACTGTGACGGTCCACCATATTCCATCATGTCCTGATGCAGTATTACAATGAACCAAACATCAGAGACATGTTTTTTTTTCCTGTTGCTGCGTTGCATTATTTGCTGCATGCTCGCACTACTGTCCATAAAGTTGTTACCGTCCACGCAGACAGTCAGACCTGATCGTTTCACCTGCACTTGTGCGCTTACCTCCAAGTGGCATGTGATATTAAAATATTACTTCAGCTTGTCACAGCTTTTATTTTCAAATTTGAAATGATAAGGAAATGTGAGATTAACCAGGTTATTGTAGAGTGAATGGGAAGTAAAGTTTAGAGGATGGAAACAGTTGGTGTCCCAAAAATTGTTGCAGGAAAGCAGCCAATCATGATTGGAGAGCAGAGGGGAGCAGAAGACATCTGCATGTGGTTCGTTTCAGAGCCAGTGGCCAGGGAGGGAGAGAGGGAGAGAGAGGGAGAGAGGGAGAGAGAGAGAGAGAGAGCATGTGTGTGTGTACTGTACTTCAAAAGAGAAAAGTGTGCATGTAAGATGGAAAGATAATGATGTGTAACTGTCTCTGCTGCTATTGAGCCTCAGTGTCCCACTGTGAGAGAGCCAGGTGCTGGTGGGAGAGCGAGGGAGGGAAGGAGGGAGGGAGGGGAGGGGAGGGAGAGAGAGAGAGAGAGAGAGAGAGAGAGAGAGAGAAATCAAGCACCAAATCAATACCATCGTGATTGGAGATGATTACACGTCTCATTCCCCCTCTTCCTGTGTATGTGTGTGTGCACGTTATTTTTTTGTCATCATGATCTCCTTTTGTCTGCTCCTGTCCTCACAATATGTTCAATCAGACACACACACACACACACATACACACACAGAGACCACCATGACTCTCTCTATCTATCTATCTATCTATCTATCTATCTATCTATCTATCTATCTATCTATCTATCTATCTATCTATCTATCTATCTATCTATCTATCTATCTATCTATCTATCTATCCATCCATCTGCCTGTCCTTCCATCCTTCCTCCTCTCCCTCCCTCCATTCATCTATCTATCTATAAAAATAGACAGTGCATATAGACAGACAAAAAAAGTGTATTGATCAGGTGGTGATACTTCACTCTCTCTCTTTCTCTCTATCAGTAGTTCCCTCTCTGACCTCACTGCCCTGACCACAGCCTTTGGAGAAACAAAAAGAAAACGAGAGGCAGAACCATTGTTCCTTTCATTGACGCGGCCATAAAACAACTCTTTCCATTTCCTCTTGTCGTCTTTCTCTTCTTTCTCTCTCCTCCATCTGCCCGTTTTCACTGCTGACCCATCTCTCTGTCAATGCTAATCCTTTATCCATCTACCTCTCTCCCTCTGAGACAAGTTGAGTCTGAGACACACAGAGAGAGAGAGAGAGAGAGAGAGAGAGAGAGAGAGAGAGAGAGAGAGAAAATCAGACAGTGATGGAGGTAAAGATGGAGCGAGGGAGGTAAACAGATAGGTAGAAAAATAAAACAGAGATATGGATACAGCTCTCCATGTGTGTGATCTCGGTGTGAAGCTGATCCCTGCTTGGCCCAGTTCTCTATCTCCACACCTCCATCAGCGTTGTCTCTTTCCATATTTATTCATTCATTTTTATCAGCCCACACATACTTCTATAGGCTGATTAATATCTGAACTGCTTATTGCAATTTAAAGAATTTTATTTGGTGTATATGACGCTGCAGGATTTTCTCCCTCTTCATCTCTTTTCTTTGTCGCCTTTACCTCCTCTTTTCGAGTAGCCATCCGTCTTCTGACATGTGTCTCTGCCCCCCACAATTACTGTCACGTTTTGGCAAAGATTAAAGACAGACGGGTGGGATGATAAGCAAACAGGATGTGATGTCATGTCAGGGTTCCGTCTGACACTCATGTTCACCTCCAGCAGGTTTGATGGTTTTGTCAACCGTTTATTTTGCAGTACAATTACTGTACCATGTGTAAAAATACCACACGACTCCCCAAAAGTTAATTTCAGAGCCTCTCGATCACCACCTGGTGGCTGGCTGCAGTATAAGTTCTGCCTCCTCCATGTTAATGACTTAAAAAGTAAAAGTACAGGTCAAATAAAGATGGTTTCTTCCACTTCTTCCACAGCTGAGACTGAGACCTTATTGCTCAGGCATGTGTATCAATGGGACCTTGCTACTTCGGTTCTATCCCTCAATCATTACTGTGCAAAATCCAGCTCCAAATGTGCAAGATGGCGAAGCTCGTATCCAGGATATTTGAGCTTAATTTCTGGATAGTGGAAGGAAGTGTAGATTTATATGTACAGTGTATGTGCCGTGCTGTTGCATGCAAGTAGGGCAAACAGGGTTGTTTTGGGTTTGAAGAAATTGGTCATTTTCCATGTTTCTCTGTCATTTCAGAGCTAAACAATGCTTCAAAGCTGCATCTGAACATTCATTATGCAGGTAAGAGGCTGCATGGCGACACACGAAGATTAAAATTGATGAAAAGAGGAAGTCAAGCTCTCCTGACACTGTAATTTCACAATCTCTCCACAGGAGCCGGGAGAAAGTTAAGAAAACACTCGTCATTAGTCCTCATTAAGGAGCACTGACCTTTCCCATGTGAATGTAAACACAGTGTGTCTGTAATCTAATCAAGACTCACGGTGCATTATTGAGCTCAGTTTGTGATGTGATACATTAGAAGAAAAAGTGCTGGTTCCCTCTTATCCATTCTTCCTGGGTCTCTTCTCAAATTTAAGATGGATTTCAAGATTTTTCAAGTGGAATTACTCTCTAATTATACTTGGAGTGTTTAACTTTGCAGTAGAGGGTCTGAAGTTTTCCTACACCTCTGTCAGGATATATTCCTGAAATCTTCCAGAGAACGAAAATGTCAGAGTCAGTGGCTCGGGATATTTTCCTGAACTTTTCCTGCCAGCCTCTGAATGAAATGTACAAGTGAGTTTCTAAAACACAATGGTCGCAAAACTGGAGGAATAAAAATATCTCAAGATGAAAAAAAGGAGCCATACATGTAGACAACACCAACAAAGCTGTCAACTTAAGAGACAACAAAATTCGAAAACTTTTGGTGACAACGGCAGACACCGGTGTGGATTTTCACAGTAGAATATATATGTCATGTCCTGCCTCCTTTGTGCTCTACCGAGGCTCCATCCCTGACCTGAACGTTCCGAAAATGTTTCTGTTGTTGCGAACGCATCAGACATGAACAGTTTCCTTCTGCCGTTTTCTCTTCAAGGTCTGTACCCAATTTTGTGGACATTTTCTGGACAGACTTCATGTCTGAAAATTTGTTTTTTGTGGCTGAACCTTTAATATGTTGAAGACTTTTCATCCACCCATGTGAGTGGAAATATGAAGACAAACACCTTCCTGCCCGCATCTCGCTTCCTCCTCAGCCTCCGCGTTTGACCTTGTTGCTGCGGCGCCTGAGGGGGGGAAGGGGGGAGAGAGAGAGAGAATGATTAGGTTGGCGGTCAAACCTCCTCCGGTTAACGAGCTGTCATCTGCAGACTGAAGTTCCCACACATCCGAGCAGACCTGAGGTCCATGTGCCTCTGACCTGCTATTCACACTCCCCCCTCATAATGTGTTTATTCATAGACACGTGTGTCAACTCTCATCAAGGTTTCACCATTAAACTGCTCCATCAAAATATTCAGGACAGGGCTTTTGATATGGCCTCTGGAAATCGTTTTATATTATTTTTCATCTTGGATCACTGTCCAGGGCACACAGGCACGCACACACACACACACACACACACACACACACACACACACAACCACACACATGCAGAATTTCTCCTCAGAGTCAAAATGTTGACCTCTTTGACCTCCGTGGTCAAAGGTCTCGACAAATCAAGGGTCTAAATGTGAACAAAAAGGGCAATGGACTCCCTTGACTGTTCATTACAGCTCGCTCTCTCTCCTTCTCCGTGTGTTTGTGTGTGTGTGTGTGTGTGTGTGTGTGTGTGTGTGTGTGTGTGTGTGTGTGTGTGTGTGTGTGTCAGCAGGTTAAGAGCCTTTCCATTGGCACCATAGAGACAGAGTGAATAGACTCTAATGATTGATTCTATCCTTTCACCCCCCCCTCCCTGTGTGTCTTTCTCTCAACGTCAAAGCTGAAATCAGAGTCAGAGTCACGGGTTGCAGGACATGATTCAAACAGTCGACCCAGTCTGACCTCTAATGCCTCAGGTTGATATGATGCAGGAAATGTCTTCTAAAAATATGCATCGTGTGTTAGGTCAGTTTAAATAAGAGAAATGACGTCTGCATTTCGTGTGTTTTTGCCATTTTTGTCTTTAAACTACTCGTCTGTTTTTTAAATGATATATCTGCAGGAATAATAAAAACCTGCTTGAAGCATATTCTCATCTGATTTTGCTGCAAAATCGTTAAAATCCTACTTATTGCCAGTTGCCTTCGTGCAGCAGTGGGTTTCTCAGCGTCTTCCCACTCAGCGGCTGCACATCAAGAGGCCAGTGTATCATCAGCTGTTTGCTTCTCTATAGTTACTCTTCCACCGAGGTTGTCGTTCTTGCTTGGTAATGATCTTCGGCTTTTATTTTCCAGGCCGGGGCATTTTTTTATTTCCGGCTTTCTGGAAAAGCGTGAAAACATGGGGAAGCGTTCGCATGCTCTACGCAACGAAATACTGGATAAAAACATCAAGTTTACACCGAAAAACATGCAGTAAAATTTACAAAAAATGAAATGAAATGTCAGATAATAAAGGTTTTGAAAGCAAATAGCCTCGTAATTGTTTTTTGTTGCTAAACGTAACACTTTGGAACATCATTCACTTTTTGTCAAATCATTTTAATAGGTTGGTGAAGCAGATCTTGAGCCATTGAGCGATTGGTATGTAGATTAGATAAGATTCATTGTCAACGTGAGTACAAGTACAATGCCAATGAAATGCAGTTTTTATTTAACCAGAAGTGCACAGACAGTATTATTTAACGTTAAATGCAGGGTTAAGAGTAAATGCTAATGTTTTTGAGACATAAAAATCTTTTATCCCTTGTGTTATTCAACATGTGCTTATTTTCACTTTTGCTTCCTTGACTTGAATGACCTCATTTGAAATGATTCTTTGGTCTTTTGCTTGTTCCAGCATCTGGCACCGAGAGACTTTGAAGACTTTTGCTCTGTTTCTCAAACTGGCCTCTTTCTGTTTGCTCCCATAAAACCGTTCAGCAGATTCCACACTAAATTGTACCCAATTGTTTAAAAAAAAAACCTTTGTAGAAACTGCTGTTGGAGCCTGTCACTGTCTGGAACTGAAATTATTATTATTATCCATTTGCACTCCAAGCTGGTGTATGTTTACTGTTTCAGCTGCAGTGCAGAAACTACAAGTCCTTCAGACAAAGTCAGACGAGGATTAAAAATTTGCATTGAGCAAAAGGTCAGACTGACTTTGCCGGCGTCGGCCCAGAATTCAGGTGACTAGTTTACGCACTGACTCGACTGCAGCCTCCCGTTAACTCAGCTGACATAAGCGGACTTAACTACACTCCCTCTGAGCCTCTTCACAAAGTTGAATGAGGTCGAGCTGAGGAAAAAAAAAGAAGCCCTCAAAAGTGCTCAACCCTAAAACCATTAAAGCATGTCTTTCTGAAACTTCCTTGTCATTTATTCCTCATTTATCCTCTGATCCCCCTCTTCTGGTGGCTCAACTCTACCAGAGTCGCTCCACGGCTCCACTGGGTTGTGTTTTTCCTAATTTATCCTCCTCCGACCCCTCCCTATCCCCCACCCCCACCCCTTCAGTCCCGTCCTGGGCCCCTTGTGTCACGAAAATCCTTTGTTCCCCCTGCGTCCTGTAACACATGCACCCACACATGAACACAGATGGAGTGAGTCAGTCTATTTACGCAGTCTCATCATCCAACAGTGACAGTCTTTTGTTGGACCATTGTCCGACAAAATAGGAAAATGAGCTGGGACACATCTGAGTGAAACAACACATATATATCTTACTACATGTATTACAAGTGAAGTAAGTATTACAAATTATTTATATATTTATTATTCTAACTTTTACTGAAAAGTAACTAAAAGTTAAATTCAGTTAACTGTATTTGTAGTAAATTTCACATGGATTGGTGCAGAGAAGACAAAAGCAGATCTTCCAAGGTCAGTGTGAGCTCCAGGGACGAGGAGCGTCATTAGTCCCAGTGCATTGTGGTCCACTGGACCAAACCAACATGGAAGTAATGTATGAAAAGCAGCTTTCTAATAAGAGCCTAGAGATAAACAAATACATATGCAAATCACTCCTCATAGAGAAAAAGACCATCCATCCTTTTTGTACAAAACACAGTAATGAGAGTTACAAGCATCACCAGAAATGAACATGAGTTTAGAGGCTAAAAATAAAAAAAACTGTTTTAATATATCCTGAACTGAGGGTGTTGCAATGGGAAATGTTGAATCTGATTTGTTTTCAAATTGCAAAGGTAGGATTTAAACTAACTATAATCTAAATTTCAAATTATATAATTTAAAACAAGAGTGGTGGATTAATAGTGTTCTCTAGAAACAGATTAGTGTGTTTTTATAAATAAAATACAAAACAACGTGTTGATAAATATCCACAGTTTTGGAAAGAGAACAAAGAATTATGTCTTCTCATTTTTCACTTTTCGTAGGCAAAGAAATTAAATTTATTACCCTGATGAAAAGCGATAACGATGAAAGATTCATTGAGTTAATAATAACATCAAAGCCTTTTATCCCTTATCATTAATTTGCTCTTTTTTTTTTGTTGAAAAACCTTCAGTGAGGTCCATGTGGTTTCTGGAGATTAAACACATAACTTCCTTCTTGTCTCGACTGAAGGAAACCGAGATATGATCCAGTTCTCCTCCACTGGAGTAGATGCAGTATAACTCAATGGAATAACTGCACGGCTCTGCAACTCTGTCACACTGGAATCAGCAGTATTACAGAGAGGGAGAGCGAGGCTCGCTCGCACTGAAGGAAAAAGAGAGAGAGAGGGATTGGCCGGTGCATACGTGGGTACATTTGTGCCAAACGTCTATATGATATTCTCCTCTGATCCATTTACTGTCTTAGCTGACCAAGAAATTCCTACGCAATAATCCACTATTTCACATATGACTCAAATTGTATATAAATGTACTGACATTGACAAAGACCGAAAATAATACAGCTCCATCATCTGCGTCCATGTGAGGATGAGTCACGTTTAAAGCACAATACAAGTAGAAAATAGTTTGTATGTCTCTTCTGTCCATAATGTCCCGGTTTTAGGTGTAATAACTGCAAAACTTTAATAAATTACAAACGGTGGACACAAAAACCAACCGAACTATAAAGACTTAATATCTGTAAATGTGTGTTTGACTTCGGTGAAATCAAGGAACCTCAAATGCACTTAATGGTTTTAAAAAAAAGGGTAAATCTTCAGGATTATAACTTCAACCAAACACATGAAGGTGAATGTTTGGAGGCCATCAAATATCCCGTCAGTCGGTTTTCAGATCATCAGGTGAGGATTTGGATCTGATATTTTTGTTGAGACTGCCGTCTGCTGAAAAGGTATATGTGCCAAATAAGAATTAAATGTGTGGCATGGGAGCTGTAAATATGACCTGACCTGATTCTAGTATTTTATCTGTGATCACAGTTCTCCGCAGAGGCCTCAAACAGACAGATTCTTCTCCCTAAAACGAGGTATTTGTGTTAAGTCTGTAGCAGCGGGACTTACTTACTATTATCTAGGTCACTCTGCCGGAGTACAAAATAATTTCTATTCTGTCCAAATATGTAAAACTGGCAACAATACAAGTCTGAAGACATCTGGGTTTGACATAAAAGCAAAAATGAGAATGAAAGACTTTATTTGGAGTTCCAGAGTAACTCGGGTGTGCAGAGGGGAGAAAGTATTTTATTTTAGGATTAAGTAAAGCTCTATTTTTCATTATTCACACACACACACACCTCTGTCTTTTTCTGTGTTTACAACACTGTGAAAACCCTCGAGGAGAATCTTGAGTAAACCTGATGCATCATTATCCCCAATTCTATAATGCATCACTTCTTGGCCTGTATGGTATAACAGCTTCTCCACCTTCAAGCATCACCAATCACGACATGGTTCAACCTGTACAGGTGATCACAACAGGACGTATGCATTTCATTGAAAATTCTTTAGTCCACTTCATAAATTGCAACGTGAAACCAAAACTAACCGGATCAAATGTAAACAGAGACATAAACCTTCGTCCAGATGTTCAGTGAAAATGCCCTTAGGGTTGAGATTATATATAAATATTATAAAGAAGCTTAGACCGAGAATGTGAGAATTGAAGAAAGAATAAGGAAGGAGAACGTAGATGAAGAATTTCCAGCTGCGTAAAGTAAACAAAAATGTAATGGCTAATTTCTACTGACTCTATAAACGTATCAAAACTCCACACATTCACTTGAGAGTGAAAAGAGTAATTAATCTAAAAAGCCAGAGTCGAATAAAAGCCAAACCAGAACAAAGGCAGACATGTGCCCACAGTGTTTCATTAGCCTGCAACAACATGCTACCGCTCGCGCAAACACAACAACGGCTTAACAAGATATCACAGGAGGTTTAACAAGCAGGTTACTTCCTCGCCTCTGGGGCTGACAAAAATGTTTGTTTCCATGGCAACAAAGCATTGTTATTTCACAATCCACTCCGAACTGTCACCCCTTCAACTTTTTCTCCCCCGTCTCCCGTCTCACTTTTCCTTCCACCGCAGCATCCCTACGTTTTTATCCCTCAGTGTTTATCCTTTTATCTTGACCAACATCTCCGTCTCTCTTTCTTTCTTTCCCTCATGTCTCCATCCTCGTCCTCTTTCTCCTCTTCCCCGTTTCACCATATTTCTCTCCACTTCTTCTTCTCCCTTCATTATAAAGCTAAGAGGATTATTTGGTGGGTGATGTGTGTGTGTGTGTGTGTGTGTGCACTGCCCCTCGACCCAATTAACCCCCTGAATCTCATCACTCTGCGGAGTTGTTGCACAAAACGAGAGACAATTTAAATGATGAGGCTCATGTGTGACCTTCTCATGTTTGCAAATGGAGACTAAAATGTCCCCGATCACACACGGAGAATACGGTTCAACTCGCTTTTCGACGCGTTGACACGGCTGCGACCTGAGCTGAAATCAGACGTGGATAACAACAAACATCTCCGTCGATCACAAACCACCTTTGCTTTTCCCGTTACCTCTAATTTTAGCTGATTTTCATACTTCTTTGGATTTCGGAGCGGTGACATCAACTCCACCTGACGCAGACTTTGAAGATGGTTTAATTTACACAGCAGTAGGGGGGGTAAATGGATCACTGGTGCTTCTGCTGGTTGCATTCCTTCCAATTAGAGGATAAACCAAAAAATGTATCAGGAATTGTTGATATTATTTAAAATGCATGTATTTATACCCAGAAGAGCTCCTGTTGATTATTTTACAGGAAACAAGCATTTAATCTCAGTAGAGCAAGAAATTAGAATCAATACAGGGATATATTTTGCATGGAAATGTTGTTATGGAGAGGTTTTTTTTTTTTTCTCCCACTGAGCTCTGAATGCAACCACCAGAGGTTGAAATGAAACTTTTTGCAGGATTATTGCATTAAAGCAGATGTTGTGTTTGCATGCTACAGTCACTTTTTCGACATAAATGTTTTTTTTCTTACACTTTTCTGAATTTTAGGCTATTAATATTCTAGTTATGACTGAAATCGTCACAGTCTGAGTTGACTTCGTGTGGCAACTTCCTTCACAACCTGTAAGTAATGAACTCTGAACGTTAACTGTGCAAATACAGTAGATTATGTTCAACTGTATCTTGGTTTAATGTCTTGGTTTAAAGGCAAAGCAGGTAATCGCCTGGGGCCTCAAGCTGAAATGGGGTCTCACAGAACACCTGATACTTTAGTCCACAGCAACAATAATTTTGTGAAATGACATAATGGTGGAAAAAACCCTTAATGAGGCCCCAAGCCCTAAGTCTCGGTCAAAGACTTAGGGGGAGGTGTTGATGTAGGACCCCAAGGTCCTTTTTGCCTTGGGCCCCAAAGTCCCTTTAACTGCTCCGGGACGTCACTTCACTTTGAAATTGACACTGCAACTGAAATCCCAAAGAACCTCGGCCAATATGTTTGACAAATCCTCCCATTGAAACATGTGTTGCCCGCTCTTACAGCATGGTAGTCTGTTCTTGTATAGGAACTAATGCAATGTCCCATTTCTCCTGTCTTTTTCTATTAGCGTTATTTCATGCACTCTTGTCTCATGTGCTGCATCAGTACTTACAAAGTGCCTAAATGCTTTGATAATATGAGCTGACATCCACCGCAGTGGGGCAGAGGAGACAGTGGACTTATTTCCTATGATTTTAATGCACCGCAGGAGCATGTAACTATGCACCCAAACGCATCAGCGTGTATTCATGCGTGCACGTGCAGACACACACACACACACACAAACACACACACACACACACGGTTGACGGTGTCTAGGGGCTATGGACGGTATCAGGTGTGAGCCAGCTGTGAACACAGACTGGTTAATAAGCCGTCTGTGTTTGAATTAATGACTCATAAACCTGTCAGTCTGCTCATCTATCTATCTATCTATTCTATCTATCTATCTATCTATCTATCTATCTATCTATCTATCTATCTATCTATATGTACATACAAATTATATAATTTGTTCATGTCACGTGAAACTGTCCCATGATAAACATTCAAAAATACATTAACTTTCCATGGCAGCCCCATTTCCAGTGTGTAACTTTCCTCAACATCATCCGTGATAAAACTGGAAAAATTTGTCTGTGCTCATATTGTACCGGGAGACAAATACACCAGTTATATCATAAGGTGTTCAGATCATTGCGTAACGGCAAATCCAGTTTACGGTAAATAGATGAAATGAAACCGCAGGGAGCCACGACACACAGAATCCAATAAACATCCTGATTCTCGACAGTACAAGGACTTAAATCTTTTAAATGTGAACAAATGAATCTTTAGTACTGTTAGAAAACTTTTATACAGTTTAAAGTCATCTAATTTGCTGCTGTTCATCCTTTTCCCTGACAGAGGGAAATGGTTTTAAAATCTCATGAAGGACACAGAGGTGGTATTACATTGTCACAGACAGTTATCCAGTTCTTATACAAGGCTCTGAAGGCTTCTCCCTAATGATCATGCCTCACCCAAAGTGCTTTATCATTCCACGAGCATCTACCAGAGGCCTGGAGGTTGATCCTCTCCCAACAAGATGACCGTCACTGCAACTTTTAAAACATGGTAATAGGAGGGGGGTTAGGGCTCTGTCGGTGTGTAAAGCACCAGGGAAGAGCGCAGCTTTCTTTCCTTGTAGTGACGACCACCAACAAGTCAGATAACTCCCAAGTACAAGAGAGTTTTAAAGCAGAGCTGGAGATTCATTATGACTTATGGGCTCCTGGTTTAATATCACACATTGCACAATGACGGCAGAGGCACATTTCTTGGATTTTATGCAATATCATCGAATGAGGTATTAGATGATGTTTCTAAATAAGAATATGTAGGGAATGTAAGAATCCGACGGGCGGATCCTTTACGGGCCAAACCATCCCACAGTTCATTGAAATTTAATTGAATTAATTCAAAGTAGCCAACGATTCACAAGTTGGTGACGCAGATGGGAAATCCTTCGTGGACCAGACGTCTTATTTCCAAAGTTTACCACCTGTAAAATCTGGTCAATTGTCACAAACATAATGGTCTTTAGATTTTATAGTAAGAAAAGCTGCACTGAGAGACACCAGGTTTCAGTGATACGCTGTAACTCTGTATCCCCACAACGTCCACATGGGCATCAGCTGTCGTATATCAACCTACTCTAATGACACACAAGTGAGTAGTTAATATGAACCTGACTGTCTGTTCTGCTGCTCTCGATCCACTGGATGACATTTTGTTTGTGTCTTCAGGATTTCAACGAATAGCTGCCAAATATCACTAGAATTATTTTTGTCTCAAATACCTGCTCCCATTAGGCCTGAGGGTATATTGACCACTTCTAATGGCTCAAAATATATCATCACCTCAATTCCAGGCTTTTACCCATGATGATTTTTTAAAACGCTCCTGTCCACATATAGGTCAGAGGTCAGGGTCAACTACGGGAGCAGTGGGCGTCTTGAATGTCGTGCTCCGGGACACTATCATTCCCATTTGAACTTCACTCTACCTCCGTCTACCCTTCCTGTCAGTTCACCTGTCGCGTCCGTCCCTGACTTGCCGTCCCTCTCTCTGTGTCCTGCTGGTAAAAACAAATATGACATGGAATAATTCTCGGGGTGCGGGAGTCGTCTTGAGGGTATCAGGTGCTTTGTGCGGCCCCGTCCTAATGAGCCACATGTGACCAGTTAAAAAGGACCCATCTGATCTGGCCATTCGCCTCATTACCACCCAATACATATTAATGTCCAGGGTCACATCTTATACATACAACATACATATTCATAGCACACATGCAGGGTCATACATGTATCTTGATGACAGAGCCATGACGGCTTTACTGGTCATATTCTCTTCTTTTATTCTCCATGATTTGTTTTATTAGGACCAGCTGTGTGCTGCTCTGCAAAAAAATGAGCCACCGAAATCATTTCCTACTGCGTTGATGATCTTTCCATCACACGTTCAACTAGTCAACGTGTATGTTCGTCTATAAAGTCGCAATGAGATTTAGTAGTATCATCATCTTTGCTCATATATCTTTAGAATTACTATTCATTTAGAGAAAAAAAAGATTTATTCGTGTATAAATGAGAAACGCATCAACTCCACAGTCACACAGAAAAAGTCAACACTTTAAAATGAGCCGCATAAGCTTTTTACTAGAAAATGTCTTAACTGAGAAAAAGTATTACTTATATAAGTACTAGTATGATTCATTTGTATTGTCCGGAGGAAAATAGAGTTTATATTTTCTGCCTCAATCCAAAGCAGCGCTGCAAGAATCCAGAGTCTTTTATTTGTCCTTGTAGTTTGAATACAATAAATCCTACAAATGGGGACAATTGTATATGTATGTTTTTGGACGGTGTCTTGGTTGTACGCAGAAAATGTGATGGAAATAAATACGTGGAGATTGGGAGTTAAGTCACCTGCTGTTCAGACGTGGTTAGGTGATTCAACACTTTGTTCAAACCTCATCGAGGCATTAACAGCATCTTCTAGGTAAAGAGTTAACATTAGTCTTTGACATAGAAGAGCATTGTCTCTCTCCTGTTTCCAACCAACTGGCTTTTAACCAGGGCCATGGTCGTTCTCTTTCAGTTTGAGATCAGGACCTATTGATTTCACGTTTATATTTTGCACTCACACACAATTAGCCCCTGCTTGTGCTTAGATTTCCTCTACTTGTGCTCAAACGCAGATATTTTGTTGCTTGCACTCAGATTTCCTCACTCAGCCTCTCTCGGATTTCCCTTGTGCTCTTGGTTTTTTTTTTTGGGACGCTGGGAGCAGATGTTTTACAAAGAAGCAGCATGAGTGCAAAGGAGAGGAGCTAAAGCTGGAGCGCAGGAAATCAGAGTGCAAGCAACAACAAGTCTGAGCGTAAGCGCAGAGTCCGAGCCGAAGCAAAGCAAATCTAAGCACAAGCAGGGCCTATTTGAGTTTGGATGCAGGGTTTTGAGTAAAAACTTAAATGTAAGTCCTACTCTCCTGGGCTTTTCCCGCCGCTATATGGTAACAAATAGGACTAGAAACCTGTAACTACCACCAATGTGTAGCTAATGTGGCCTTAGCTATATGGCTTGTTTTAATTGAAGGCAACTGTTTGGCCTTCGTTAAGGGTTTACGCTCCACTGAGTGCAATTTTAGTTTAACGATTGTTGCAATGTTAGGAGGGAAAGCAATGTCCTCTTGCTTGGGCTGTGCGTTAAGGAAAGACTTAAATGGCTGATTTAGGAAAGGACTAAAAAACAACACATTTTGAAAGTATCGAGTTTCAAGGACTTCATCAGGCACTTTGTGTTGTGTTTTTCTTTTTACGACGTTGAATGGTTCCATATCAAACTGTTGTCCCATTAAAACCAACATAAAGTGTCTCAAGCTCAGGTTTTATAAGAAGAAGACAAGCTGATGCATAGCTTGAGGAGCAGTGAATAACTTGGGGTCGAACAACAGACCAATGTAAGAAATTTATGTTCGTTGAAATCAGACTCACGATCATCCATCACTACCTTTATCAACCGAGTGTGACACTTATGTTTCTGTGAACTGCTTCTCTCTCTCTCTCCTTTGCATTTAAACCTCCTCTGACCTTCCCTTTGTCCTCCATAAGTATTTTTTGCTCTTTTATTTTTCTCCGTTCTGCTCCCTTTCTTTGTTTTTCTGTCTGTCTTTTCGCCCCTCCTTCTGTTTTCTCTCCTCCTCCCATCCCTGCCTCGTATCTCTCTCTGTCACTTTTTGTTTACAAACCCTTTCATCTGGATATTGCTTTGTATGTAAAACCCTTCTATTTGAATGGTTTTATTTAAAAGCTTGTCATTTAAATGGCTCTTTAAAAGACAGAGGAATGAAAAGTCAACAAGGACCCTTCGATTGTGTTTCCTGAGAGAATGCACACACACACACACATGCTCACACACCGCCTGCCTGTCTACATGCATCTGAGTCTATTATTATGCTAATGAGCCTCCAGTCTCCACATGTCCCCACAGCCTCCACACACACGCACGCACGCACACACACACACACACACACACACACACACACACACACACACACACACACACACACACACACACACACACACACACACACACACACACACACACACACACTCGCAGATCTATTTCGCTGAGCTCAGCAGTATAGCTGCACTCGCAGGCTCGCAGGAAAATATAATGAGGAGTGGACAATTTTGCAATCATAGAAATAGTCCTGATAGAATTGGTTTTACCTGGTGTGTCATTGATCGGCACAGACAGACAGTCAGCGAGAGAATAACGCTCCACTCCCTCCGACAGAAATCCTTCAATACTCTGACTCTTTCTGCATCGGTCTCTGCCTCTGCAGCCAAGAAACCATCAGACGTTGTACATTTCGCTCAACAGGTTTACAGATGTGTGTGGTAGTCGACGTCACAGACTGCATTAAACACAGATGTCACATTTTATAAAAGCATGATACAGTAAATTATAATCTATCTGATTTTAGATAAATTCACATCAATCATAAAATTTCAAAGTAGTAATAGTTGTTTGACAGTCCATCAATCCATCCATCCATCCATCCATCCATCCATCCATCCATCCATCCATCCATCCATCCATCCTAATATTCATTGGTATACATTAAAACACTATAATATCATCACCTGACCTTCAACTCTTTGGGATCTTGCTACAGGAGCACGCCTGGTGTTAAAGGCTGGTAGTTGCTTCATTTTCAAACCAAAATAACACGATGAAACAGCCCAAAACGTGCTGAGAACTGTTGGATGTTGACCCTCAGTGGTTTCAGTGCTGCAAACAATCACTTTGCAAAGAAAAAAAACTGGGCTGGAAGTTGGGCCGATTTATCTCAAAATCAAAGTCTGGAAATCCTCTTTATTTTTGGAGGCTTTTAAAACCCTGGATTACTTGTTCAGACCCACATTGTCGGCCCCTGTATCTAAAGTCCATCAGAGAGAACAAGAAACGGCTTCAATACAGAGCATCATCACATAAATAAAGCAGGAACGGTAAGTGACAACCAACGAGACGGACGGACTGATGAGTATAAAAGCAATGCTCTGTCAGGCACTTCACTACACAAGCACATATAAGTTTAAAACACATACACACACACACTCTTTCTCACACACATACACACACGCACGCACACACGCACACACGCACACACACACACGCACACACACACGGGCATCCTCTCTGTCTCTCTCAAACATTTATCAATGAACTATAAAAATAGGATAACTCCAAGGACCTCGCTGAAAAAGATCTTACATAAATGCACACGTCACTGAATTACATCACACACCATCATCCTGCCCGAATGGATGTGTATGAATGGGGGTAGTGCTTTGCATAAGTGTGTGCATGTGTGTGTATGTGTGTGCGTGTTGTCTACCGGCTGGAGGGAGAATTCGGTTTGCATAAGTGTGTAAATAACGAAACAGAGCGTATTCACTCTGTACAATGTCCCCGTCCTCTGAGACTGACACACACACACACACACACACACACACACACACACACACACACACACACACATTGTGACCTGAAGCTCTGACATTGTCTCTGTTTCTCTGACTCTGTGAGACCATTCAACAAAACACACCTTCCATTGACTCAACTCACCGGTTAATGCTGAGTGTGGATTCACACACAGAGGGATCTGATTGGCCCAGGGGGCTCGCTGATTTGCATAAAGGGAATCTACACGTGCAGTGTAAAGGGAAATGGTCTGAGTTCAGTGCCACAAGAAGTTGGTTTTCTGCGGTTAGTTTGATGGTTCTCAGCTCCTCTGAAAGGCTGTGATCATAAGGTGGGAGGGTAAAGCAGAGGTTCGTGGCATGTCTTTGTTTTCACAGTAAAATTATGGTCGAAATGTGTCATCCACACAACATTAGTTGTTTAGACACTTATTTAAGAACATCCACTGAGAGAGATCATCAATATTTGTAGCTGTTTCATTAGGAACATGGTTTAGAAAAATGAGTGACTCTGAAGTTAGTTCTAACAATAGCGTTAATTTTGTCAATATTTTCATTCATTAATTGATTCGATTTTTTTAAACCTTTGTAACCAACATGTTAAACTATCCTCATGTGTTTTTTTGTTTTTTTTAATATAATTCAATATTATAATCATGGAATGTTATTAGATAATGTATTGTTTCTGTTTTTGAAAGATTACCTTTTTTAAAATATTTTTTCTCCATGGCTCAGGGGCAGGTACAGTGGTACAGTGGTACAGTGGTACAGTGGTAAGCACAGTTGCCTCACAGCAAGAGGCTTTTGGATTCGAACCTGACCAACAAACATTGTGGAGTTTGCATATTCTCCCCATGCTATTTGACTGTATTTCCAGTTGTTGATCACGTATGTGATCACACACATAGTCATGCAGCGCTTTTATACGTCGCGCCTTCTCTATCACACACCATTCATACACTGTTTACACAGCAGTCGAGAGCATTTTAGTGTGCAGTATCTTGCCCAAGGACACTACAGAATGAAGACTGGAGGTGTCAGGTATCAAACCACCAACCTTCTGGTTAGTGGATGGCCCTCTCCACCTCAACTGCCATGCATGTCTGCATCTTCCCCCTACTGTCCAAAGACATGCAGGTTTGGTTAATTATTCATAATGTAAGAGTAAATTGTTGTTTGTCTTTATATGTTGATCCTGGAATGGACTCAGGACCTGTCCAGGGTGAACCCCACTTCTCGCCAACTGGGATTGCCCCTCACCCCACGACCCTCAAACATAGGTCATCAACAACTGCAGCGGAATAACTTACATCCTTTCTATAGCTTATACTGATTCAAAAATGCTCTCTGCCCCCAGGTTTGTAAACCAAACCAACAAAGTCTACATTTAGTTTACAACCTTCCTTATGTCTTTTACATCGATATCTTATGTCTTTGTGTATGTCATTTTTCTGTTTCTATATTCGTGAAGCACTTTGTAAACTTGTTTTTGAAAAGTGCTATAAATAGAGTTTTATTATTATTGTTATTATTGTTATTATTATTATTGTTCATACATTTTTACTTCACTGCCACAAAAATCAGCGTGGGCGAGCACATGAAACCACATAATTAAAATCCCTCCTCCCCTCACACATCACAACAGCTTGCTGCTGCTGGTCCCACAAGACAAGATGCTCTTTTTTTTCTCTGACGAATAAAATTAAGCACTTCCATCCCTCCCCCCGCTCTCTATAAAGCGGCAACAGCTGATCTCGTGCATCAGAGAGAGCCGCAGCTCCGCACGCGCCGAGGAGAGAAGGAGAGTGAGAGCGAGAGAGAGAGAGAGAGAGAGAGAGAGAGAGAGAGAGAGAGAGTTAGTCACGCGGAGATGAGCTGTTCCTGTCTTCCATCCGATGCTTTTTTTATTTTCATATTTGTAATCGTTGTGTCTGAGGGACTACACGTGATGACGATAAGAGACGTGATGCTGATTCATTGACTCGTTGGTCTGTTGGAACGTCTCTAACCTTCCTCTCTCTTTGACCGACTCTCTGCTGGTTTTGGAGACACCAGTGCACACACGGGGTTATTGTCCACAACAACAACATCAGCAGCAGAACAGACCGAGTTGACCCGACTCACCTGAATGGGATGTTTCGTCAGAAGAACTCGTTTCTCTTTCTTTTCCTCTCTTTCTTCCTCCGGTGCTGAAAAGAACAGCGGCAGGCTTGACGGAGGAACGACGACGGGAGCTGTCCGGTGCTGAAACCACGAGGCTGCACGGGAGCTGTTCGCTGGAAGGTGCTGAAGACCGACGACTTTAAAACGACAAAAAAATCTACTCGAATTTTTCCGTATGAAGAAGAAAGCAAACGAAGAAGAGAAAAGCACATTTTACTGGATTCCCCGCCATACAGGGGAACTTAGCCATACAGGAATTATACTATTTCACTTTTAAAACATATATTTTGGACCTTTTCAGAGCGCTACAGGTCTTCCAGCTGCAAGTTATCCGAATGAAAACAGACTTTTCTTTTCCCTCATAGCTTCCATCAATCGCACACACAATCATAGCCTGTAGGTTAACATAAGTGGGTATGATAAAGATGCACAAGCACGTGAGGAGCGCTTGTTGACTTTGTTCTTTAAAGGCCATGTCTCCTCTGCACTTTCCAGCCAGTCTGATGGGAGCACAGTAGAGTTCAATCAGGTGTTTCAGATTTCAGGGTTTTTGGTCAACTTGGACGAGGGGTTAGTGTAGAAAGAGGAAGTGCAAGTGTGTGTGTGTTTTGTATAAGTATTGGAGAAACTACTGTGCCATCATGCCTCGCTCTTTCTTGGTGAAGAAAGTCAAACTGGACGGTTTTTCAGCTGCGGAGCTGGAGAGCTCGTACGGTCACAGCCGAAGAGAGTCGCTCAGCCTGCGATTCCACCACCATGATAAAGGTTAGTCACCCTCATACCCACACACACCCACAGCCCCCACCACACACACACACACACACACACCCACCACCCACACACACACACACACACACACACACACACACACACACACACACACACACACACCATCCAGGGTATTTTTTCATCCCCAGGTTTAAAGCATTAGTCATGACTGCTTCAGGAGGAGGAGGAACAGGGAGTTACAGGGTCAAACTCCAGTCACAACCCCAAAATATACCAACTTAAAGCTCAGAAATAAATTGAATGTATTGTAATCTTACTCATATTCTTGCAAATAGTTTCCATGAAGCATTGGGAAACAATGTTCAAGTGCTGGGGGGAGGACAGGATCCCTGGTTCAACGTTAGGCTGTTTGTTGGAATCAGCAAAGGAATGAATTTATAAAACAGCAGTTTATAAAGTAGTAAACAGTTGTTTTAGTTTAACTGTAACATTTACATTTTTGGTTTTCCAATGAAGTCCTAACATCCTGAAATGTATTTTGATGGCACTTAAATTGAAAAGTTAATTTGTTGATCATCTTTTTAACATGTGTTAGATGTGATGAGCTACAGAGAGCCTAGGATCTAAGATCATTGCACGAAATCAATGCTAAATCACTAAGTTGTTTACACACATACAGGGATTATCTCCACCATTCTTTTCCCAGGTATATCAGTCAGGTTAGTTTTTTTTTCCAAGCAGCTGTGAGTTTCTCTCCAAGAGTTCGATAATATTGCCCTGCTGCATTGACTGTAAATGGTTCCCACGCACCTTGTAGTCCTGGACACAGGCAAAATACAACACAGTCAGTAAGACTTGACATTATTGGGTCAAATGTTCAATTTCAAGCATCGATGAAATTCTTGCCTGGTTTTTCTGAGCAAAGAAAGTCTCATATTCACATGGATGTTATGTTTTGTGTTTTGTGTTAAGAATGAAAAATATCTGGAAACAACATGTAACAGAAACTCTGAGGATTTAGAGGTTAGGACTTTGAACAAAGAGAGCCGCCTCAGTACCAGATAGAAATTAGTGGAGACAAAAACATCACTAAAAGGGAAGAGAATATTGGAATCAATGTTGTACTTTGTGCTGCTCCTTGTCACAGTGTGATGTGTAAACAGGCAATTGTGTGTAAATATGTTGACCAACATGTTGCCTGTGGGTTGTGTGTGAATCAGCTTGTTTCTGTCCATAATGGCCCGAAAAACTGCAGCTTTAAAGAGTTAAAGGAAAGATTGTGGCTGTCAGTGCACAGTGAGAAGTGTGTTACAGTGTTAGTGCAGCTTGGTGGTGTTCACTTTGTACCAAGGTCAGATGTGAGAGGCAGAAATCCCAGGTGTTCTGACGACTGACTGAGCAGAGACATGCAGCAGCTGCAGCAGCAGCAGTGCGGCAAGCATGTAAAGACTGAGACTGCCAACCCTCGTTATAAATATAACAAGAGTTTGACTGAAGCAACTGCAGCTTGTTGCTCTCTCTCTCTCTAGCCCCATACCCAAACCTTAACCATCCAAACTAAATGCCTAACCCTAACCCTAACCTAAACCCTATTCTAACCCTTACCCTAAAACCAAGTCTTAACCCTCAAACAGCCCTTCGAAGAAGTGAGCACCAGTCAAAATAAGGTCTGTGCTTAAAATGGTCCTCACAAAGATCCAAGTACAGGAACGAACACACACACATGAACAGACGCACACTGCTTTGTTTCTGTCAACTCGGCACATTTCCCAGGCAGCTTGCACAGCTGATTGCACAGCATTGCATGCATACGCACATACAGACACACACTCTCTCACACACACACAGAGGAAGGAAGAGAGAGAGAGAGAGAGAGAGAGAGAGAGAGAGAGAGAGAGAGAGAGAGAGAGAGAGAGAGAGAGAGGGGAAACAGTCTGTGACCTACAAGTGTCCAACGCACACAAGTGTGTGTCAGTTGCTGCTGGTTTGGATCAAAAATTAAATTGTAGCTTGCAGCTTCTCTCTCTCTCTCTCTCTCTCTCTCTCTCTCTCTCTCTCTCTCTCTCTCCCTGTTTCTCCCATTGTCTCTCTGTCCCTCTCTCCGTCTCTAATTCTCTGTTTTTCAAAGACACATCAAAGACGGACGGCTCTGGTCTGGCCGACTATTTTAATCTTTAATAAGCATTTAGAGCAGCCATCAGCTCTAATGCTGCAGAAGTACTTTGAAACGAATTCATCGTTGACACAGCGAGACGGAGACGGAGACAGTTGGAGGGAGACAAAAACAAACAAGCGAAGAAGGCGCACAGATGCTGAGACGCTGCAGCAGCTACAGTTCGCAACAGTGCTTTTTCTAAAGAGGATACACGGGAACGGTCATGTTTAATTGGCAGTGACTATAGAGAGAAACTCTAGGAGAGGAAGGAGTGTTTGTACCCTCACATTTTGGATCCTGAAAGTAGGGATGGAGTTGTTTTTTATTTCTGTTCCTGCGTCTCAGCCACATGCACAAGTCAGGAGTAAACAAACACATCTATTGAAAAGGTCCAATTATACGCTATATATACTGGAAGGGGGTAGAATTGTAGATGGTATTTTTTCGTCTGCTTTACTAATTTCAAATTGGAGTCAGACTACAATTCTTCATTAAAATGTCCCAAACTGACTAGTGTTATATATTTATTTGACTTGTGTACTCACATGATACAAAATCTTTCCCAAATTGTTCAAACCCAGAGGAATCAACAATTTTTTAAAGGTAATGGGACGCTTCCCTTTGTACGACTTTTACTTACGTCACATTTGCGTTCCCTTGAGCAAGGCAGTGACAGCTCAACATTTCCCCAGCACCAGGTGATAGTTCAGCAGGACGAGCAAAACTCGAGCTGTTAGTCAACTTACCTGGTTAAATAAGGGTTAAAAACAACATCATTTTACAAATTCACAGACACAAGCACGCACACACGCACGCACGCACGCACGCACGCACACACGCACACACACACACACACAGTACCCTGTTCCAAAGTGCAGTGATTGAATATTCATGATTCATGATTTTCTCTCTCTCTCTCAACCTCTTTCCAACTTCCTCTCTCTCACCTTCCTCCATTTATTTTCTGTTTTTCTATTGCTAGACGTCTAAATTTCACTCAAAATATTTAATCATCACGAGCAGTAAACATCCACAACCACCAAACCACAACCAAAATCACCCTCTCCACATCTCCTCTATATCTATCTTTCTTTCTGTCTTCCTTCCTTCCTTCCCTTCCCCACCTCTCACCTCACCTCTCCTCTCTTTCACCCCCCCCCCTCTCTCGTCTCTGTCTCTTCTCATCACATTATCGATCAACTTCTGAGCTTTTCTCAGAACTGCGTCATGAAATTATATTACCAGCAACAGTATCTCCTCTGCAGCCTGTGTCTAAATGCTCACAGAGTGCTAATTGAAATGGAGAGCTATTGATCGCCACGGATCCACAGGAGTCATGGCTGTGGGATATTAGCTGCCAGTCTCTCCTTGTCTCCCTCGGACTCCAGCCTGTTGAGCTCAGAACTCATTAATGCAAATAATAAAAAAGCTAACGTTGTAACATGACGGCTAAATTCATCAGGTTGGCAGTGCAATAACATACAGATCGCTCGGGCAAAAATACACCAGAGCGAGACTAAACGGTTAAATGTAAGTGTGGCAGGGTGCCCTTGAGCAAAGCACGGGACTCCCGCTGCTGGGAGAGTTGCTCAGCAGTTGAGGATTTGACAGCTGTGAGGTGTGACTGTGCGGTTATAGACCTGTCAGGAGAGGTGCTGCTGATGAGGAGAAAGTGTGCTCACTCAACCCCTCCATGAAAAATAGAGATTTCCCACTCGGGGGAGTGTCTCCTCGCTGGCAAAGACATAAAAGCACTTTCTTACCACTATAAATACCACGGGCCCCTTCTCCTCCTTCTCTTCTGCTTTGTGTTGCCTCCAAAATAGTTGTGTCTTGCTCTTCTCTCTCAGCATGAGGATGTTAATGTTCATGGAGAGGCACAAGTTCATCTTAAAGCATAATGCACATTTTGTTAATGTGATCCCTGGGAGGTCCGATTGATATTTTAGAAACCAGAGACACCAGGCTGTAATCAGTAATACTATCCGGAGACAATATGTTTTTAATAATGAATGAACCTGGACCAATGAGTTTGATTTGTGCATTTTTGTTTTCATAATTATATAAAAGATTTTTAATCGTGTTGGATACAGCCGAGCCCACAACCCTGAGAAAGATAGAAACTTATACTTTCCTGTAAAGGTTTATTTCTTTTTTTACTCCAGGTTGATTCATGGTTAAGTGCAGTGTAATAATTATTTTGCATATTTCCCTAAATGCTTTAAATGTCTTTAATTTCTTTCTTTCTTTGATATTATCAAGATACAACTTACATATGATGAATGAGTGAAACACATGATATGATTTCATACAAAGCCGTTCAGTTTTTTTTGTGTAATCTTGCTTACAAACAAACAAACAAACAAACATAAAAAACAACCAACAAACAAATGGACAGAGATGAAAAGCAGCTCTATGATTATGGGAGGTCACCGTGACACTTGACTCATGTAGCATCACTGTAAAGATTTTCTACACAATCAGTTTCTAATTTCCGAATCAATCCCTCTGCCATGTCTCATTGATTAACCTCTTCCTCTGTCTCTTCAGGCTACGTCAGCGATTATCTGAGTCCAAATCCGTACGATGATGTGGTGGAAGGTGACTCATCCGTCATCTCTAAAGTACCCTCCCCAAGCCACTCGTCAATCATCTATAGCCGCATCAACAACACCTACACCGATATCCATGCAGACATCCATAGTGACATCCATAGCGACATCCACAGTGACATCCATGGGGATTCGGACCAGCCAGACAGCCCGAGGTCTGAGGTCTCATCCTCGGCCGGCGGCTACATCAACGGGGACACGGCCGTTAGCGAGGGCTACACAGTGGATGCCTTTTTCATCATGGACGGACGATCGCGGAGGAAAGCCACAGAAAGCCCCAGAGGAGCCACCCAGAGGCACACCTGCAGCGAGTGCGGCAAAACCTACGCCACCTCCTCCAACCTGAGCCGGCACAAGCAGACGCATAGGAGCATAGACAGCACAATGGCCAAGAAGTGCCCCACCTGCGGGAAAGTGTACGTGTCCATGCCCGCAATGGCCATGCACCTGCTGACCCACGACCTCAAGCACAAGTGCGACGTGTGCAGCAAGGCGTTCAGCCGGCCATGGCTGCTGCAGGGCCACATGCGCTCACACACGGGCGAGAAGCCGTTCGGGTGTGCACACTGTGGGAAGGCCTTCGCCGACCGGTCGAACCTACGCGCTCACATGCAGACGCACTCGGCCTTCAAACACTACAAGTGCAAACGCTGCGACAAGACGTTTGCGCTCAAGAGTTACCTGAACAAACATTACGAGTCTGCGTGCTTCAAGGGGGCGTTCTCCCCCATTAGCTCGTTGGGGGAATGATGGATCATTCATGGGGTTTAACCTACTTATTTAGATCAAATTGGACTCACCTACTGCTTTTTATGCTTCCCCCCAACAACATGACCAGTACGCCTGAGCGCTACAAGGGAGGAGCGTTTTCTCTGCGAGGATCGTGAGGCAAACGACAAAAATAGATTTTCATCAAGACAATTCCACTTCCATTTCCTCCTTTGTCTCCAATTTCCTTATCTGGAGCAAAACGTTTTCAACGCCTGATTTAGATTGTCACCTGCTTCGATAATTTACGTCCCCTTCGGAGGCTGTTTTGAGAATCTGTGAAGATAAATAAAGCACAGCACATCTAGCTCATCATTTCTGAAGAAACCTAGATCTATTTATGTCCATATCTGTCCTTGTTGTTCTCTTTTTTCAACCAATGACGACACAACGGTGAAGCACAATTCCATCTTCCACCCTCCCTGTCTTTTTCTGTGACAGGAGTTTAAAGCATGAATCACATCTTTGATTTTCTTGCAAAGAGATTCAATTAACTTATATTTTATGCTTTTTTTTAAAAAAACGAAAATTTCAGAACCCCAGGATGCATCTGGTGTCCTGCTTTTTTGTGGAACTGACATCGGACCGAACGAACGAGAAGATGAAGTACATGGTTCTCTGCAAGTCAACAAAATATACTTTACGTACTGTAAATGTGTCAATGGATACAACACAACTACACTGAACTGAAGGAAATATAACGTCCACACCTGCCATAATATAATAGACATGGCCAAGTACACCAGTGTAATGGGAAATAATGTTTTTTATGTGATTTTCCTTTAAACAAATGTCTTATCTGGACACACACACTTATACTGATTATACAGGATTTTGTGCTTTTCTTGACAATTTACATTGGAGAGAAGGAATTAATGAGGCAAACGTGACTTCCAGTTAAGGATCAAATGACTGAAAACTCCCACTGAGCCACCAGGGTGTTCCTTAACAAACAGTGTTTTCCTATTAACTCAGTATTACGTTATATCATTTTAGTTTTTTATGTTAAATGGGGATCGAGACATTTAAAATGTCCTAAAATCCCCAAAAGGTCAAACCTTTCTTTTGTTGCCAGTGGATCACATACAGCTTTGAGGTTTACATCTTTTTTTAATATCTATTTATTGCCTATTTATTTAATTATTTATTTATATGTTTTTTTGTATTAATTTGCACTTTGTTATAGTTTTTTGCCTTTGTTACAAATATGCCAAAGCATTTGACACTTTTGAATTTACCGAATACCTTTTTACTTTGTCCGCCACTTTAATTGTAAGAACAAAAAAACTACTGCATGCAAAAAATGATAGCCTATTAATGGAATCTATGCCAATTTTAGGAATCTTTGGGATCTTTAGCCAAACCTCTTAGATAACAGGCAAGTCAAGCAAAATTCTGTCTTGGGCAATATTTCGTTCATATCTGAGAGAGCAATAATGCATGATATTTTTCTTTGTTTTTTGAAGAAACAGGTCATAACTGCCTGTAACATCTTGATTTGTTCAAGTACCACTATCCTATGTAGTTATGAGAAACGAAATTTCAGGGAGTTAGCAAACCAAGTTAGTGTTAAATAAGGAGGGTTGGGTTAAGAGCTCTATGTTTAAAGGAACCGTGACACTGTTGTGGTTTTTTCGAGGCCTTAGCCAGCGACTTTTGTGAATGTGTTTAAATAGAATAGAAAGATCTAATCAGAGAAGCCAGAGAGTCAGTTTTTGTTCTCCTAGTTATAATTATAACTTGGCATCTTTACGTTATTGACAGTTATGTCTGTACGTGCATTAGGAGCTGTTGGGGCTTCCGGAGATTCACACAGATGGCACAACTCCTTTTAGATGCAGGGCTCTGGGTTGGGTAGGGATGGGTCTTTTTGTACATGGTTTATGCACTGCCTGCCTCGTATTATTATTCTAAAATATTGTAGAAAGTAGATGGTACAACCGTAGGCCTCTGGTGCTGAAACATGGATGAAAACACAAACCCAAAACCAAGAAAAGTTTGGTACTTGATATGTTCCTGGTTGTATTTTGTCAAATAAGTGACACAACTTAACAACAGCTGTGGTTCTTTGACTCTCAGAAGTCCGGCTGAGTTGGTGAGAATTAGGGATCGACCTTTTGTCTGTCTGGATCTCATCAAATGATCAGTTTTGCTCCTTGGTTTTACACAAGACATTGATCTACAAACTCCCTGTGAGGACTCCAGAGACGACTATGGTCATCAAACCTCCTTCATAATTTCAGCTCTGTTTCTTTTCCATCATCTCTTGCTGTTGTCAGGTTGTTGTGGCGGCCACCGATGCAATTACACGCATTGTTGGGAAAGGAGTGGAGACTTTCAGGTCGATATTTCAGCACCAGAGCGCATTGACAAACACTTAGATTCTACTATGAACTACTGTAGCCTACTATAGCCACAAGCTAGTTTACGTATTCTTATATAAAAGCACTTCCTCTTACAAATTATATCTTGCAACTTTGTTTTTTTCAAAGATAGTAGCACAATGAAAGAGTTAGATTCAGGTAGAAAATGCCTTGTGTGTAGAAATAACAACCTCTTTCCTCTTTTTTCTACGATAACGAATCAAGGGTAAAAACAACATCAAAGGAAAAGGTAAAAGTGACACATGGTGTAAATCAACAGCTTCTGTACACGCTGTGTCATTTTTTAATGAACTTGTGTGAGAATCTTCAGCACAACTTTTTTTAGAGAGAATGAAAACTCGAATATTTTGCGGAAAGAGGCCTTGTAAATAAGCACTGACATGACTGCGGAGTCCGATTATTTCTACAGATCTGTATAAACTGACGGTGATGATGATGATGATGATGATGATGATGATGATGATGATGATGATGATGATGATGAGTTTTTCTGGAGCTTCCTGCTTTGTTTTGAGTTCTTCCTCTGAGGATTTTAAAAACAATGTAAAGCACAAAGACAACACTGGGCATTTTGTTTCACTTCCTAAATAAAAACTAGTTTAAAGAAGTTGTGTGGAGGGTTTTTTACTTTCTTTTTCTTACTTGACAAGAAATATGCATTATAAACAAGTAGTGGTGAATCATAAATTAAATTTTAGGCTGAAATAAACAACCACTTGTTTATTTCCTGTTGTTGTTAATGCTTCAGCAAATCAATTATATTTGAGAGCTTGTGGTTACCAGGGACATACTGTATTAAGTCATGCGTTCTTTAAAATGTTCTGCATGTCCCTTATAATCAACAATATAATATAAAATATTTTAAACCATCAAATAAATTTGAAAAAAATAAATGAAGAAAGAAAATGCTTGTGTTATTTAACTGGTCTTCACAAAACACACACACACAGTATATGTACATGAAGCACGTGGGTTACAAAATGTCGCAAATGGCTGCGGCCATGGCAACAAAAAGTAAATTTTGTATCAAATTAAGAGTGAACATGTTTTCTTCCATTGCCACAGTGGTTTCAATCAATTAGATTGTGTACAAGAAAAAGAGGAAAAGAGAAAAATTTGGCTCAGGAGCATAAAGTCGGTCTCAAGCATACTTTGTCTTGATTTGTTGTTATTCCTTTGGTGAACAGCTTGTTATCGCCGAAACAAAATTTGGCTGGGAGTCAACATTTTTTAAATTACTGTATGAAAAAGTGGAGAGAGAACAGATTTTAGCTCGAAGCCAATTGTAAAAGAAACAGTAGTACTTACCGATATTCCTTTTTTTTTTCTACCATTCACACACACACACACACACATTGCAGTTGCATGGATACCTTCTCTTTGTCTGTATGTTGATATGATTGTGTGTCTTTTTGAATGCAAGTCTTTGAACAGTTGTTTTATGTTATTGTTTAACAAGACTAAAGGTCTTTGCACAACAAGTCTGCAGAAGCTCAATACAAATCTGGTAAATAATATGGGGAATAATACAGCTTTGAATTTGAGATGGTATCTAAAACAAAGGATGTACGGAAAATTTGATAGTAATTTTGCTCTAGGTGACTAGCTCGCTGAAGCCATGGATAATAAACTGCCTTGTTTTGTACAGTTGAAGCAGCAACGGGTTGGGTTGCAAAGACCTGAAGTGAACAGGATTCAAATTCTGTTTTCCCTTATCAGATATTTATCTCTTCAACCATAATACACAGAAAAAAACCAGCAGCAGATTAGCTCCAGCTCCAGAGTAATTTACCGTATCTAACCATCACATGCTCTCACTGGCTTCCAATGACTCCTATTGAAGCTGGCCCCCATCACAGTGTAGCTCAGATTACTATTGGCCACATGGAAGATCCCATTGACTGCGATTGGCTGCCATCTGCCAGCAGTCTACCTATATAGACAAATGACCTTCTATTAAAAGGTGATTGATTTTCTCCTATTCCCACTAAAGGTATTGATTTTCTTATATTGCCTTTTGTCTCCTAATGACTCTAATTCTAACATTCACTGGACCCTAAAAAAAAAGTCTTCCATGGTATAATGGCTAAGTGTGTGAAGCATGTGTGCAAAGCGTTTGTGTGTGTGTGTGTGTGTGTGTGTGTGTGCGTGTGTGTGTGTGTGTGTGTGTGTGTGTGTGTGTGTGTGTGTGTGTGTGTGTGCGCGTAGTCTGGTTATTAGTTGTTTTCAGGACCTATATTTGTTTACACAGTAACATTATGGGGATTGTCTTCATTTTGACGGCATTTAAAAAAAATCAAATATTGTAAATAATCAAATTTTATGGTGAGGACATTTTTTATTAAGGTTTAGGTTAAGGTCAAATCTGCCTGGAAACTAATGCATGTCAGTGTAATGTCCTCTGATGTCAAGGAGACATGACAGCTTCTCTCTGAGCGCTTTTCAGTCGTCAGACGTCTGGATTTTGGACGTTGAAATTCCCTGATCCTCACAAGGATCCAACTCATCACCTGAAATCTCATAAGCTGCCCTCTATCACCATAAGCCATTCGCTCAGACAAGTGACCTTTATTTCTGCAGCCTTTGAATGTTTAATTTTAGGCACCGGACTACAAAGTACAACAACTTGCCTGAGGATCGAGCCCACAGCCTCAAAATAAGAAGAAACACTGTTCACATGGAGCTGAACAAATGGCCGAAGGCATCAGAGGAGTAAGGGAAGATCACTGCTCACTATGTGAAGTCCAGTGATCAAAAGGAAGAATCAAAAGCTCCGAGAAGTTCAGTTCAAATGTGTGTGTGGCGAAACAGCTCAGAGTCAGAGGATCACTCTGAAGTTTTGATATATTGGTGAAATCTTCCCCAATATATCTGAAGACCAAAACCTACAGTTAACAATCAAAGGCTATAACAACATACACTATAGTTGTCAAAGCAAGACATTTAAACCAACAATTGTTTTATTCTCAAAAAGCTGCAGTATGTCATCAGTTGTTTATGAAAATGTTCAGTTCTGTGATCCCCTGAATAAAAGGTGCTGTGACACAACAACAAATCAAGAAGCTGATAAACCAAATAACTGCATTTTCTAATAATATAATACTTGATAATAATAAATACAGTTTATCTGTGTGCATAAAACAGACAGAGGAAAGAAAGAAGACAGACGGTGAAACACCGACAATGAGAAGAAAAGAAGAAAACACAGAGAATATTTTATTTATCGCCCCAAAGCATTTAAATATGTTAATTTCTGTTTCCCATGATGCCTGACCTTCTCGCCTTCGGCATGCGACGGTTTAAATAGTTCATACACTGTCCCTACGTTTTCACCTTAAATCATGCATAAAGCAGAAGCGCCGTGAAACTCAAACCTACACACGGACATCGCACCTTATCAGAGAGTCTTGTATTTGTCCTGACTAAAGCAAAAAACTAACAGAGAAAAGTTTGGACTGTGAAAATGATTCAAAACTGTGTGATATGCTTGTGTAGGATAAACTGCTGCTTCATTATTTTACTGGAAAGTATGCTGACCTACATTTTTAGGAGTCAATAAAACAGCCCAAAAGCAATCTTTGACTTTACTTTACTTTTATTTGGTGTAGTTATGAGATAAAACTTCATTATATTTGATTTTGCTTGGTATATATTTCCACACACCCCACAATTGTCACGCTCACAAAAACTGCCCCTCTTGTCTTCCGGCTGAGACCTACAACATGTTTACCTTTCCTAGAAAAACAAACACTGTATGAACATTTTCTAAAAAATATGGATATTTATGCATGATGATATCACAGCATCAGTTTAATGGGGCCTTCGAGGGCAAGTGACTTTTAGTGTCAGTGTGTGTATGTGTGTGTGTGCAGCTATATGAATATGTATATAAGCTTTGAGTGTAATATCACGGTTCAGCAATCTTATAGGGAACATATAGAGGGTTTCTTACACACACACACACACACACACACACACACACACACACGGGCATCTATATGCAAACACCTGCAGCACAAAGGTTGCATGCATGAGAGCAGGGACCCGCTCATAAACTCACTTATATCCACTAACACACACACACACATACACATTGTGTGCTCCTCAGGGATCAGCGGCCAAAACTGTTTTAGTAATTAGCCAAAAACATTCCACTGTAAAGTGAAATTCACACAGGCTGCTTTACCAAAAATTAAACCCACTGGTGACATTTCTGCTTCATTTATTATGCTGCATAATTTAGACAGTAACTACTAAGAAGCTTGGGTTTGCCTTTTTTTTGTGGGTCTAGATTGTTTCCTAGAAAGTTAATATTATTTCATTATTCATTCATTTTTGGAAACTTTATTTTAAGAGAAATAAAATTGAATGACTTCACACAAGTAACTAAACTCAAGGGGTCTCAGATCTTGGCCCATCTCCTTCCTATCACAGGATCATATTACATATTTCCTTCCAGGTCACTTAAAAACTATGAAGACACTGCAGAGCTGTGAAGACCAGAGCTGCAGAGGAGTGTTTTCAAGGTTGTGGAAAACAGGTAAAACAGTAGTAAAGTAACCACACAGGAAGAGAGGGAGAGGAGAGAGAGAGAGAGCGAGAGAGAGAGGAGAGGATGAGAGAATCCAGAGTGAGGAGGAGACAAAGATAATGAGACGGAGATGGAGAAAAAGATGGTGGAAGTCAGAGAGGCAGTGAGGAGGAAAGAAGAAGTGTCAGGAGGCGCTGAGGAAACTCAACCTGAGCTCTAAATGGTTCCTTAACAAGAGGCTGAGACAGCAAAATGAAATTACACACACACGCACACACGCGCACACACACACATGCACACACACACACACACACACACACACACACACACGCACACGCACACGCACACACGCACACACACATGCACACACACACACACACACACACACACACACACACACACACACACACACACACACACACACACAAACGCTTTGCACACATGCTTCATTGTTGCGTCACATGCACATCACTTGTATATGATGATACTGTGACACATACAAACGTGTTCACATTACAAATGGGCATTAGCATAAATTTTATCGCTACATATTGATGTGTTGCGTACAAACAGGTACATCACTACTTGAGCATGGCGCGCACACATTTGCATTTTACATGCTCACACACACAATCACACACTTTATTATGTCTGTGCTCAGAATGAGTAAATGGGCATTGCGCACGCACACACACACACACACACACGCACGTACACTCCACCTAACACATATTTAGCCTCACTCACGGTGATAGGTCTTTTAAAGGGGTGTTTCACACCTCATCGCATTTCAATTAGTAGGTAAGACACTCACACACTCACACCCACACACCCACACACACCCACACACACCCACACACACACCCACAGGGAGAGAGAGAGCGAGAGAGAGAGGAATCTTGACAGTCTGTCCGCTGGGTGAAGAAGATTCATTTGGATTCTCATCTCTCTTTCCTCTTGCCCTTTCTTTTCACTTTCCCTCTTTTCTCTACTTATCTCTCCTCTGTATATTCACTTTGCTCTCTCTCCCTCCCTCTCTCTCTCTCTCTGTATCACAGTGAGTGACAGTGGTTTGACCCCCCGGCCTGTCAGAGGAGGCTGTTGCACCGACAGCCAGTATAGGGGGGTGACTCCCTGGGTACACGTCTGTCTGCTGAGGGCTGGAGGAAGAGGACATCCAGCAGCAACCGCACGCACACACGGTGCAAATGCAACAGCGGCAACACAGCTCGGCCTCGTCAGCAAGATCATTTACCTCCAAAGCTGCATAATATGAAGTCATTACGAAGGGACATGTCTTATTCTTGCATCATGTCCGTCAGTCATCCTCACACTGTACTTATTAAAGTAATCGCTTGGATGTGGAAACACGGCAACATTGAAGTGCAGGAAACTAAAGTGAAGCCAAGTCTATTTTATTTATAAAGCCTAAAACCACAGACTGAGCTTCACAGCTCACTTCACTTTAATGCCCACATGACAAGAGTTGCTCGAATTTGTATTTAGTTCAGCATGGGAAAAAAAATGCTCAGCACAACATATAGGACACACTGTGCATCACCCTCTGTTTTTAGACTCTAACGTTGAATGAGGGAAACGGTGGAAAAGGGAGAAATCAGTAAGAAAGACAATTGGTGCCATATTTCGGGAGCAGAGAGAAGCAGCGGTGGTAGAAGAAGGATTGAGCAGTCAGATGATCAGACAAATTACAAACAAACCAACCGTCTAAAGCACTTTATTTTGAGGTAAAACAGAAATTGAAAATGTCAGCGCTCATCCCTCATTCGGCAGGAAAAAACGAGCGTGAGCACAAATATAGCAGCTCTGCACGTCTACGTCGAACCAGACGGCTGGTTTGTGTTCTCCGTGGATGTATTTAGAGATCTTGTGTAATTCATGTCACACTGATGTTTGTTCAAGTGTTAGATTTTCCAGTGAGTTTAGTATCATTGGGACCTTTGCTAATGTAGCTCCACTCCTCTGCACAGACTCTGGCTCCAAACGATGTCACCAGTGCAAGATGGCAGCACCTGTATCCCCAAACTTTGGTCGTCTTTCATGTTTATTTACAGGAAGTGGAGCTGGGCTGCACAACACAAGCAACTAAGAAAAACTGCAACTTTCATTGGAATGAATTGGCATCCACTTATCACAATAAACCGGTCAATAGACATTTTGGCCATTTGCTTTGTATTCTCCTCGAGTGTCCATTTTAACACTATTTAATTATTTTAGAAGCTACACTGTTGATTTCTCTCAGTATGTTGTTTTAATATATTTGTACTATATGCACTGATGCTTTTTAATAAATGAAGTTCCTAACAGATGAATAAAGGTGACTCATGTTTGTGATGTCACCATGTTCCCGGATCTCACCTAACTTGTTGAGTATAATGATTTTATGAACCACAGGCGTCTGGGATCGCTACAAAAACAAGATTCAACTCATAATAAATCCAAATTATCCTTCAGAGACTTAAATCATCTCTACAATCTCTGTATCTGTGACGTTCCTCTGCACCTTTAATCTTAACTTTACTCTGTAACACATCAGTAATCACGTCAGCCTGGTCTGTAATAGTTCACCCTGCATTTTGGAGGAAAAAAAACTCATTCTCCAACGTAGCTGCTGGATAGTGAACAGGACAAGAACTCTGAGCCGAGGCAGAGCAGCGTCGTCGGTCTAATTTCATATGACTGACACGCAGGTAAGAGGAAACAGGCAGAGGTCACAGAGGGTTGACCCCCCCCCCGTAAGAGCTGTCGTACAGGATGCGTGTGTGTGTGTAAGAGTCAGACGCAGAAGATAGATTGGGTATAAATTGAATCCTTTCCAATTGGGAAGCTATTGTCTGTTCATCACCTCTAAAACACACACACACACCTGCCGCACACACACAGACACACACTCAGAGGGGGAGGAAAGTCTAAAGCATGATGGGAAAACTGATTCTACCCTCAACTCAATACATACACACACCAATAACCCTTGTTTTCTTTCCTCCAATCTTTCTTCTCTCCTTTATCTTTAAGCCTCTCATCCCCCTTTTTCACTCTTTCTTCGTCCTCTTTATTCTTTCGTACAAACTTCTGACTCCAACTGTGTGTCAGGGCTGCAAAATGTTTGTTTGCCGCATTACAAACAAACTCAATGTCCCCCCAAAAAATGTATGTTGCCGTGGATCATTGCATTTCCAGGATTTCCAGGCAGATGCATCATGTGAAACTCTGCTCTGTTGCTTCTCACACCCACACAGATTTATTGTTTTTTTTTTCTATGAGATGAAAAAAAACACCCCACCATTTATGGCTGATAATGTTTTTTTTTTTCTGTAATCTCTCTCTTTCTCTAATGTGTCTTTTATTGCACCAGTACAGAACAAAGCCCTCAGGCGCTGTACACACACAACACACACACACACACACACACACACACACACACACACACACACACACACAGACACACATTTATAACCCCTCTTCTTCCTCACACACATACACACACAAACACACATAGAGGCCACATGCTGAAACACAACAGAGTATGTTTGACTTAATATTATTATCTCATTTCACAACATGTAAGAGACACAAACATGCACGTTCGCTTGCACATGCACAAACACACACACAGGCTCGACACTTTTGATGTCAAGATCTGTGTCTGTGAAGCACTAATTCTGTGTCGTTTGTCAGTTCGCTGACAGTCGCTCACACAGAACAATAACTGCCTGTGTGTTTTTCAGTGGTTTTATGAGTGAGGAGCTGTATTTCTGCCGGTAGCCCTCGGCTACGGAGCCGGTTATGAAGATGAAGAAAGAGGAGAGACAGAGAACAAAAGTGGAGGAGACGGAGAAACCAGACATTGCAAATAAGGGAAGAGAAAATCTCTCTCTCTCTCTCTCTCTCTCTCTCTCTCTCTGTATGTGTGTGTGTGTATGTGTGTGTGTGTACCCTGTTGCCAGTGCTATTAAAGTTGTATTGCATAGGGCTTTTAGAACACCGACCATCACCCAAGCAACTTTAGCTAATAATTTTTTAAAACCCTCTGTGCTTTGTGCATGTCAGTGCTCCTTCGATGTGTGTGGGTGTGGGCGTGTACTTGTTCAGATATCTTTGTGAGGACCATTTTGAGCCAAGAACCTACGGAGGTTAGGACTTGGTTTTAGGGTTTGTGTTAGAATTAGGTTAGGGTTAGGCATTTAGTTGTGATGGTTAAAGTTAGGGTAAGGGGCTAGGGAATGTATTATGCCAATGAGTGTCCTCACTAGAATAGATGTACCAACGTGTGTGTGTGTGTGTGTGGGCTGTGCTATAGTCGGGATTTGAGCCTGTATTTGTTGGGTATACGACCTCTCGTCATATCTTCTAGAGCACACATAAGCTCCCCTCAGACGTGTGCGGCCGTGTGCAAATGCTCTGCTAATTTCAAACGTTGGCAGCGAAACGTTTGAAAAGGAGCCAGAGTTTTTATCTGAAAGTCTCTCTCGTAATCTGTCTAAGAACCGAGGAACATTTTGTCACATCTCGAACACTTCTGACTGAAGGCGGCCACACAGGCAGCTCAGTCAGCGACGCGTCAAGAGACTGAGAATTTCTCTGCACATGCTTTTACAGCTTTATAGGTTTTGCAGAAAAGACTCTGCTCTTTGAAGGAATCCTTAAAGAACCTTTTCAGCAACAAGGATTCAACGGTGACAACTGATCTCCCTCAACAAACATACATGACCATCATCTTTATTGCATTAATCATCGGCCTGGAAGGAAGAGATTCAGGTGGACGAGGGAGCTGAGGCAGCAAAGTGTGTAGCAATAGGGAGAAGTATCAGGTCCTAACACTTCCTCGAATATCTTTAGATGTTAAAAGCTGCAAATTAGAAAAGAGCAGTCGAGCATGAATGGAACAGCTGATGCTGATCAGATGTTACAAGTGAGGCTTTGTTGCTCTGCATCATATAACGCTCGGCTTTATTTACAGTAGTTGCCAAAAACTCACATGGGCTCCTTTGGGCATTTCCACAGTTTTACACCAGGGGCGGGCGAGAAAATCTGCAGAGAATGTCAAAACCAACAGACTCACACATTTGCTTTCCCAAGTACAGCCCCTCCGGATAATTTCAAGAAAATATCCAAAGTTCAGTGCATGTCTGAAAGCAGCTTTATTAACTTTGACCGTGAAACGATTGTTTTCGTGCCACATCGGCTGGCGTAAGTATTTTAGGAAACTGTTGATCTCCTGGGATTTTCAACTGTCTCTTGAGTTTTTGCTCAAAACGATGTGGGAAAACAAAAAAACAACATCCAGTGTCCTGCAGACGGAAACAACTTATTGATGAGAGAGACGTCAGGGGAGGGTGGCCCGACTGGCTGGAGCGGACAGAAATGCTAAGTTATCTCAGATAACCACATTTTATGACTGCGGCGAGCAGAGAGGCATCTCAGAAAGCACAACAAGTCAAACCATGAGGCAGATGAGCTACAACAGAGGAAAACCACTTCTGCTAAGAACAGAAATCAGAGACACATGTTCCCCAGAACTGAACATTTCTGCTGAGACACGCAGATGGAGTCAGTGCTGGGAAGTAGAAGGAGAAGGTGAACATGGGTTGGATGAGCAGCAAAGGAGAGAGAGGTGACCTGTTGATGCACTTTGTACAACATGTCCTTCACCTGTCACTTCTTTTGCTCTGCATTATTCCTGACGAGCATTTTTAAAGTGTCCTCTGAGGCTTGTCAGGGCGGCGACTGCCAAGTCATGACAAGACCTCCACGACCCGCCCTGTCTTGCTTCGCCTTTATCTGTTGTGTGAGGCACTCAGTGATAAATACAGTATTAGTATACAGTATTTCTGGATGCAAATGCGATGCTCCTGAATACATTTTAAAAGCTTGAAGGTCAGCCATTCAAGACTGAAAGATATTAACAGCAGAAAATCATATTTAATACTCACACAAAGAGACAGGAATATTAAAATAAGACTGTTTCATAACCAGTTAAAAACTCCTTGTAGGGGCTTTAACAGTAGAAAAACATATTTAATAACAAAACAAATGTATAAATGAGAGACAACCTTCTTTCAGTGTGTTTTAGTGACGTGTCCAGAAATGCTTTGAATAATTGAAAGTATTTTAGAGCGCAAACCTCCATCAAGGCCCAAAAGTCCCCAATGAAACTACATTTAACTTCACTAGTCCAAAGTTTCCCATCATATCAGCCTCCTGTGTGTCAGGCATATGAAATTGGACACACTCATATCCGTCCCCTTAATATGACAGATTTTTTTCGTCAGCATCCATGAATTTACTTTCTGAAAAGTAAAAGAAAATGAAAAAGATATTCCTGGATCCGCCACCTGATTTAGATCCACTCTGAAATTGTATTTGTTTTTCTTTGGGTCTTGCTCCACCCCTCCACAAAATGTCATGGGAATCGGTTGAGTAGTTTTTGCGTAATCATGCTAACCAACAAACAAACTGTGGAAAGTATTCCAGTACGTAGGCATTCAAACTGTACAGACAATCCCAAAGCAGATGTACTCAAACTCCCCCCTCTTTGCCTCAAGGTGACTGGGCCCAAATACAACTATAACTTCTTCTGTGAGATAAAAAGCAAAGACAAAAAGACGGAGTACAGAGAGGAGGGGACAGAGAGGAAGAGAGAGATTAAGAGAGACGGAGAGAGGAGCGAGTGCATGCGACAAAAAAAACAGAGGACAGACTGAAGTCATTCAAGCTTTTCTTCCTTCCCCCGAATAATCCCAGTTTTGGAGGAGAGGAGATTGTGGAACATCCAGTCCTTGACATCAGCCAGAAAGTCATGTAACAGCACTAAACTTACACTGAGACTGAATCCCTCTGACATTATTCCTGTACACGCTTCTCTCTGCGGAACTCTGTCTCTCTCTTTCACTCTATTCTCTTCTACTCCTTCACTCTTATAACGTCTCCCCATTAGTCAATAGGTTCATTTATATCCACCTGAGCGTAAGTGCATTTTCAATTTGGGCATAAAAATACCTCTGAAACACGGAAAATTCCCTCTGAAGTACTTTTGCATAATTTCTGAGTATTTGGTTTAAATTTGGGCTGAATTACATTTAGGACGGATGTAACAGTAAGTGTATGTCCCAGTTGGAATTGTCTGGGAAGTGGTTGAATGGCCCATCAGTGCTTTTCTAGAGGGTCATTGTTCCATCCAATGAGGACTATAAAAGTGCTGCAGCTTAGAGATGAAGCAGATATTTGCAAACTGCGAAATACCGATAAAGTTATCTGGGCAGAGATGCTCACCAAGGACATCGCCGCAGGTTTTTTGACGACTATTATACTATCAGCTGCTAGAATTAAGTTCTGTACGACATCCTCCATCGCTGAAAGAGCTGTTAGATGCAAAATCAGTGACGAAATGATTGTTATGAGGTCAGGAGACAAGGATGTTAAAGAGCTTCCTGTCTGTGATGGACCAGCAAAAAAAATAAATATTCAACATTTTCACGCTGATAATAATGATATAAACTTCTTATAGCACTTCTCATGCAGAAGTGAAAAGGACAATTCTGACAAATGACAGTTGGACCCAGCAAACTGGCCCCTCGAGGGCATAGTTAATGTGATTGTCGGGGCACATTTAAAAATCATGCTGGGATGTACACATAATATTACATCAAAACTAAATATAATTAAAAAATATTCACAAAATATGTAAAAGAAAAGGAGAAAGAGTTCTCAATGTTTCCATCCACAAGTATGGCAGTGATGAAGGTATGCTATAGTAATAATACAGTCAATACATATATAATATACTGGCCTTTACAATGTTGTGTTTTCAACAGGATATTTAAATTCTTTAATATTTTACTAAAATATGTTTATTGTCAAATTTAATTTACAACAACAACAGAACCTTTGATATTGATTATCCACACAACTAATCAATAAATGTATTATCTATCATTTTGTAAAAGATAAACACCAATACCATTAGTATTAAGCACAAACTAAAGTTTAGGAAGCGTATTATTATGATATGAAATGTACCTTCCTCCATAATTTGTAATAATCAACACTTATCCACACACATATATTACTCACATGCAGCAAAGAATTCATGAAGATATTATCACAGAGTGAAAACACATTTATCGCCCAGAAATCTGCACTTTTATCGCCGTTATTAAATTTCCGTTTCCCTCTCGGGCAAACACAGCAGGTAGCCCCAGATCTAATTAGCTAGTTAGCCTTTGGTTGAGTGAGTAAAGACTCCATCAAGAAGAAATCTGAGCCCAGTTCATGACATTTTGCTCTGATAAAAGAGGAAATGTGTGCGGCAGTGGAGCATTGTGTTGATGAATGGCTGCTAAACACAGCAGCTTCTGATTAAACACTATCTGAGAAGGTGTTCGTAACCAAACAGAAAGGCAGAGGGGGGAAAATGAGTGTAATCAAACAGATTTCATCCAACTACTTGAACTTATTTATGGAGGTCATTGTGCCTGTTTTCAAATCGCTGGCCCCGCTAATCTGTCTGGAAGGCAAAACAACTCAGGAGTGAGATGTCAGATCATTCAGACACACAGCGTGAGCGGAATATTTAAAAGGGAAATAAGTTTTCCTCCGCTCCAAAAGGAAAAAACCTGGGACTATAAATAACCGCGCGGGGCTGATGGAGGCGGTCGTCAATACCAGTGAGTGAGCACCTCGACGTGTGCCGAGATTCATGAGCTTCAAAAACTCAATTTACAAATTTAGAAAAACAATAATATCAGTTTACTGGAGCCACTTGAATTCATAATCTCTGAGAGATGACTCATAGAGCAACGGGTTTATATTACCACTATAGTAATGGTAGGAAATACTAAGATACTAACATTGTGAACATTGTACATGCTAAACACTAAAGTATATTAGCATTGTCATGGTGTTTTTCTGCCAGGTAGCAATGAATTTAATGTTAATGTGGTTAAGTGCAGCTACACAGAAGATACTACTAAGATATTTAAAGGACCAGTGTGATCTATTGGAAGAAATTGAGCTATTCATTTAATTTAATTTTACAGTATATTTATAATAGTTATAGTCCTGAAACTGTCATTGTGCTTGCATTACTTTAAAATGAGCTCATTATATCTGAGAGTGCGTCCTCCTCCACAGAGTCCACCATGTTGAACCACCATATTTGTATGGTAGCCCAGAATGGAAAAAGGTCTCTGGGGAGGCGTTATGTAATTTTTCTTTTTAGCTGAAGGCCACTCGAGGTTCTCCTACAGACTAATGAAGAGAGGGAGATGTAGGAGTTATTCAGTTGTTGGTATGTAAGTGCAATTTCACTGCTAGATGCCACTAAAAAGAAGAATAAAAGATTCAGAACCAAGTGTATATGTTGTGTGATTTGTTGTTTCGATGGCAAAAGTTTCTTTGTCTTTTTAATTAGTTAAAAATGTCCAACCAACCTTAATATCTTCAATAAGTCGGTATTTAAGAACAAAGGTGTTCTTATATGTTTTGAACTATCATTATAATACTTTAAATAGTCATTGCACTCACTTTGGAGAGTTATTAGGTTTAAATCTAAAAATGGGTTTTGAAAAATGTGGCTACAGAAAGAAAAGTGACTATGTGTCATAATTATTTATTATCTATTTAGTTGATCTTGCAAAAACAAGTCAACTTTAATTTTACAGGTGAAATATTTCTGCCAACCTAACAGATCAGAGGTTGTGTTTCTCCTTTGATTTGTCTTCAAACTCCCCATCACTCAGGAGAAATTATTGCCATAAATTCCACTCATCGCAATAAAATGGAAATTGAGTCATATTTGTCACGCGCGCCTCCCTCTCTCTCCCCCAAAGATGTTTCCTGCGCGAGGTTAAGCAAGCATATCCATGATTAACTGGAAATTTGACTAAACAATCCTCTGAGCGTCTCTCAGTCATTACGCCTAAATATGACAGAGTGTTAATACTCGGAGATTTTAACATTCATGAGGGAGAAACAAAGAAACTGGAGCCACAAAGTGGGAGAAGAACAGAGATATGACTGGACACTAATGAAGATGTATGATGCTAATACAGTAGTGTGTGTGTGTGTGTGTGTGTGTGTGTGTGTGTGTGTGTGTGTGTGTGTGTGTGTGTGTGTGTGTCTGCTTTGGGATCTAAATTGCCTCTAAAATAGCTTGATAAATGCAAGTTGAAAAAAAATAAATTACACTTGTCAGTTACAGCTTAGTCAAACGGTAAAACCTCTATTGCTCTATCACCCATGTCATCAATCTGCTGTTACCACATCCTACTGATTCATAAATTATCCCCCGCTGATTTTTTTTTTTATTACTTCTCTGTGCTACTGCAGTTTTAACAGTGTGTAAATATTAAATATATATCAAATATTACAAAGAGAATGTGCGTCCATACAGAGGAAACTCAAATATTCTCTCCTCTGTCCGATCCCTGCCGCCTGTCACAAAAATTTGGACACAATCGTGAAAGCTCTCGCGACCTCTGACCTTTGCGTGAGGAACTGCCTGTGGCCAGACTTGACTTTTTGTGCGTCTGTAACAAAGTCAAATTTCGAGAGAAACATAGTCAAACGTGTTGCCCCAAATTTGAAAGAACACAAAGTCACGTTAAAAAAAAACACCTCAGAGCAAAGATGAGCTGCTGGAGGAAGTTGAGATTTAGTAAGTCTGTTAAGTTATGAAAAAAAAAAAAATACATTTCCTCCGACAAACTCGGCCTCAAGACAAGTTTTCCTCTAAAATAAAATCAACAGCATCCGTCGTTTCAGCAAATATCCCAAAACAACATGGTAACGTTCATGTGACAAAGACCTCGAGCAGCTGCACTGATAATGACTGTGTGTGTGTGGGGGTGTGTGTGGGTGTGGGTCAGGCGTAAAGGAGGAAACAATGGGATGTTATAGTAGAGCAAGAAAATCTGAAGACGAAAATAGTTTGGTTGGCTTTAAACATCAGACACAGTTGGGAACTGCTGTGGCTACATTAACCAAAGTTAATGTCCCCCAAAGTTAATTTAACCAAAGTTAATATAGCCATGTTACGTAGGGCGCTGCAAGAACTGATGCCAAATCAGACTTTACTTAAAACAAGAAAGTTTAGGGCACTTTCACACCTACGTTCTGTTGTCTGGTCCTTCGGACTTTCAACTGACAGATCAACGGACCAAAATTCAGTCCGACCAAAAGAGGTTGCCTAAGTCCAGATCAAACTGATCAAGGGTTTGGGTAGTTTTCTGCGTGAAAACCATTTTTTTGGATAGTTTGGACCAATTGCAGGAAGTTAAAACAGCATAAAAAAAAAATATTTGCCCAGGTCAGATTACACCTGTCTAAAAAACAATCAATGTCAACTATAGGTAGACGCCCACGTAGGTAATGACGACAGGACAAAAGAATTTGATGCAACCTTGTTAAGTCTGCTCCCTAAATTACACTGTGAAACCAAAATGAACCGGATCTAATGTAACCAACCTAACAAAGACATGAACCTTGGTTAACACTTTCATGTGAAATTTCCTTTTTTTTAAAAAGCAAAAGTAAAGATTTGACTCACTAATGACCAGAGAGAAGAGATAAAAGCAGCGACACAAACATTTACTGTCTGAGTTTCACTGTGATCACAGCAGTTATCTAAAAGGCTCAGGTGCAATATGCAGGAGGGTGAAAGTAGGTCTGTAGTGCTGCAATGCCTCTCTTAAAAAAAAAGAGGAAAAGCTGACAGAGCAGAAAAAGCAGCTCTTTGATCCATATTCATATTTCCATTAATTTGACTGAGAACTCTCCACAACTGTTGATTCACTTTGAAGAATCACTTGTTCGTGTTCAGGAGCATGTGCAGCCGATTTCTTATGCATAATTATACTGTTACTTTACAGGGTGTCTCTGTGAGAGTGTGGTTAGCGCATATACATTCACACACCAGTCAGGTGTGTGTCTTTCTGCGACACACACACACCCCATAGCCTTCTGCAGAAATTACACATTCAGTTTAAGGGCCCGTTTTTCATTAACCTATATTTGTCTGGGTTAAGCTGGCTGAGCAAACGTGGTGTTTTTCATTACTTTCTGTTTTCACACATTCACACCGGTGAGTCTCACTCAGAGAAAGGATCAGACGTATTTACCTCAAGCAGCAGTTCGTTTATTATTAGGTTAAAGGTTCAGTGTGTAAGATTTAGTGACACCTTGTGGTGAAGTTGGATATTGCAGCTGAATACCCCTCACCTCAACCTCCCCTTCCAAACATGATAGAGAACATGTGGTAGACTTCAGTTGCCATAAAAACTCAAAAGGTGTTTAGTTTGTCCAGTCTGAGCTACTGTAAAAAACATGGCTGCCTCCGTAGAAAGGACCTGCTCCTGATGTACATAAAAAGTATTTAAATACAAAAGGACCATTCTAGGGCAGAGAAAACAACAATTCATACAATTTCGAAGATTACACACTTGTGAAAAAACTCACTTGGATTATTTTATATTCACTTTCTGCCAACAGATCCCTTTGACCTAAATCTTACACACTGGACATTTAAGTCGGTTTTCAGAAATCTAGAACAAGACAATCTGGGGATGAATTTAGTGGCTTTGGGAGAGGGACTGCCTTTTTAGTTTATTGGAAAATACATTTTGTCATTCTGTTTTTTGATGCAGGGTCTATGTCACTTATATGTGGTGTAAATATGCAATTCACATATATTCAGCTTATCTTTTTGCTTTTTGTCTTCTGTCAAAAGCACTCGTCTTTGTTTTGAAAAGTACGATATGAATAAAGTTTATTGTTATAATTATTGCATTTTGCTTAATTTGACAGAGATGCAGTTTAAACCATATAAACATACGTTCATTTATTTTTTTCCAGAAGCTTACAGCCAAATAAAATCCTGCTGACTCATCATAAATCAAAAACGCCGTCGTGGCCACCAAAAGGAACCAGCGGCAGCAGTAACCTCAGAGCTTTCTCCTCTGAGCAGATCAATATCGCTGTAATGAATTGCACTCACACACACTCACACAGACTCACACACAGGTATTTTTCATTATTTCCCGCTCTGTGTTGCTTTTTGAAGTGTAACAGAGTCGAGCAAGGAGCAAATTTAGCAACACTGATGAGAGGAAAAACCCAACAACGAACGTTTGTAAGGGGGGGATTCTGCTGCTGTGAGTCTGGGGTTGTGCAAGGTTAAAAGGAAAGAAGACTCAGAGCTGTGTGTGTGTGTGTGTGTGTGTGTGTGTGTGTGTGTGTGTGTGTGTGTGTGTGTGTGTGTGTGTGTGTGTGTGTGTGTGTGTGTGTGTGTGTGTGTGCTTGAGGGGATGGTGCAGTTTCCTGCGTCTCCCCGTCGCTCCTTGAGAAATCAACTCCAGCTGCTGCAGCGCCTCTCTCTCCTCCTTGTGTCCTTTCTCTTTCGCCCTCGTTTCTCTCCCTCCATTTCCTCTGTCTCAGTTTCCCTCTTTCATCTCTCCTGTACTTCTCACTAATACAGAAATCACATGTCTTCCCATCCTTCTTTCTGTCGGTCTGTCATCAGATCGACTTCAAACTCGGCACATGGACCTCTGAGCACTCTGGGTAGTGCAGTGTTGGCTGTGAAGTATTTTTGATGATCGGTTGTCAAGACACCAACAGGATATTTTCCTTTTTTTTCAAACAAATCCAAAGGCTGACAGGCACATGTTGAACAGGCAAAGAACATAAAAGAAAAAGTTATGTCTGATAAACTAAACATTCTCTTGAAAACAATCATTAGCTGGTGTTGGTCATTGATCCCAAAAGAAACAGCAACTGGAAGCGTTTTTTCTATAGTGATCATGTGTATTGAACATGGCTCTGGTCATTTCCTCGCCTCAGTAAAACTGCATTTGGCCAATCGGTCATTTTCTTTTGAAAACTAGAAATTTACTAGAAGACAATGAAAAGACTTGACAGGTTTTTCACAGTTTTTGCAGGAAAAGGGGGAATCAGACTGATTTATAAACAGCCCTTTCTATTCAGGCCTTTTCTTATTGACCGACTCAGAACCACATTTAGACTTGTCCACATTTCAGTCATATTAATCCATGTGATAAAGCCCAAAACAAACAGGAAGAGTTTGAAAAGACAGGTAGAGGAAAGACATTTAAGAGCTCAATTTTACACATCACAGACGTCTCTACTCAGATTTCTGTCAGTACCCAGATCAGGCAGCATTATCACATTCAGATCTGTCCAGATTGTAGTCCCAATCCCAAATTTTCAAGCCAAAAACACACAAGAAAACTAAAAACTGAGTTGACAGGCTGAGAAAAGATATTTAACCACCAACTTTTTCACACTGGATTCATAGATTTGTCATTTACCAGTTCAGACATCAGGATTAGATTCAGATTTTCATATTTAGATGGATTTTAGTCTTTGAAAATGTTAATATTATTATAAAAAAAGACTATACTGATATCAGATTTTTGGATTTGTGGTTTAACTACAAACAGTTGATGGAGTTGAGTAGATGATGATAAACGAAGACAGAATGAACTAAAAGAACCAAAAGAAAACGTCATAATGTAGAAAGTGAATAAATATATCGTATTATTAACAGACTACTATAGAAAACAGGGAAAGAAAAGGAATTTCAGAACAAAAGCATGAGAAAGCCTTAACCTGAACTCTCGCTTTAACCTGTGTCCTGTGTAATGATTTTTCAGCACATCTCCGTCCCTCAGCTAACAAACTGTTCCCAAGACGACCAAGAAACTGTAACTCTGGCTTAACAGGCACAAAACAGCTGACACACACACACACACAGCGGCATATTACAGGTCCACCAGGGAACTAAACTGCTTACAGGACACACTGGTAGGAGCCCTTAATGACCAAAGGTGTTGGTGTGTGTGTGTGTTTGTTTGCAAACAATTTTCACATCTGCATTTCCACGTCACACACAACAAAGATGAGTGTGTGTGTGTGTCTTCTTGTGCACTTAGTTGAATGCAGCCAGGTGTTGTGTCTCTGAGTGCAAGTATATACCTGGGTGTGTATGTGTATTTGTGTGTGTTTCTGTGTGTGTGGATCAATAAAGCTATAGCTGTAATAAGCTTGCTCGGCTGTTGTGACAGTATTGCAGCTGTCTCTGGAGAACAGATATGAGAAACTGTTGTGTAATTTACCTCAACAGCAAAATTCAGCACTTAATTTCCTAACATCACACACACACACACACACACGCACACACACACACACACACACACACACACACACACACACACACACACACACACAAACACACAGCACAGCACAGCACATTGTTATCTTATCAATTGGATATAATAGCAAGTAAATACGCAGCAAAGTTTAATTAAGTGGTTATTACACAAAACATTGTAAAATGTTGAGATAATGGAAAACTAATAGTCAAAATTATGTTGAACACAAACACAGCAAAAATCTATATAATAAATCCCCTTTTGAATTATAAAGCTCCCTCGTTTATGAAATGGTTTGTACAGTAAACTTTATTTATTGGTTAATTAATGGTCATAAATAATTTTCCAATTTATTCTGAGCAGTTATACTCAATTTATTTCATCAAGAAGAACCCTCCAGTGGACTTTCACAACACAAACTCTATGGAAACTAATATTCTTAAAACCTGGCGGCCCAGCAGGGTTTGTCCCGATCCTCCCGACTCAGCACAAGTATTTTATAGAAAGCTACCAAACAAAGAGTGATCAGGGTGAATTCTATGAATGGAAGTGAATTGCCTTCCCCTGAAAAACGTATCTTATTTCAGTTACAATCAACATAACACCAAAATCAGTTAAGTGAAAGTTTTCTGTTAAATATCCATGTATTTATTATTTAGCTTAACCATTACTACCCTTTAAACCTTAATAAAGAGTACTTATAACAAAGTGATACCAAAGAACAAAGTAAAATAAAACTCACTCTCTCTCTCTCACTCACTCAACATTTCTTTACAACAGCATTATTTGGGCCTTGTTATCTCTTTGGGGCCTTAAACAGCTAATTCATTGCTTTGGGTGGACTCTGGTAGAATAACAGTGCAGTGAGTGAATAAATCTGGCTCAGCCCTTGTAACTGTCCCACACATCAGATCTCACTTAAATCAAGGTCGGACACTGTCAGAAATAACTTGGTTTTGTCAGTTATTGGTCGGTGAAGAGAATCGGCAAAGCAGAACTCATAAGAAAGTTTGCTGGTGAATCCTCTTGAGACACTGAAATATAAAAAATCTAGCTTGAAACAAAAATACTTGCTTTTTTTCCCATCTACTTGAATGTACTTGTGGCTCAAGGTCAGTCCTGCCCTACAGTGTGTGTGTGTGTGTGTGTGTGTGTGTGTGTGTGTGTGTGTGTGTGTGTGTGTGTGTGTGTGTGTGTGTGTGTGTGTGTGTGTGTGTGTGTGTGGGTAGATTTGTGTGCTTGTTTATCTCGGTTCAGGAGCACATTGTAAAGTCCAGTTCAGGGAGAATCTCAAGCATGAGAGGAGAAGACAGAGAGCCACACAATCCAAACATTGATTAATTGCTTTTGGAGCAGCTAGTCGAGCCCACAGCCTCGAATCAAACAGTTTTATTCCTTTTGTCATGTCTCCTCTTCATTGATAATTAATCAAATGAAAACCATTAACCTGCGGACAACATCTTAGCACGTCCATGTGTACAGAAAAAACAAATCAATAGAACATGATCAGGTATCTACGATTAAATGGTTTATTGATTACTTTGGATATGGTACAATGGTTTGACTAGAATGAAGCAGCTGTTCATGCAAGTAGCTGCAAACAATTATCATCATGAAATGTGAGTTTTTGCAACTGAGACTATCACTGCCTGTGAATCGGTTCCGTTAACACACCAGTTTTTCTTTTATATTGAGATCTATGCAAGAACTATCTTATACCTCAGTTTGAATTCTGCATTAATTTATCACATATTGCTTGTCATTTGCCAAATATCTGCCAAAAAACATTATCATAGTATTTAACACCACTATCCTTTTCAATTCTCCTTCTTGGGATATTTACTAATTTTGCCTGGAATTATAAAGCCCCTCCTCCCGTGACTATAAACCCTGCAAGTTAAAAACCGGTGCACAGGGACCTATACGCTGTATGATTGATTGGTTAAATCCATGGGTGAGTGGGCGGAGCTGCTGGAGAGAAGTCCTCCACAACAGAGAACATCCAGGATCTTGTCATGGCTTTTCATGTTGAGGTGCTAGTTACATTCAACTCTGCCACAGGGCGAAATACACATGAAACACGATTGGCTACTGTCAAAGCCAATCAATATCCATGACAGTTCCTTCCATGGCTTCATATTTTTACCGGAAACTTGTTTCCACATAAAAATGCAGAATCAAATACTTCTCTGACAAACGTCTTCATGGCCTTAAGTTAAAATAAAGCTACAATTTAAAGAAACAACCCAAAGTATAAAAGTGAAACCATCTATTAGATTTAAATATCCAGTTAATCATTAACCCACTACAGCTAACATGGATCCCTCCCTTACACATCACACACACACACGCACGCACGCACGCGCACGCACGCACGCACACGCACGCACACACACACACACACACATCCAGCTCTGCACATTTCTACCAGAGACTAAAAGTGCAAAGTCAAAGCAAAAGAGGAAAACACTTTCTGATAAGAAGAGGTGTAGGAAGTAAACCAAGAGAAAGGAGATGATCACACAGAACAGCAGTGAGAAGGCAACGTGAAAATCCTCATCATATATAAAATGTCTTCACTAAGTAATATGTACACATGTATTACAAACATAAATATTATTACACCAAAAATTAAACACCAATTCAATTTAACTCCACCTTCCCATCGCTTACGTACAAAAGTTTAGCCGCTCACAGCGGAGGCACATGTGCAAAACACCTGAAACAGCTTCTGCACAACAGAAATAACAAACACATTTTTTAGCTGATGATGTTGGCGAGATGTGGAGCAGCAAGAAACCACATAGGAAATAATGATGGAGTGTTAGAGGAGAGAAGGAGCAAACAGGTGTGCACAAACTGACACCTGTTAGGGAGAAATATAAAAGTGCATACACATGCATGAAGAAAAATACACTAAGATGTGAGTGAAAAACAGCAGGAGACAGAGAGAGAAATGCACACAGAGAGAGTTCCCTGGACAGAGAGAGGAATGATGTAAGGTTATGAAATTACAGCTGAGGGTATCTGATGGTCCAGACCTCTCCTTCTCTTCTCTCCTTCTCTCCTTCTCTCCTCGCCTTCTCTCCTCTCCTCTCCTCTCCTCTCCACTGCATCGTGTGTTTATCCTCAGGTTAATCTTAGTCATGTCTGTGTGCATGTGAAGGTGAATCATCTGAGAGTGGTACAGTGGATTATTAAAATATACCTTTAAAATAGTCTTACAAATTATTCGGTGTCTGTCTGAGTCCATGCTTTTCTACCCCCACCTCTCTCTGTCTCTCTCACACACACACACACACACACACACACACACACACACACACACACACACACACACACACACACACACACACACACACACACACACACACACACACACACACACACACACACACACACACAGCCACTTCAGATGGCATTTTGTTGCTCCTCTCTGCTTTTATCTCTCATAGAATATAGATGATGTTACCATTAGAGAAGAGAAGGAAGAAGAGAAGAGAAGAGAAGAGAAGAGAAGAGAAGAGAAGAGAAATCCTCATTCGATGACTCATTGTTAAATTAGCTCATTTCCTAGAGCAAGTGTCCGACTTTGTGTGTGTGTGTGTGTGTGTCTCTGTGTGTGTGTGTGAGAGAGAGAGAGAATTTGTATTTGCACGTATAGAGTATAATACATATACTGTACATGCATACACACAAATATGCTTGCATGTATTCAGATATATGTACTATATTATTTCAGTATATGCATGCATTAGCAGATACATGCAGAATTTCACTATTTGTCATATTTATCTGTTACATTTGGATTAATACCAGGAAACAAATTGAAAAAGTTTTTTAGTTATAGTTATAAGATCATTTTCAACCTGTTATTCTTCTGTTTATCTGTTGCTTTCTTTCTCTCTAATTGGAAAAAACTACTTGTTTGGGTGCTGAGACCGTATGAGCAGCATTAACCAATTAACCTTCCTCACCGTGAAACTGCCCACATCCAACATCTATTCATCTAGTGGAAGATTTAAAGAGTAATTATAGCTCAAATTCTCTCCCAGTATATTTAAACAGAGGAGTGAGGGACCTCTCCCTGAGGAAGAGGTGGCACATTTTGAACCAAACATTAGAGTGAAGAGAAAATGTAATTGTGTCTACACTACGTTATATTCACAAAACACTAACTCTTGCAAATGAGTTGAATATAAATATACATTTCCAGGAGACAAGGTTGATTTCTAGGTTAATTACTGTGTTGTACTTCTTGTTGAAGACAGTATTGTTCCGGTGTTTCTTCATGAGGGACAATGGAGACCAACTAATTTCACAGTCAGTCAGCTTTGAGGACCAGCATCCTTATTATTGTACTAATTTATTTTACGTTACCCTCGCTATGTTCTTTATAACCGTGTTTCTGATTATATTACATTTTAATCAACCAGTACAAACCAAATCGTAATACTCCAACTTAACAGCCCACAGCAAACAATGAGGAAGCAGAATGACTGAATGAATGTGATAGTTCACCTGTTTACATTAGAGGTTTACTTTTTTAGAGGATTACTAGGTTTTCTGTAGGCGGGGATATAGAGTTCAGGTCTTGATAGTCCTGGCTGCACACACACACAGACACACACAGACACACACAGACACACACACAATCTGGTGTGTGTGTGTTTGGTGCAGAGCACAGGAGACTGTTGCTGTTAAAAAATGCACATCCTGCTCTGTTGCACAAGCTGCTGCCACTGCTGCATGGCAGACAAAGTGGGTCAGCACACACACACACACACCACACACACACACAGAGAGAGAGAGAGAATCTGGGGACATATTCACACACACTTACATTCATATGTTCTCTCTTATTAATTGTCTTTCTCATTCTTTCTTTCTTTTACACACACACACACACACACACACACACACACACACACACACACACACACACACACACACACACACACACACACACACACACACACACACACACACACACGCACTCAGCAACGCCCTGATGAGAGCGGTTTTCTTGCGTTTGGCAATATTTGCTGTGCTCCAGCTGTTCCAGCACTTAGAGCTCGAAGTGATGAAGACTATATGAGAGAGACACAGACCTGATATAGTACCGCAAAGACACAATGGAAGATATAATGAGGGGAGGAGAGGGAAGATAAGGAGGAAAGGAAAGGAAAGGAAAGGAAAAGGAAGGAATGGAAAAGGACAGAAACAAGATTGGATATAATAACGATGGAGGAACAAAACAAGAGAGGAACAAAATGGAATCTATTTCTACAATCTTCCCTGTGTTCAAAGTGTGTTCAAAGGCAAACACTGATTATTTGCCAAATGAGTCTCTTGATTAACTTACTGTTGTGTAACGAAAAGGGCTGATGGCAGTTTCAACGCTGTGTCCAGTGTTTAATTAGATCACAAAGATGCCTTTTAAAGCTTTAGCACCCGAAGACTGTTTATTGGACCATAAAAACTTGTGTTGCATCATCCCAGAAGAACTAAACACACACACACACACACACACACACACACAGCTGCATGGTGATCAAAGAGTGTGCGCCAGAAAAGTCGCTGAGGTCCAGGAGGAGAAAGTGAAACAAGTAATACACCAACCTCCAACCTGAAAGACATAACTGGGTGATGTAGTCGCAGGTGTGATACACAACACATGCTGTACACAGAGTGTCATGAACACACACACATACACACTCATGGGCGCATGTGTAAATAAACCAGACACCAACACACTTCCTCCTGACACATTCAGTAGCGCATCACATTATCACCCTCAAATCCCTCTGTTCTCTCACTTTCTGTCAAATACACACACACACACTCAAACACAGCTACACTTTGACACAAACACACACACTCGCACAGGAGAAGCACGAAAGCCAATAGTCTCTTGTCCTTCAAGAGCCACCTGTCAACAAACACCAAAACAATCTGTTTTATATCAATCACAATGGATGCACACTGGTGTTTCCACACCTAGAGGGGGACCTACACACATACACACACATCTTGTAACACAGTTGTTACGTGTGTGTAATAAAACATCTATCCACTGAATCTAGTACGAATGAAACTCCTCAGGCTGGAGGAAACTGCACAGCTGCCCACAGTGAGACACAGACACAGCACGTTCATTTATTATGAATTCTCTGCCAGAATTTTCAAAATGCAGGTTATCCATGTTCACTTAAATAATGCAGTGACAGTTCTTTGGTCATACAGTTAAAGCTCCGGCAAATATAATGATTTAAAAAAAACTAACTCATGTGGTTTTCCTTGTGTCCCTCAATATAAAAACAAATTGACATTTTTCTTTACTTGTAAAATGAAGTTTTAAAAATATCGGTTATGTACTGACACAATCTAGAAAATGCTTACAATAACATTTGATTGCAATTTTTTAGGGGGCAACTGAGCTAGCACATCATCACCTAACAAAAGAAATATTCAAATGTAAAAACAAGACACGTGCACTTGCCAATCGGTCAGAAACACTAAAGAATTGACCGAAAGCAGCGAACAGTACAATGTCTTCATGTTGGTGGAAATCGCAATGAATCAGTGCAGCCATGAGGGTTTTTGCTGGAAGAAGTAAACAGAACCTCTCCTTTGCTGTTTGAACAAACAACGAACAAACAAAAAAAAGGAAGAGCAGCTGTTGTCACTTCTCTTGCAGGAGCTTCAATTTAGCAGCTCAGATGTAACACATTAAACTACATGTGAACACACCTGCACATGTCACTGTATTTTGTAGACGCTGATGTGATCCTTACTCTTTCACAACCACGAATAAAGCGCTGTCTCTAACTTGCCTGTAAATACAACAAACTCTGTCCTTGCTAACAACACACCTGAAAATGCATATTACAGAAAATACTACGAATTAGAAACAGCAGGGGTAAAAAGTTAGACGAGGGATTTCTTTACTTGCGCCGACATTGAGGCGGAACTGTTACTGACGGTAAGCGCGAGCAACATTTTGCTTATAAATCGTGACTTAAAACAACCAATCAGAAAGCGACAGAAACCTGAAAAATCGTCACGATAACGAACAAACTAAAGATCGTTAAATTTGTGCATAATTTTTCGTAAGATATCCCACAAACCTTTTCATGAGACTACGTTGCATTTCCAAACGTCTCAGGTCCTGCTCGTCCAGACTAAAACGCTAACCTAGAGTTGTCAGACTTAAAAAGAGCCTGCTGCGTTTTTAAAATCCTCTGTTTCAGGGGCTTGAAAAGGTCGTGGGGACGGATGGCGTCAATGTAGCTAGAGCGATGCACTTTCAGAATAAATAGTAAGGATGTAGCACAAGTCTGAGAAAAAGGAATGACATTATTTTTTAACTATTTGAGCTGGACTACAAGATCTGCGAACATATAAACATGTATCAACCTGTTGTCTGAAAAGGTTGTCTCAGGAAAGTCTTTGATACAAAGAGTTGTTGGAATCCCTCTCCCCGTGGTCACACTTTTTCAAAACGTGGAGACAATTTCTTGTGTTCTTCCTCTCGTTGTCCCGCAGCCTCAGCAGACTTTTACACTGGCTCGTCACCATGATGACACAAGCATCTTGTGTGAGTCAGAGACAATCTGGTGATGAAGAGAGAAGGTTGACTTGATCCGTCTGCTGTTATAAATGACATTTCCTCCTTTTCTTCCTGTCTGCAGAAAGATGAAAATGTCCCTTAGTCCAATGGAGAGAGACTGACATCCCCAATTAGAGTCCTCCAATCCTCTATTTATTTATCTTACTTTATTTTATGGCTCAAATTTCATCTCCTCGTTTCTTCATTCTATCACCTCCCCACCCACCTAATGCCTACTTCCTTTCTTTGTTATGTTTTTATTTGCTTCATCACACACTTTCTCAGGGTTCTCCGTCCCTCCCTGTGTTACACCCTGCCTGTCTGTCTCTTTCACCCCCATCACCAACCCTCTGTCATCTGATCAGTAGAATTAATGGCTTTATTTCCATCGCATTGCCATGGTGATGAATCATGTCGTTAATCATCATATCGCCGGGGTGACAGATCGTGTCATTAATCTGGATTTTTTTTTTTCTGGGCTAAAGCAGCAGGTTAGAGAAAGCCAAACCACACGGTGGTGATTAGCAGTTAACACAACCCCACACACACAAACACACACACACAGGAGGCCCCCTGCAGCTTTGCAGCAGTGACTTCATCGCTGCTGACTTAATCAAACCGTCACCGCTAGGATCAGAGCATACACTCACACACTCACACTCACACACACACAGAGACAGTGTGACCTAAAACAAAGTCCAAACAATAACCAAACAATTGGGTGGTGAACATGTTTCCTTCAAAGAGCCATTTCAATTCATTAAAAATCCTTCATAGGCCAAACTAAAAGATTGTGAGAAGAAAGTCCAAGACGCCCCAGAGACCTCAAGATTTTCTTTGGTGAACTAACCAAAGAGAGAGTGACCTGTGGTGATGTGTTTTCTCCTCTGAGAAATCATCTTACAACAGAATCAATTTTTTTTTCCAAATTAAAGAGACAAAATCAGATGAAACCTGCCACCTTTCGTCTGTCTTGATTTTCTGTATCCTTTAATCCCAATTTTACTCTGTCATCCTCTAAAGCTCCTCGTGTCCCGTTTCCTCTAAACTGTCCAACTGTCCAACTGTCTCCCACAGCTCCTCTCTGAAGGTGGGGAGGAAAAGAGTGGGATCACGTCTAAATTACTGATTAACATCATAACATCATAACAACAATCTCTCTCTCTCTCTCTCTGTAACACACACACACAGACACACAAAGACACACACACACAGACTTTATTTCCCCCAATGATCTCAGATGAATCAGATGAATCTGAGATCATTGCTTCATTAGTGAAGCTCTAGTTATTCAGATTGATTTAATTATCAAATCATCTATGCATCTGTGTGTGTGCGTGTGTGTGTGTGTGTGTGTGTCTGAGAGAGGGAGAGATTACGCAGTGATCTTGGCTGACATTGATCAGCCTCGTCTAATTGGGAGCATCTAGCCGTGTAATTGATTCTGCTACACTTCACAACTAGATGAGTTTAGCAACATCAACAACAGTGATTCACACTGATGAACAGAACTACGCTGAACCAAACCGAACTGAGCCGAGCTGAGCCGAGCTGAGCTGAACTGAGTGACAGAGATAAACAAAGCTAACATCAGATAATGGTGCTTTTTCTGTTTGTTTACCTCTGTGACCATCACTACTGGAGGAAAAAAAAACTTTACGTTGATAAAACACACACAACCATGGCACATGTGATCTTTATATGCAGTCTATGGTGTGTTCACTTCTGTGTGCATTATTCTACCATCACTGCAATAACATCCATAAACCCAATATGCATATCACATCAGGGCCTTAGATGCTGATTCTGATTGGCCAGAGAAAGTAAATTATATCTGTGAATAATGACTGAATTGTTGTTTTCAGCTGTTACCGGACGACAGCTTCTCAAAGCTTCAGTTATAAAGGAGAGGATAAAATGTTTTTTATAAAAAAAAAGGTTGACAGTGATAGTGTTAAAGATCTCATTGGCCTTGATTGTCATGTTGACTGCTGGCCAGAGGCTATGTGGGAACATATAGAGAACCAATGTACTCTGTGGAGACAAACACTGGAGGTGAATCCCCTTCATATCAAATTATTCCTGTCCATTGTGGATTTAAAGGAAATTTCTCCCTGTCTTTGGACTGTGGGAGGAAGCCAGAGTTCCTGCAGAAAACCCACACAGACTCAAGGAGAACATACAAACTCCAAGCTGGGAATCAAACTGGGAAGTCAGCCTGCAACAGTGCTAACCCCAATTCCACCGTGCCGCCCATCAAACAACCAGTAAAAGGCAAAATAATGAAAAAGTGTTTACTGGGAATTTCCTAACAGATTTTTTAATAAACACTAAAAAACTGGAATATATCAAAGTAGCTGCATTCGGACGAAATGTTGCAAGTGCATCATGGGAATGGGCTGGGAGGACTGAAACTGCCTTTTCAAGAGGCTGCCATCTTTCTGCACCTGGTCAATTTGAATGAAAAATTACCTGGGCAGGAGCTAAGTACACTGGCAGATCAGCACAACGCCAGGAAACTGGTGTTTATGCTAGTGCCAACTTTACTGTGTGTGTGTGTGTGTGTGTGTGTGTCCTGAGGATTAGTCATGCTCTCCTGCCTCTGCAGCACTGCCTACTTCCTGCCCCTCTCTCTCTCTTTCTCTCACTCTCACACTCACACTCACACTCACACACACACACACCTGCATCCATCTGGCCGGTCCCCTCTGATAGCAGAGGTGTGAAACACAGGAAATCAGTCGACTGAGAGAAAGAGAGAGGAACAGAGGGATCATGGGGGAGAAAGAGGAGGAAGAGGAGAAAAAAAAAGAAAAGAGGGGACATTAAAGAGAGAGGAGGAGTAATGGACAGAGAAGAGGTAGAAAGGGTGAGAGAAGGGGGGAGTGAAAGAGTGGGAGAGTGATATTAAACACCAGGGAGCTAACTGAGCAAATTCACCTGCCCACTCCGTTGTCTCTCTCTCTCCCATTTCCCCCATTTTCCCCACTCATCTGCCTCTCCTTCCCTTCTTCCTCTCTCTCCGTCTCCCTCTCTCATCTGTTTCTCCTCTCGCCTCCTACTCCCCTAATTAGCTCCAAATCCTCTTACATCTCTCGCTCTGTTCATCTTCCTCCTCCTCCTCTTTCTCACCGCCTCTCCCCACTCTCGCCCAAAAAAAAAAAAATCAGGTTGACCTTAATGAACAGATGAAGAGAGGAGGGGAGCGACTGCATCGAGGGAGCCCGCAGAAAGGCTGGATCAGCGCTTTCTGGATCAGCGTTTGTTTACTCAGGACTCCCCCATGTGAAGCTGTCAGTGTTTTTTTGTTTTTGCCTTATTGTCCTTTTTGAGGTAAAACTATGTGGGCTTTAGGATCATTTGGATGGTTTAAATGTTCCTTTACTCTATGGAAGGGGAGTGGAAGGAGAGTCATTAGGGTTTTACGGAGTTTACTCAGAGTTTGACAGTGAGTAGTGACAGGAAAGAGGCCAGAAGACGGGGGAAGAACGTAAATTGAATAGAATTACGTAATATTTTGTGTCATTAAACAGAGACACTCCTCTCACCTGAGAGTTGGATATAATATTTTTAAAGCTGCAGTATTAATGTCCCAAAGTCCACACATCAAATGTAACTTGTTTTTGCTCTTAAACCTGCATTGACTGGTGTTATTGCCCATTTGAAGGCAGCAGGAGCATTAACGCAAATATACACAGAGAGATGATCGTCTTATATTAAAGTTGATATAGCAAAGCTCTTATCTGTTTATCTCATCTAATCTGCATCTAGCAGATACAGAGAAAGGTTCCTGGCCACCTGATGAATGAAAGTCAATCTGCTTATTATTGCCTTTGATCTCTGCAAACTCCTGAAGCCGATTTCTGGCCCGGTAGCTGCTAAATAAATGATTATGTTCACAAGCTGGTTATTTGGTGAAGGAGAGGCAAAAAAACGTCTCTGAACACAGCTGCCTGAGAGAGGGGGGGAGTGAATCAAAGCAGTTGAGAGCTGGAAAACCAAAACAATGAGCTTAAAGACCCCAAAAAGCTCCATAGAACTGGAGTCCAGTGATTGTTCCTGGTCGGTGACTCAATACAAGTGACATCTCTCACATGCAAGAACTCACTGATCAGACTATGGTACAAAATAATAATTAGATTAGCTTTATTACAATAAATTCCATCTTGATATCCGAGATGGCAACTCTGGTGCTTTGACTTTTTGCCAGAATTGCAGTCTACCAGCGATCACAACATTGTGATGTGGTGACAATGACGTGTAATTATTTCTGTTGCAAATTTTCCATCATCGAGCCTTTTTACAAATGGTCTCATCAACATAGATCCATGAACAATTCCCTGGGAAATCTGACGACGTCAAAAAACACAAATTTTTCCATTGTTAAAGAAAGTGAAAAATAATTCCTGGATCCTCTGATCCAGAGTTGGATGGAAAATTTAATGGGTTCTTTCTTGGCCCATCCGTCAACCAAGTTTCATGCAAATCCGATCGGTAGTTTCTGCGTAATCCTGCTGATAAACAAACAAACAGACAGGGGTGAAAACATTACCTAATTGGCGAAGACAAAAGAAGAACAGCCTCTACTCTAGTGAGTCTCGTATTTGTTCATCCAGTTTGTTACCGGGGTGTTTTTCTGCTTTCTGTGGACAGCCAGCTGAATCGGATGATGCGACACAACATGGGGACACCTCCAGGAGGCAACAAAGATTTTAATGGTCAAAATAAAGTTTTACATATTTACTGTGTAATCGGTAAACATCAGGTTTTAAGACCAATTACAGGAATAAAACTTTCACCAACAACAGTTTGCCTGAAAGAGAGAATAATGCAGCAGCTTGTATCTGTGTCGCCTCTGTAGCATTTGAGGACCAGCACAACGTGACAGCGTTTCCGTACAGTAATTTGGGCGACCAGGGACCTCGTCACTATCAACTCTCGTACTTTTCCCGGCTCCAAACATAAAGTCTTTCTTTGCTGATTGGAGCTGCAGCCTCTTGTTCATCCTTCTCTTCACTAACACACATAAATCTGTTTGGGTTGTTTCGAGGCTTTCAGGAAATACTCACAGCCACTTGACATAAAGACTTGGTGCTCCCAAACAAGTAAACACAAAATACTCCTGTCCCTGCTGAGACTGATGATACACTAATGTATATTATATGAGTATATTCAGGGTTGATTATACTTTGGTGACACACATCCAATTTTTTTTTAGTTCACCAAAACAATGAGGGATATTCTGTGATAAGAGAAAACTTAAAAGCAATAACAATTCAAAATACAGCCAATGGTTTACAATGTAGTCCTGTGTGAATTAGATACCAATAAAATACCGCTTCTCACCAAAATAATTTAAATTATAACTTATACTTATGTGGAACAACTGGGCATTTTAGAGGAAGGGAGAAATAACTTATAATCCCTTATTGTTTTTTGTAAATACTGGGTATTTACAGGGTGTGAACAGGCTAATGGAACTAATGTTTTTGATCTTCAGAGTCCTTGAGATAACAACATTTAAATCCAAATCCAAAGATGCAACACAAATCCATTTATTGTGTAGGTGAATGAAAAAAGCATTTATATCTATGATTGGAAATAAGGACAATAACATTAAGTAAAAAGGTAACTTAAATATAGTTAGAGCACACGTGGCTGGTCTTTAATGTTTAATGAGGATTCTTGTAATAATTGATTCTTTTAATTTAACAGTAAGAAGAAGGTTGTTAACACCGCCTTACTGTTATTCTCTTTTCTTCCAAGTGCCTCATTGTTACTCCCTTGTTTCTCATTGGCTTGTTTTCATCCACTGCATCTACACATTATTACCAGTAGGAACCAATAAGTGTTTTACTGGTATTTGACTTATACTTTTAATTACACTTTACATTATAGACTGCATTATGAAGTGTTACCAGAGATTGTTAAATGGTTAAAGAGATGCCATCTTTTCGTTTAAACACTTATTGATCAGAACTTTAGACTGTAAATTAGCATTAAACTGAATGTCTCTGAACTTTGCACGACATGTTTACATCACTTCTTATTCTTTTTTTGGGTCAATTTTCAGGACATGTTTTAATACTTGCTGTCTCCTCTGAGTCATTCTGTCGAGTGACTATACCTCCTTCCTCTGTACATCCTCCATCCTCCGTCAGTCTGCAGTGACCTCGCTGAAGCCTGGCCAGCGAGATAAGCTCACACCTTTCTCTCCTGTCCAGCTCTCCCGCTCTCCCCTTCCTTCCCTCCTTCCTACCTTCCCATCAGCCTGCAAGATTTCAGGCTCCTCAGCATTTTTTGTTTAATTTTTTCACTCTCTCTAACCCGTCTCTGCCTTTCTTCTCCTGTCTCTTTCCTGGTATTTTATCTTGTCTTTTTTCACAAGCCCTCTCTAACCAAGTTAAGATATAGGATCAACAGAGATAGAAAAAAAAAAAACACAGCAAGGAGTTGTTTTTCTTGCCAGGTGTGTATGTGTGCAAGCATATGTGTGTGTCTGTCAGAGGGGGGATTTGTGCTGACTGGTAAGGGTAAAAGATTCATGACCCAACAAAGCTTGTAAAGCTTGTCAGGGCCACACACACACACGCACACCCACACACACACGCATATATCTACACACATTCACTCAATTTTTAGACCAGGTGAGTTGGCAGATTTTGCTCTCGGGGAGAGACAAATGGAGGGAGAGGCTTAAAGAAAATGTTAGAAGGGGAAAATGTTAAAAAGACTCGTGAGCACGAGAAAAATGGAGACTGACCTGGGTAAACAAAAAGGAGGAGGGGGATAGGAGGAGGAGGAAGAGGAGGAGGAGATAAAGGCGTCTCATGAAGCAGAAAGGTCTTTCAGCCATTTAGTGCATGAGGGATTTCTTGGCTGTGATGACACATCAGATGAAATAAACAGAGGAGAAGGACGGAAGAAGCACAGAAGCAGAAAAGACTGACTCACCTTTTTAATCACGACTCAATGGTGTCTTCAGCTGGTCAACTCTGGGTTGATTGCCTATCATATTCTGGAAAAACTGACTATCAGCAGTATCAAAGTCTTTCAACAACCTGCAGAGAGCATCACATGTGGAGTTTTCTTTATCTTCCTATAGCAGCACTCACACACTATGACATGAAGACATTTTAGTGATAATACACGTGCCTTGGACAAGGTAACGTCACAATGTGAGAATGTAATGTCCAATTTTGTCAGCACTGAGAAACCTTGAAGTCTGTCCCTGATCACTCAAAGACAACAAAACATAACGCTGAAAAAAATGTATTTTCAATGTTTTAATCAGCTGGAGAACGTTTTGTCTGTTGCTTGATTGCTAGGCGACGGCTGTAAGGGCGGGACGACAATAAGACGCAATAATACACCAAAAGACACCTAGTCGACCATTGGAGCGTGCAACAGATGCTGGCTTCATAGTCCGAGTCCTCCGAAGGATGCGGCTGCTGAATTGAGACGCAGCTCCTGTGTTAGGAGTTGTCCCTTGTACACCTGTATGCATGTCAAGTGTGAGTGCGAGCATGCACTGGTGCACTTGGGATGCACGCCCAGCCCTTCTCCAGTTCACCCGGCGACAGCAGAGGAGAAGCTCAGTGTAACGCGAGAGGGCAAAGCATTATTTTATCTGAATACATTCAACTCCCTCTCTGTCTCTTCTGCTCCTACAGAATCAATAGTCATTACACTCAGAGTGAATTGATCTCTGAGTGCTGTTTGATGATTCCAGGGACTAAACTAACACCAGCTGAATCCTGGCTCCTTTGTACGGGACACTGATGCTATCTGACGAATGAATGTCGAATGCGAGGTGGCCGGCAGGTGAAGCTGGAGAGCAGCGGCGGTCAAGAGGAATCTGCTTCCTTTCATGCCACAGCTTCGGTTTACTGAGATCTTCATGTGTCTACCTGGTGAAGCATCCTGTTGGAATCAGGCATGGAGCAAAACGACTGCAGGTTTCTGTGATATGTGATGGAGGAGTGAGAGGAGGGTCTGAGACGAAGAGCTGAGATCCAGATGAAAGGGAATGAGACGGAGAGGAGGTGTGAGTGAGTGGGATTGTGAATACGTATAATTGAGAAACGACATCAAAAGAAGCCCAACCATGGCAACTGAAAGTGATCATAATACTTGTGAAGATTTTTGCTAAAGCACCAAAATCCTGCTTTAATGTATTATTACTTATTACTGGTAGTGTCACTTACTGCTGCCTGTGACTCTGTTTATATAACCTTTGTTTAACTTGAATTAAAAAAAAGTAAAGTTCTCCAGACATAAAATCTGATTTTAGTAAAAGTAATAAATGGTAATAAACATTACTTCAAACCCTGTTTTCTCTTATAAACTTCAATAAACTTAAAACTGTCTTTAGAGAAAAGTTAAATATCACATGGCTGCTTGTTTCACATGAGAAAAATAATTATTAATGGTTCTTTTTATGGTGATTAACAGTGCATTTGTTTGATTAAAGAGAGAAAACATGAAGGAGAGAAAAAGTTCATGTACAGTACAGAGTCAGATACAGTGGAACCACCCCTTTCTATAAGAGGAAGGAAGTAGGGAATTAACTCTGGTGTGTGTGTGTGTGTGTGTGTGTGTGTGTGTGTGTGTCCTTGAGTTCCTGCCTTCCAACACGAGGAGGATATTTTGTCAGTTTCCATTTCCAAACAGCCGTAAACAGAAACATTTAAATTTATGGTGGACGGCAACTTAAGCTGATAGTCAATTCCAACCCGGAGAGGATGAGGATCTGCAGCGGAATGAGATTGAAACGGGATTCCAAGTAATGTCACCTCCAAACTTGTGACAGCGTAATCAAACATCGACATGCACATGCTCAGATGTATTTATTTATAACATAATCTGTGGTCATGGATATGGGTTTATGGCTTTGGATCGCTCTCACACACACACACTTAAAATCCTATTAGTAATAATAACAGTGATGCGTTTGCATGTGGAAAATAATTTGCATTTTCTGCTTCTGGTGACCATCCTGCTGCGAGTAAAAACACCAATCCTTGATAGATCCTTATCCCTGCCTCTTCCCCTCTCCCGGCGTTTTAATGTCCTTTTATCCTCCACCATCTCCTGTCAGCATCTCTGTTTTGTTGACAGCACTGACACCCAAAACTGGAGCTTTAAATTGCTCCTTGCAGCATTATTTCTGTTCTGCCAGCCCCGCTGGTGCAGACGGGAGGAGAGGGACCAGACACGGCACATCCGTGTGTCACACACTTACAGCACACAGCCGGCGTAGCGTAACTACTGAACCAGGAGATTAGATTACTCTCTCACAAAACATATTATTTATTTTGCGGTCGAGCTGAATGTGGTTTGTAAGGAAGTAAATGCATTGAAACTGGATGCAGCCAAAGGCTTTTCTGGGCCATGTATAAATGACTATTACCCTTTGCTTGGTAACCATGACATTAGTTCCTGCTCATGCATCTTTTGGCAGATTAATTTTGAGCCCACTCTGTCCTTAAGTGCTCCACCATGGTCGTCCATTTGATTTCTAATAGAGTGTGGTTCTCATTTAAAACGTTTAGAGCTTTACTCTCTAAGTGTAATGACTGATTCCGAGCTTATCTGCGACCACATATTTACTTACTCAATGTAGGACACTTGTTAGTTAACCGTAACCCATTACGCTGTGTGATGTGTGTTAATGTCAAGGATTATACAACTAGCTCAGTTTTTGGGTGTATATTGAAACTTAGAATATGTAGAGTAAGACTTTAAACATAGAAAATCCACCAGCAAATGATATAATGACAAAGCTTCACATAACCTAAGAGGAGGTACATTCAAATAATCAAAAAATTATGACAAAAAATTAGAAATTCCCATTTTGATTTACGATTTTTAAAATAATTTGAATATAAACCGTTGTACCAGACGTTGTTAGTTGTGTGATACAATATTTTATTCCTCTAGGACCATGATCACACCAGCTGACTACAGTTTCTCCTTTAAGTTTCTTGTTAAAGTGAAGTACAGTAAAAAACCATGTTCCGCCAGCAACCACCATGCAGACTGCACCCCCACTCCCACCACCTGAATAAGAAATCTTCAGCACTGAAGGGAGACTCTGCTGGAAGATCCTCCATCACTAGGCAACCAATGATGCTTCTGGGAGAAACCACCAAAAGTTAACGGATGCCAAGCGGCATCATCACCAGTACACCTCACCACCCATTTCATCGCCCTTAGTCAGGATTGTTCATTTGTTCCACTGTGCAATCTTTGATTAATTATACACCATTGCATTTACCCCATGTCAGTGGATAGTAGTAAATTAATGACCTTTCATTTGGACCCAGTTGTAGCATGTGTGCTCGTAAAGTGGAAGAACACAGATCGATTGAATCAGAACTCATTGCCTCATATCTGAATTGAACTAACTGAATTGAAAGTTCTTGGTATATAAGGTTTACAGAATTATTCTAAGAACATGAAGTAGAAGACAACAGATTCATTCACCCGGTCTATTGCACGAGAGGTGTCCAACATTTGTCCTCTGTAGTCCAATATTTCAAGAATTAAAACAAGTGTGTGTTTTATTTGAGCGACAAACTTCCGAAATTTTCCAAACAAGTTTCTTACTTCTCAAAGAGCTGAAAGTAGAAAACGCAACATGCAACTCTGAATGAAGTTAAACTGGTACAACCCTGCAGCACCGTTTTGCTCTATACTCTGTTACGCAAACTACACACACACACACTTCCCCGCTATGACAGTTGCATTAGAATGAATGAGAATCTCTGAACCAATCACTTTACGGCTTTACGGCTCATCTGTCAGTGCAGCCATTAGACTGCCAACTTCTTGACATTTACCAACAAATTCATATTTCTCACACACACACACCCACACTTGTGTGCACACGTGCTCAAACACACACACACACGGAGAAAGGCGCGCACTCAGTCACCCTGTTGGTCCTCACAGTGGTAGACGTGCTCTCACAAACACCCACACCCGACACACACTGAACGCTTGTTGACATTTTGCCAGCTCTACACATTTTTTTTCTGCCAGGCCTTTTCAAATGAAGGACATGAGATAGAGCCCTGTGACTTAAGACAGATTGATCCGTTCCCACCATAAAACTTGTTTCACGGCCTGCGAAGATGTGCTCCTCTGCGGCGTTGCACACACTTGACACAGACAGATCCAATTCGAGCGGAAAATTTACTCGCCGTCTCTTGTTAGCCCCTTCTCTACAGAGTTTGTGTGCGTAAATTAGATTATGTGAGGTCGGTATAATGGATGGGGGCTGAGCGGGGCCTGAACCGCTGAGAGCTAGTCTGAAAGATTAACCAGACATCACGATTTAGTTATGACACATCTTAAATTAGTCAGTGGAGAAAGGGGGAGTAAACTTTGACCGAAATGCCAAACTGTGTAAACAGCCTGCAAAGAATCAGCTGAAACCACGCGGCAAAATAACTTTTACACAACAGCCTTTTGAACCCTGAGGACAAGGAGAGATTCTTTCTCATGGATCAGATGAATATTAAACAGGGAAATCTGTTTCTAAACTTTCATAGGATGACTATCCAGGCCCATAAAAGCATTTAGGTAACCTATAAGATTATATATAGATTCTTTAAATTCCAATCTACCTCTTCTAATGTTCTTTGAGTGTCATTTGTCTTGTGTGTAATTTGGTTGCTGTAACGCTGCCATTTCTTTCCCTCGTCAGCCAAAGGTGATGCTACAAACCTGCAGAGCGAGGCTGGACATCGAGTCATCCATCACATTAGAAAGGCGAAGTTGTGCACTCTCTTTTAAAGTGGTAAGCTCAACCATGTGTACTTGCGCTAACATTTCCAGTCCTTTCCTCACCACCCAGCAGTCGTCCCCATCTCCTACTGGGGACAACTACTCATCACCTGTGCTTCCCATGTTATGAGTTTAATGTTTGTGACCTATGGTGGGTGTAGTAAACCTGATGGAATCAAAGAAGGAAGTCAGGTTGGGGTGGGATGGATGGGTCGACAAAACATAACATTCATACAACAGACCACTGTCCATTTCCTATATGATCCCAGTAATCAACAGTTGTTTTAACCACCAATTTTGGGGAAGTAATTTGTTAAACCTAAATAATAATCTTCCCAAAAGTAGATTTTGTGCCTCAACTTAAAGAAAACATTCCAATTGACGACACTATATAAAACTACACGGTTGGAGGGCTTGGTGATGACAGAGCATTTCTAGTCTTTCAAAACAACTGAATACTGGGCAGACTTGAGATTTCACACTGACTTCATTACATGTAATAAAGGGGTAATAATCTGTTAATGTTATAAATCCTCCCTTCTTAGGCTTGTCCACTAACTGTTGCTATAACCATGTCACCACGTGTATGTAAAGCATAAGCACATTTCCCCATGTGTGCACCTGGCTGATCGCTGTTAAAGGTGTGCATGACTTGTCGGATTGTTGGTTTCGAAAAGACAAATAAAACTATCACACACATGGAAAGGATCTTTCACCACTTCCAGTCCGGTAGAGGAGCACGTAAAAGGTGAGACCCAAGACTCGTTGGGACACTTCCCTAAATCCTCTGGTGTCCATAGAAACAGGAGTGAGGTCAGCAGAGGTTGGGTCCAATGGGAGGAGGCAACCAGGAGGACAAGAGGTCATGTGTGAAAGCCACAGGAGGTCAGTCCCAAGTGTCCACACAGACGCTCACCAAGCGCTCACACGGCGTAATGAGTATCAGGTATTAATAGAGCTGTATGGACCGGGCCCGGTTTAAGCTAATGAGGCCCGAGGGTTATCAGAGATTCACAGTGATATGACTGTGTTAGAGCGTGAAAGCAGTAAAACACATTCCAGTTTCAAAGTTTCACATTTCGCTGAATCACACCTGATAGATGCTTTCAACTTTGGTCCTAGTTTTGTCCTCAATATGTATCTGCTACAGTATGTTGATATATACTGTATATTCTCATCAAGACTACTCGCTGTTATTTAATGGACTTCTTTCTTGTTGAATGAAATTTTCTATATCGCCACTTCTTAATAATGTTAATATTGTTATTTTTAGCCGTGCTAGTGGCATTGCTTTGGGGATGTCAGTGTTAATCCGCCACATTGCTCCAGACTAAAATAACTCAGCAGCTATTGGATGGATTAACATTACATTTTGGTGATCCCCTCAGTGTCCTGCTGTGACTAACTACAGCCGCACAGAGCTGCTGCTATGTCCTGTTACTTCACAACTCAGTGAATTTATCTACCACAGTATTTTGATGATTTCACTATCTTAATGGGATTTTCTTTTATCTAATGCCCTTTCTTGTTTGTTTAGTTTGATTTTGCTATTCACTTATCTTTTAATGACACTGGACCTGTTTGGAGAAAACAAGTGCAATGTTCAACAGTTACAAAAAAAGAATCTCTTGAAAAGTGAATGACTGAAATCTGGTCAAATTCATTCATCATTCAGGTTCTAAATGAGCCTCCAGATAAACAGTTTAACTGTTCAATGAATATAACTTAGAAGTGATGTAGAAACTTTCATTGCTGTCGTCTGCAACTGCCGAGCCAATAAATCAGGCTTTTAAAAAAAGATTTCACTATAATTTAATTCCCAAAGCAACCTTTTCATTATGTGACATCTACATGTAAAATGATTGGTTTACCTATCTAAATTTCTAAGTTGTTTCAAGGTAACATGAGAGGTCACAGGACCACACACACACACTCTCTCACACACACACACACACACAGTCCTGTGGTTGGGGCTGTAAAGTCACATGATCGAGCAGGGATATGCTGCACGTGTGTTGCCTGTAAAACACTTTGGGACATGTTCTCTGATCCATGACAGAGTGAAGGGCTGCAAGTGGGATCAAGGGGCAGATGGAGCAGGAAAAGAAGCTGTAGACAAAGAAGTTTGTGTGACGTCTGTGTGTGTCTGCGTGTGTGTGTGTGTGTGTGACCATGGCTTCCATGGGGAAATCCAGGCTCATAAGCGTTTGTGATCGATAAAGCTAAAAACTTTCTCAAATTCATTCAGACTAAAAAACAACCTTTGTAAGATCTTTGCAAAATACCTGAAGCTGCTTTAATCAATAATGAATAAAAAAAATGACAACTTGTAATGAAAAAGTTACTGTTCACAGTGAAAGACCTACAGGGAGTTATCTGTTATTTTGGTTTTGCGGCTAAAGACATAACTATTTGGACCTGCTCTCACAGTTCTGATCAGGCAGCTGTTTCACAATAAAAGCATGAATATCCCCACTGTTTGCCACTCACCAGCACCAAACAACCCAGAGGCAGAGTTAGTAACTGGCTGGTGAACATTGATCAACATTTATCAGCAAAGTTGGAGTTGAGACCAAAAACTGAGCTGATAGGAAGAGTGAATATTACATTGATTCATCAGGTGACATGATTTCAAATACATGGTAATTAACACAATCACCTTAACAACTAAATACAGATTACAGCTTGTTTGACAGTATAATGTAGCACTACGTCCAAATTAAATAAGGGCTGAATTATGTTGAAGGTTGGTTAGCTCACATGAACAAGTAGAGCTTCGGTACATTCTGTGGTTTTTCCCAATCTTCATTCATCCCAAGATAATTACAGTTGATTTTCATGCTCTTTTTTTTTAAACACTACCATGACACCAATTAATTAAAGGCTTGGCACGGTTCCAGGGTTACAAACCCGAGGGACAAGATCGACTCAATCAATTCCAAAAAGAACAAATTAGACGAGCAACGTGGAACTCATCCCGTCTCTGCAAACTGAATCCAGTGAATGAATAAAATCCCAAAAAAAGTATTTCTGTTATGGCTCAGCAGTGAACGTCGGGGTGCTGCTGCTCCTGTTATTGGTGGCACTGAGGCTGTGAGAGTGTGTGTGTGTGTGTGTGTGTTTGTGTGTTGTGTCACCAGGGGGGAAAAAGACATCAGACAGTCCCCTGGAGCAGCTGTTGTCCCCAGCATGCCCAATGTTTCACACACACACACACACCACTTTTTTTCTGTCTGCGCTCAAACATACACTACCTACTTTCTTCACCAACCTCCAATCTGTTCCTTTGTGTTTTTCATTTGTGTGTTCAAAGCGCCTTCAGTACACACACACACACAGATTGTTGCCAAGCTTATGCAACCTCACAGAATGCCAAGAGTTGTTCAGGGTGAGCACCTAAAATCCGACATGGTGTGTGTGTGTGTGTGTGTGTGTGTGTGTGTGTGTGTGTGTGTGTGTGTGTGTGTGTGTGTGTGTGTGTGTGTAGGGATCCGGGTCATCATTTACTGTTGAAATTAGGGCCGTAACACCTTCAGACGGCCTCGAGTATAAATTCAGACCATCCCTCTCCACATCTGCTCTGATCAGACCCACGCTCACTTCCACTCCGGCTCATTAGAAATCCTCAGGGGAGTGCTTTTAAACACACGTTCTCCAAGACCGCGGCTACCTCCGACACGTCCACCAGATGTCTTTTTCTACGGTATCAATCTTTCCTCCTCATCCCTCGCTCATCTTTAACCGTTGCCTTTCTGCCTCACCTCATGTCTCTGCTCTGATTTGCTCTCTGGTGTCCCTGGGGGATGAGACGGACAGATGCGCAGCCTTGAACTAAACGAACACACGCACACAGACACAGACACGCAAACATGGCCAGTTATGGTTCACTTTAGGGGACATTACAACCACGTTTGTTCTGTATAAAATTGTCAAAATCAAACTTCTGTTAGAAATGTCAAGAATGAACTTTCACACTGTAGCGAATGAAGTGTTTCCTTTGCCATTTATTCACCGTTCTACTTCATAAACAGAAAGAGGATTCACTTACATGTAGAACACACATTTCAATATAATAATAATTAAGGTGCAAAGAACCCGACATGTTCAACCATACGATGTGTATCTCTTTGTAACCATCATCAAAACATGCAAGAAAATGCCCAAAGCAATCATATATACACACACAGTTAACAGCTTGAAATTTGCATTTTGTATTTGTAAAAAAAGATTTGGTGTGATCGAGTCTTTTGGGAGATTTTGGACCTGAGGGGAGGAAAGAAAGTCATCAGGGGATCAACACATAGGTTCTCAGGGGCTCTTTATAAGAGGTCAGCTCTTTATATGACTCCAAAAGGCGTCTCTTCTTTTATAATCAACACAAAACTGACGAGATCTGGTCAAATTGCAAAAAAGAAACCCCCTATACGACTTTCTTGCAATAGTCAGATAAAATGTTGTTTACTTCTCCTAAAATACAGCTCACACTGATTTTATGACCTTGAAACTTGCATCAATAAATATATACTTTGGAGAGGGATTCGACACCTGGAGCAACTTTTGCATTTTGGTTTCGCTCAAACTGAGAAACATGCTTCAATCATTTTTCATCGAAGGCAGCTGCCAGGCTGAGGCCAGTGCAGGTGCTGTTCTATAGGTGTTTGAATGCGAATGTGAAGAAAAAAAAAGATGAGGAGAAAGTGTCTTAAGCGCGCCAAGAGCCGGCGGCAGGAATTAAACCCTCATTAGGATCTGGCACCACCACACTCTCCCAGTACGTGTGCGCACATGGTACAGATATGACTACACAGTAGCATCTAGGGCTGTGTTGAAGATCACACAACCTGATCAACAGGGTTTTATTCCTGCACATTTATGATTTAGGCGACTAATAGAAAACATGCAAAATGCCTCAGATCGATAAAGCAATGTTATATGACTCACAGGTAACCAGGCATTATTACAGATGCACAATTGCATACAATTGAAAGTTCAGCAAGTGGTGACAGAACAAACTGCACTTCAGAATGAGCTGTTTGTTTAAAACAAATCAAGGCCAACCATTCACCATAAGAACTGAACATGTTCCCTTTGCAAAGCCATTTGTTTATAATATGAATCTACAAAATTAACTGGCACACAAGCAAAACATTTAAAAAAGGGACAGTTTGGCAATTATTCCTTTAAGGTCTAGTCCGATTCTTACATGCAAAATAATTTCACTTTTAAAGTTAAAAACCCTCAGATTTCATTCATACAATTCAATTACGTACCCATTTAATAAATAACCAATTAGATTGTTGTTCTTGAAAAAAATATTTTGACTTTTGACAGATAATAAAGAGGCACAGAGTGAATCAAAACCATGAACAAATAAAAACACAGAATATGCCCAGAAAGCTAATGAAGAATTGTAGTCAAGCTAACACACACACACACACACACACACACACACACACACACACACACACACACACACACACACACACACACACACACACACACACACACACACACACACACACACACACACACACACACACACACACACACACCACACACCTACATTCATTACCCTGAGACTTGCTCTTACCATAACTACAACCCTAACCTTCAACTTTACATTTTTAATAATGTACGTTATGGGGACCTGGTTTTCGTCACTGTAATGTGACTCAAACCAGGTCCTCACAGTATGAGTTATAACCGTGATTTGAATTAGTGACTTAAACACCAACAACTGTTAACCATTTTTGACTATCTAATAAAATGACACTCAAGATTCATATCGTTAAAAAGTCTTTCCAATTCATTTCCTCGTCTTCATTTTCTCCTTTTGTTTGCTCTTGATCTGCTCCTCCTCCGTCCACTGTCATTTTGCACACACCCGACTCTACAGATGCTCGGTAGCAAGTGAAGTCAACAGGACAGACGGTGTAAAGATCGGACACTTTTATCTCTGACAACAGAGGAAGTGCAGGAAGCTGAGTGTTGTGACTCCAGTGAAACTGTGTTAACAAATGCAGCAGCTCGGCTACATGCTACTAAAAGCTGCTAAATATTTCAGAGCATAAGTCAACAACCAGAGCATGCGTTGCTGTTCGGAGGAGCCCCAGTGCTCTGTACGCATGTATGTACCTCACCTGTATTATTAATAATCACTTTTTAGGTTATGAAACTCTGTGATTACATCTGGTCCAACAATATCTACAGTGAGTGTGTGGGTGGTGTTTTTTGAAGAGATGCACGTATTCAACTTCTTCCACTAATACAAAAATTATGTTAAAATAATTACTTGTACTGTCCTCAAATTGTAAATCGTTTAAGAGCAAAGCAGTTGAATTTGGAAGAGAAACATGATGTTGAGGAAGAACTGAGTCTATGTAGTGTAGCTCTGTTGCCGGCTGTTCAGGGTGGATGTTAGCGCAAACCTACTAAATATTTTAAAGATGTAAAAGTAGTGGTGTCTTCCCCCCGTATTCTTTCAGCAGTGGTGGGCCAGACGACAAGAAAACTGCTTTGGAAAATATAAAAATCACTTTAAATATATGGTTTTCCTCCCGAAAAAAATGGATCTGCAAAAGACCCACTGCTTGTATTTTGCGCTGCAGGCTAAACTGTGGGTGGTGTTCATGTTTCGGGCAGCAACAGCTCGTTTTGTGTGTCAAAAATTATTGTAAATGTAACTCAATGACACCTGGAGTTAAGCAATTAATAAAAAGCTCACAGGCAAAACATATCTCCCTCTCTCTCTCTCATTCTTTGTTCATAACTGGAAGCTTTCGGCGGAAAAACGCTGCTCTTTAATTATTTGCAGTCGTGTGTCATTGTGCTAGCAGCTCTATTCACACAGGCGCGCTAAAACACTTTCAACAGCAACGCAACAAAACAAGAGTGATGGTCTAAAAATGAGTTATCGGATAGATAATCAGCAAACAGGAAATACACAGAGACGCGAGTAAAATGTTGCAATAGTGGCGGCATGTGAGCAACAGCCTGAAAGAGCGAGACGCGTTAGTGTCACATGTGCATGGAGGGATTATGAGACAACGGGCCCACGGGCACAATCACGTAAAAGAACTCCTCCGATTCCTACGTCGAAGAAACACCAGCATGTCTGATTTTTGTTCTGTGTCTGTGGTCATTTCTTTTTTTTGGTATCATTTTATGTCTTTTTGAAGTTGTATCTCTTTGTAGTTCTTTTGAACCCCTTTATTCTCATTTCTATCTCTTTAAGATCATGTTGCATCTCTTTGTAGACGTTATATATGTCTTTGTGTATTTTTGCATCATTTAAGTCGTTTTGCATCTCTTTGAGGTTGTATTGCTTCTTTTTGTAGACATTTGGCATCTTTGAGGTCGTTTTTTTTGTTTTGTTTTGTGTCTCTTGTAGTCATTTTGTATTTGTTTTGGTACTTTTGCATTTTTCTCCAAAGTTCCTTATCGTTGTCTTAGTGACCTTCCACAAAGAAACGTTAACAGTCAGTTCCTGGAGCTTCCTTACTCCTCTGGCCCCTTCGCCTTCGCGTGTGCCGGGCCGACGTTTGGTATAAGGTCTGGCATGATGCACAGAAACACATTAAAGCATACACCCGCTCACACACATGCACACACAGCCTGAGGCTGACTAGTGGTTAGCATATGTTCATTGTGGTTGAGAAGCAACAACCTGTTCAGCACCAAGATAACTGACCTCCTCCTGCTTCTCTCTACCGTCCCCTCTGAGGAGCCTAAAGTCTTCTGTGTATGTATGTATGCTGTTGATCCATCATGAGAGCAGCATGTGTCCGCTGTCACCACGTGTCACTCTGTGTGTGTCTAACAGTCAGAACAGCTGCAGCAACACCTCAGGTCCCCAGTCCATGGCCGTCTGAGCCACAGCGAACACAGCCGCCCCGAGCGTGGCAGACAGCCCCCACACTGCCATCTTCACCATCCTGTTCCCAGTCCCCCACAGCTGGCCTCGGTCCCGGGGTAAAGCTGCTTCCATGCCTGAGTGTTGAGAGGCTACGAGCCCAAAACAAGGAGGAGGGTGGGGTCAGACAACGAGGGGAAGAGACATGGAGGGGTCAAGAGGTTTCAGATCGCTCGAAGCTAAACCAAAGGAGGCTCAAGCTGCATTTTGTTATTGGGACTGGAAACAAACCGGGGGTCAAGGAAAGCCAAAAACAATTGGAGTAGAGACAAGGAGGGGCCAAAATATCACAATCCATTAAATATAACAACAACCAATTCTGCACCACTTTAACTAATAACAGCAGCACTTAATTAACCTGAAGGCCAAATGGGTAATGACTTTACTTCAAGTTATACTCAGCAACCAGCTTATTAGGTCCTGCAATAAATTATGGCTTCATTAAGTTTGTAAAGATCAGCGTTTGTTGAAGATGTTTGAGGCTGCAGTTTGAGCTGCTGTTTCGTACTGAGAAGTGTTTCTACTATTTTGCCCACCCATTTATATGAATGAGATTAGATTAAATATTGGATTCGCATCTAAGTATAAAGAAATAAATGACAGTTAAATCAACACAGTTCTAAAACAGCAGAATTAACCACAAACTGAATATAAGAATCTTAATGGAAGTTGGATTAATTTCAGAGCCATTTTATTAAACTACATTAGTTAAAGCTAAAAGGACCAAATACAGATTGAAAAGTCCCTGGAGCAGAGTGGCTCTTTAATTAGGTAGAATAAAAAAAAATAAAAGACTATTGTGTTATCTGTCACAGTGAACACATGATCGAATATTGTTCTTGACAGTACGTGAAAGCTTTTGTCTTCTGCATCATGTGCGGTTTGTGCATGCTGTGTATTCTGTGAATCCCGTCTGCTTAGTTGAAAAGGGACAATGAAAGTTAATTAACATTATCAGATTTAACCACACGGGCAAATTCCATGTGAGTATACGCAACTTAAATCCTGAAAAGTAAGAGAATCTATCTTTGACAATTAAATGTATTTTGATATTTTGAGTGCATCTCAGAGCCGAGAGTATTTAAAAAAGCTATTATTCTGCTGCTATACTACAAAATACGCATACATTGAAATGCAAACTACAAACAGTATCTGTGAGAGTCTATGAGTCTGAAGATGTACATGCCCCCTTGTCTGTCAGGTTTGTTGACCCACAATTCATCGTCTGCCACAGTGAAATCAGGAAATGCCATAGATTCACCCTCTGTATTTCGTCTTAGATGCTGCTAATTGAATTTTGATGAAACTGCAAAGAACGGCGTGCATCAGTTTTAATATTACCACCGTTTGGCCTGAGGGAAATTCCACGACACACTTTTGATTACTCGTACATCACAGACAACGTGTCAGGTGCCGCTAATCAGATTTCCCCAAAACCTATACGGGAATGATGCATCTCTTTGTTCTCTTCTGGCATATTTTAATGTGCACTTGATTGGTCTGATGGGGGTGCTACAACAGTTGTTTACTTGTTATTGATTGGCCCAAAGGCAGCGTTTGTGGGGGGATGACATATTTACTGTTGCCTGGTTTGGGAAGAATTGTTCTCTCATGTAGAGCATCGAAAAGCCAAGACGTGCGGATCCATCGAAAGATTTCGATCAGGTAGAAATGTTTGTTTTCTAAAAATCTCACAATAAATATTCATCTTTTTCCCCCCAACTTCATAGAGAACCTGAGAAGAATTCACGCTTTTCTTCACTCATCTACTGAAGTATGTGGGGATTCCTTCTTCGGAGTCAGTAATAGGATTACAGTTATTTTTACCTTGTCTGGAGGTGGAGGAGCCCTGGGCCCTGGTGAGGCGTTGGAGAACAGAGTCTGGCCTCTGGTGCAGAGTCGAGAGCTGAAACGCTTGGAAGGTGCTGATGGACAGACTAGAGAGGGAGAGAAAAGGGAGGGGGGGGGATGAAAGAGAGGAAGAAGGGAGAATGTCTAAGGCGAAGCACTAACAGAGGGAATTAAATGAGGTGATGGACGTCTGGTAAAGTGACGGATCAAGACAGGTGAGGAAGAGAGTTAGAGGCGATTTGAGAAAAGTGCTAATGCAGTAGCTCTTGTGTATTGGGAGCTGTGCATTATTGGACATCGGTATCTTTCAGTGTCAGTCAGTCGAATCCCCTCGTCAGTGATGTCACTTCCTGCCCTGAACAATGACTGTAAGTAACACTGAAGGGCACTGACAGGGAGAGAGAGACAATGAGAGACTATGGGAAGAGAGAGAGAGTAGTTGTGTCTCTATTTTTGCTTTACACACACACAGACTAAGGTTTGAGTGTGTAAACAGCACTACAAAATCTTGATTGGTGTGTTTTTCTAGCACCCCCTCTTGGTTACTGAGGACATTACATTACATTACAACACCTAAGGCCAACATACCTTTAGTTTAAATTATTGGTCACTAGTGAAAGTACAGGGGAAACTATTATTGCAAAGTGTTTGAAGGTGAAGTGATGAATATGATGAATAAATATGGATGTTATTTTAATCTAACCCTGCCTGGAGCCTTCAATGACGCCCTGTGTGTTTATCAAGCAGTATTATCATTTCTATTAACCATTTTCATTTCAGTAATTGCCTCCTCACCTCTTGCGAGATTGCAGTGCTGCCCGCTTGGCCAGTAATGATGGCGGGTACTGGCTGAAAAGTTCCTGCGACCGAGGGATCAGAAGTTCGTATGGGAGGTCCTGAGGGATGCGCGACAGGAGGTGGTGGACCATGGCCATGTCGCACTCAGTCTGCTTCACCGCCTTCTCTCTGTGCAACACAATCTGAGGAGGAGAGGATGAGGAGTTAAATGTTTTCACCCTGAGGTACGAGAATGTGGTAAGATATGAATTACAGTCTACGTGTTGTACTTTGGCTGTTTTTCAGTTCCACTTGTGAGGCAGAGCAAGTGCACGGCGGTGAGACAGGCAGATGAAGAGTTAACAACCCCCCCATGCTGTGCGCTGTACTCAGCCTTGGAGGAAACATGAACTACATTCTGCTTTGTTGTTTCACACACTTCAAACAGAGCTCTCCCTCTGCCCAGCCTCTACACACACACACAAACACACACAAACATTTGCAAACAAACAAAATGTACACAACACTAAACATACTCAAAACCCTTCATGTAAATAAAAGGGGCCTCATCAAACACAAATATACAGCAAGAACTAAAAAGACACATGTACACACACAAAATAAATGATTTTCACGAGCACATGTGTAGATGGACTGTATATAAAGATGGCGGAGAAAAGTGTATTTCATGTGTACTTTGACTTTTATTTTGGTCTATATCCAAATCACTAACATGGAGGAGACAGGGTTTATGACCTATACTGCAGCCAGCCACCAGATGGCAATCAAAATGCTTTGGCTTCCCTTTTGGGGAGCTGTCATGTCATCCATCTTTATTAACAGTCTATGATTCACATACGTCTGCACCAAGCAGTAATTATGAACGAGTGTGAGACTGAAGACTCTACTCCAGAGTGAGACAAGGACAGAAACATAAAAAAACCACTTTGACTTTGTCATCTGTTTCTCCTCCTTCTCCATCATATATCAGTCAGTTCTTCTCCTCATCATTCTGCTTCCTCCTTTATCCCCTTTCTACCTCTCCCTCCATAGTTCTGTACCCTTCTTTCACTCTCTCTCTCTCATCTGTTCATTAGGAGGTATCTAATTAACTAGTCCAGTGACTTCACAGTGCTCTGCCTCACTCTGTGAATGAGTGTGTGTGTGTGTGTGTGTGTGTGTGTGTGTGTGTGTGTGTGTGTGTGTGTGTGTGTGTGTGTGTGTGTGTGTGTGTGTGTGTGTGTGTGTGTGTGTGTGTGTGTGTGTGTGTGTGTGTGTGTGTAGCCCCTGCCTCTTGCGGTCAGCTTGTCATCTTACCGTGGCAGCCAGGTAGATGGGCATCAGAGGGTGTGACGCCAGGAAGAAGTCGTAGAGTCTGAGTGTGTGTTTGAACTCGGACAGGACGTGGCCGTACCATGTGATGAGCCAGGACAGTGCAAAGATGGTTCCCACCTCCGCTCTACAAGAATAGGGAAAGAACACAGAAGCCACTGATGTTTAAAGACAGTCTGACATGATATTCTTATAGAAACCCTTTTATGTCTGTTTTTAAATGTTGTCCTGTCTTTCCTTTATATCTCATCTTTACTCAAAACAATGTAGATGCTTTTTTAAATTTTTGCAATTCCGCCACACAACACAGTGATGAGCTTTCTGTGAAACAAGCAGAGGAAAATCAGCACTTTGCTGCCCTCTAGTGTTTATTCCATTACATCACCTTCCTTTTAGCAGACAGGTTCATCCAAAGTTTCAGAATTGACAGGAACAAAACTAGCTGCAATTTAAAAAAAATCCAGAGTTGTATCTCTTTAAAAAACGACTAAAAGTGTGCTTAGTGTTTTAAGAAATTAGATGTATGCAAGTGCTGATATCCACAGGTATCATCAACAGTGCATTTTACTAAATGGTGTCTTTTGTGTACCTGATCATGAAGTCATGCAGCTCTGCATCGACTTGCTCCAGTATAGGCATCAGGTAGTTTAGAATGTGTTTAGTACTGTCCATGGTAGGATCCATGAAATCCCTGCACACAGACAAGAGAGACAGAAGTTATATGAATAAAATAACTTGGCATGTAAAAAAAAAAATCTAAAATCCGAGATTCTGGATAATTGTACAACCTGAGGTGATAATTGGAGAGTGTGTCCAACATGGCAAAGGCCATTCGCTCCCCAACAACCAGCAGGAGAGTGACGGCCACGTCATGGTAGCCCTGGTAGTAATGGAGCTGAGGGTTACGTTTCAAAACCTTCAGTATGATGTCGATCAGCTGCTCCTGAAGCACGGCTCTCTCTGCGGCCGGCATTCCTGAGGATCAGCAGGTTCAACCACAGACAATCTAGTTAAACATGGTTCTCTCAGAGACTGATAAAGCCTGGGCAGCCACACGAGGGAAGAACTAACACTATGTAACTTTTTCATAACAGTGTTTTGCAATTCATGTTCTTCATGACCATCACCCCTCTCCTTTATTTTCTGTGTATTTTGTGCAACGACAACACATTCTAACAAAAAACCTGAGAAACGCTTGTGTTCATCACAGTTAATCATGTCTTTGGCAGCATTGTGAAAAGTTCAGCACACATTATTAATCCCAATCTGGCTGCTGACATCCAGGATTTTATACGGGCTGCTTGTGGCATAAAAGTTCCTTGTACAACATGTGTATAAATATCCATTTTAAATATATTTTTCATATTCAGATTTGTTGAGGAGCTCGAAATCAACTAAATTAAGGATTTAATATGTTTAATCAAGCTTTCCCTCATTTCCTGCTGTTTTTCTTTATTTCAGCCAATTTATCCAAAAATCCACAACTAACCGATTAAATCGACTCCCTCACATTTACGTAAGATACCTTTCTCTGTTGCTTCCCTTACTGACACCACAGGCTTTCTTCAGACACAAAAGTCAAGCCCTGGTGGAGCTCTCGGCTGATTAATTATTAACCTTTGCCAGATATCTGCATGTTGCTGTACAGTACAGGGGGTACATTGTGATAAATGGCACTGTGCACTATGCTGCTATCTTTAGAGATTGCACACACAGGGACACAGAGACACACACCTTTAGGGAACCGCTTCATGGATCTCCTGACATCCAGGAGCACCTGGTTGTAGTCTTTGTGGTTTTCCCTCACATCTCGACCTGCAACAGAAGAAATGCTGCTATTATAACTGTAACTACTACCTGCAGAAACAGTAGTATCTTGTAGTATTCTGACAACCAGTGTATATTTATATCAATCAACCACTAACCAGGTTTGTGTGGTAGATCATAGACATTGATGTTCAGTAGTTTGGGCCAAACCTTCCTCCTGAGCTCATCAGTGAGGAGTCCACCTTTACTGCCTGCTGTTCTCCTCAGGGTCTCAATGTCGACTGGATCACTGCACAATGAAAAGTCAGGATTGGAAAATATTGCACGACCTTAAAGTCTGGCCATTAAGCAAAAAGACTTAAACCTTGACTTGCTTTAGTCTAATTCAGTTGCTCTGTTCCCTCTAAATCTTTCTGTAGCATCTGTCCTGAACCTCCAATATATCATGTGTCCACTTGTTTAAGGTGAATCGACAACTATTGTTTTTATATTGTTCAGCTGATTGTAAGACGTGTGTTATGTGACTGCATTGATCTTGTTCTCCTCTTTGTGAGCTTTCCTGCACCATTTCACATATCATCTCACATGCCTCCTCCTCATGATCCCCATCGCACTATTCCTCTGGGCACGTGTGAGTAATCTTCATGTGTGAAATTAGCTTAGCAGGGAGCGATGAAGGTCACTGTGCAGCGGAGAAATTGCATGCCATCTAATTGTGGAACGGCGAGTTGGACGAGCGGAGGGACAAGCATTTCCAGTTGGGAAAAACACAATGAGGCCTGTTGCTCTGGTGCTAATGGAAACATGAAAACCTATTTGGATTCTAAAAACTGGTGATTTAAGGACATTTTGGTTGAAATGTATTGATTGATGACAACATTATATTAACTGGGTAAATCTTAACACCCAATGTGTTGTGTACACTGAATGTGTTTAAAAGGGTGTTGTATTTCAGAGCTAGAACACTGTATACATTTTTTATATATTAAAGAGACTTTCTTCATCAAAATCAGATGACCTCAATTACCTGTAAAATAGCTCAATAATGTGTAACTAGAGCAGTTCTAAATGAGAAAATAAAATTAGCTTTAAAAGGGTTTAAAAATAAAATGACCTCTCACATGGCGTACAGAGCAGAACAAAGAATCAGTGTGCTTAATGGTCAAGCTGTAAAAGAAAATAAGATTATAACCTGATCAAAGCCTGATGGATCTCAACCAACTTCTGCTTCCTCCCACAATCTGCTTCTGTAAAGGAGGGACAAGGATGAGAGGATGACAGATATCAAATAGGGTGAAAAACAGCAGGGATGATGAAGAGGGAAGGAAACAATGGAGAGATGAAAGAAAGAAAGAGAGAAGATAGAGGGGGGGAGACAGAAGAGGGGGAAAAAGAAGAGAGGATGAGGGACAGGGAGAGTAACAATGAAAGAGAAGAAGTAACAGACTCTAGGAAATATCTGAATTAAACACGAAAAGACAAATTCACTCATTAGTAGCCCTGCAGGCTTATTTTTATACCCAAATGATTTGCTTATTATTTTCTTGGTAAATAAATTCATTATTTGGCATTAGGGCGGGGCAATGTAATGATATCAGTAATTATAGCACCATAAAGTGAATCAATAACAATACGACCAAGGTTGTTATTATATATATATATATTAAAATATAAAGGGTATATACAGAAACAGAAACCACAACCTTCATTCAGGAAGGAGCATATGGGTCATTTAAAAAAAAAAACATGCATATATTTGCATGTTAAAATGCTGCAACCAACATTTTTGGCCATTTTATCAAAGCATTAATCAAAACTATTTCTTAATCATCGTTTGTCGACTGCATTTAATGAAAATTTTACAAGTCCTTTCAGCTCTATTCAGAAGTTTATAGTGTCAAGATCTGGAACAAACAAACTAGTTGAACTGTTGAATAAAGAAGTTTGGATGAGATTCAAAACATGAGTTAAAGTGTTTTGAACGTCCAAACAAAACCCCAGTGTCTAAAGATGAAACCAGTGATTAACAGTTGTCTCTTGGCTGAAAGAGAAGAAGGATAGTTTCCATCTCTTCAGCTTTAGGTGTCCATGTTGGCTCTGACACACACGCTGTCCCCACAGAGGCTGTCCCCACACAGGCTGTCCCCACAGAGGCTGCCACGCAGGCACCACCTGTAGATGTGTGGTGTTTCAGTTTCCTCTCACAAACACTCGTGTAAAGATTGGATGCAGGTTAGAAACATGCAGCAGGTGATTCAGTGTCGCTCTGTGTCAGCTGCACTTATAGTATTAAGTTCACTGACACTTTAAACACATGGTTTACAGTCTGACCCAGTTTCTGTCTGTGCAGACACTCGATGGAGATGTATAAATACACAGGCGGGGTTACACCGAGAGAGTTTGGTTTGTGTAACTAGTCTGAATTCACATTTATTTCACCTTTATTAACTACTCAGCTGCTTTATTTGTGTGTTTGACTCACCTCTCGAGGCAGATCCATTCCCATTCACCGCAAACCCCGCGTCTTGTTTCTTCCTCTTGAGCCTTTTCATCCCTTTTTAAAAACTGACGACCGGAGAAGAAAGTTCGTGTCGCGTCATGGACGAAGAGTGAAAACTGTGTTATTTAACAGATACAAACACCATGAACACACCAGACTGAGCCCAGCTGCCTGATACAGGAAGCAGCTGGAAGTGTCATCAGCCCGGCGCGCTGCAATTGGTCGAAAATCACACGTGACGCAGCGCACGCATGCTATTGGCTTTCGTCCGACTCGAGCTGCAAACTGATCATACACGTCTACAGCTGCTTATTATTATTTATAATAAGTATTTATTAGCACCTTTCTCAACAAAGTAACATATTGCTTCACAAGAGGATAAAACAACAATAAAAAAACCTCTGGCTTCACTTTAGTGAGCTGTCATGTCATCTAGTTTATGTGTCTGATATGTGTTTGATAATCTGTATCATATTCATTATCCTTGCTTGGAAACCAGATTGAAATTGACATGGTTTACAGATGTGTTGTATAAAAAAATAAAAATAATGATGTATCTGCAATGATCCTTATGACTCAGCATTATTTTGTCTAATGCTCTCGGCCTAGATTGTTGCTGATCCAGCCCTTTTCACCAGTTTGAACATCTGTAATAGTGACAATGCAACTCATAAAGTCCAGTTTTCCACTTGTTCTATTATTATTATTATAACCCAACTGTTCTCCTCTTCCTAGTCACTACTGCGAGTTCTCGCGATACTCAGGATACTAGCAATAGACATTTAGGCTAAAAACATGGTGTAAATGATGCCGTTTCAAATCAGATTTGAATGTGGTGGCTTACGGACACTTGGATGACACCACAGGAGCAGTATGGAGGTATTTTCTGTTTTTTCTGTTTGAAGAAGTGGTCGCCATCTGTTTACCCCTGAGTGTTTTGTGGACTCAACCACTTCGCCCACCCCTCCATCATAGCGGGGAGTAGATAATGAGTGAATTTTCATTTTTGGGTGAACTATCCCTTTAAGAGAATTAATACAAAATGTAAAATAAAGATTTAAAATTAATTGTGGGATTTTCCACCAGCAGAATGTTGTTTTCACGTCATAGTCCTGCAACAATGACGTCATTACCAGTGTAAAGAAAATACACCGTAATAAGTATCTGAAAGCGACTTTTTTCTTGTGCCCATGAGCTTAATATATACATTTATAATATATATTTAAAAAATATCTATTCAGTGAAGTAGTGGTTAGTGTCTAAGGTTCGGATTTTACAATGGCCGAAGATATGAGCAGGAAATCCCAGTATTGTGAAGCAGATCCGGAACTTGTGCAAACCTGGCAACCCTGCTGTCAAACTGCACCTTGAGCGGATGAAGCTCCTCCAGCGGAGTCACCGCTGACTCACCGGCTCTCCCCGCGCAGCACACGCTTCATATCAGGTTGAGCAGCGATGAGAGGCGGGCAGATGTGAGACGACAGCCACAGGAATGAGCGACAGAGCCGATGCGAGAGGGCCCGTATCCCGCCGGAGGAGGACGACCATCTCCGGTGCTGCTGCTGCTGCTGCTGCTGCCGGCGGCGGCGGAGCGGCGGCGGCGGGGAGGCAAGCCAACGGCAGCAAGTTGCACGACGCGGGGGAGAAACCTCGACAGCATCCGGCTAAATCCAAAACAGAGGACGAGGTGCAGGGACACGCGGGGGACAGCAGAGAGGTGTCCCGGCAGCAGCTCCCCGACAGCCCGAGGAAAGAGACGAGTGCAGCGGAGGACATCAGCGAGAGACTCAGGTAAACAGTGATTGGAAAACAAGTTATCCTCCATTTCTCAGGTTTCACGGATCTGTCACCAATTAGCTTCTCTGGGATTAAACGGTCCAAACATGACAAGTGCAGCTATGGTGGCTTTTGATTTAGGGTTAGTATCACGTGGAAAGAGAAGCAAGAGCTGTAAGCTAATGTGCAATATCACTTAATTTCTAATATCACTTCAATATCCCTGAATGTGTAATATCACTTCAATACCATTTCATTTTTAATATCACTTCAATATCCCTGAATGTGCAACATCACTTCATGTCATATATCACGTCAATAACACTTCATGTGTATTTATATATACAATATCATGTACTATATTATATTAATATAATTTGCAATATTAGTTGTATTATTTCATGTGCGATATCACCTCCACTATTATCATGTACAGTATTGCAATATTAGAGTCATTATCATGTGCAATATTTGCTTCTCATTTGTCTTTTCCAATACTACTTCATCTATTTTATTTTTTATCTAGTTTTAGTAGTTTTTCCTTCATATTTGTATGTTTTTTTAGCTTAACTTACATATATTCTTATATATATATATTAAGGCACTGATCCTCTTACTCCTCATTACACTTGATATTTTTATACTTTGCCTATTGTTACATTGTTATGTTATTCTTTGTTGTTAAAGCTATGACTTTATCTGGCACAAGAATTTCCTTGCAACCAAGAAGCGGAAATTAAGCGATTGTAGTACTACTGCTGTAGTACTACTAGTAATACTGGACTTTTCTCCTTCTAGATGAGTAGTGTCACTTCCTGAACTATACACTTACTGACAAACAACAATGGCATGTGCTTTTGCAATACTGTGACTACGTCTCTATCTGCACGTTCTGCTGCTGGTCTTGCTCAATGAACCCGTCAGCTCTTCCCTCTGACTTTCTATTATTTCGGTCTTCTTACTTCTTTTCGAATTCGCCCTCCTTCTTACTATAACGTTCTTTCCTTCCTGCTCTCCTCTCCTTTATCGTTAGTCTCCTCTCTGTTTCTTCTCGGTCACGTATGGTTGTGTAAAGGTTATTGCCTAACCTCAGTTTTAACACTGTAAAATACCTTTCACCTAAATTTTCACAATTTTTCATTGTCTGCTGCAACATCGTGTGATTCATTCATTTCAAATAAAATGTTATAGACTAAGTTGCTTCACAAGTTGCTTAATAATCCAGTTTGGGGGTTTCTTCATTGACCTTTTGACGGTCAGGTAAATTAAAGTAAATGCATCAAACCAGAAACACAAAAATTCGAAAAACACACAAAGTATAAAAAATATACAACTAATAAAAAGGACAAGAAACCAAAGAAAAAATATTTATACTAAAATATTTTACAGAACTATGAATGTACATTCGAAGATATGGTGACTTATGAGTTGACCTTCTCTGGGTGAATTAATATTGTGTATAAGATATGAATAATACAGCCTCCTCAAATTCAAACCACTTAAATTTTAAATCAATGCGTCTGGTTTCTTCACAGTGGTATTTCTAAGTATTTGTGATTTCAACAAACAGTCCAGTGTTTCTTAACTGAGGTTGGAAAGTTACTAATCTGCACAGTGATCTAATCCCTGAGGTCGTGATTATGCAAAGGTCAGGAACCCAGAAGTCTTTTGTAAGAACTGTCCGCTCTGTGTTTTCCTGCAGCTGTCACGTCCTGCAGGAGTCTCTCTTGAGCTCGGCCAGTGGCTACAGCAACTACAGGGGAATCCTCAACTGGTGTGTTGTCATGCTGGTGAGTAATATGTCCATTTAGTACTGAACATGTTCTTTGACTTCCAAAACAGCACACCATCAGCAATGTAAACCCTGACAAGGCAGAACATTGTTTATGTGTTTATGAGACTAGAAATGACTCGTACATCTGTATTGATTCTTACATCTATCTGTACACATATACCTCAGATAGTAAACAGCAAAACATTCAACAAACTGTCTTGTGTTTCTTAGCTGAGGTTTGAGAGTTTCCAGTTTGCACAGTGATTTAATCCCAGAGATCATCACCATGCGAAAGGCAGGAAGGGTGATAAAGAGCTGGAACTACCCAGAAGTCATCAGGAAAACTATTGTTTCCATGAGATTATTCTGTAACTAATCATAATGAGGCTTGACTCCTCCTGCAGCTGGTTTCCGTCCCGTCTCAGGCCTTTTGCTGCTTGTCCTCCCCAATTCATGCTTCTACTGTCAACAGAGGTAAAATGCCCCCAAAAATATATCTTTAAAAAATACAGAGGAGTTTAAATCCACAATTAACTCTCTGGGTTCTTCAACTTTCACACAAGAGCCCAAACCAGTCTATAAACTTGAAAGGAATAATAATGATGACAACTAAATCTCCGCTAGAGCAAAGTGAAAGAATTCCTGGATCTGCTCCAGAATATAATGGGATCCTCTTTGGGTCATGCCACACTTTGGGTCATGCCACTTCATGGAAACCAGGTCAGTAGTTTTTGAGTAACCTGCTGACAGAGACACAAATAAAACACACAGGATATAACACTGCTTCGCACAACAGCACATTTGAACTTGCAGGACGTCTTCGGGCGGCTGCTTTAACCACAAAAGTGACAGTATAACTCCACTTCCTCCTGGGACTCGGGATTAGTTGAGCCTGTTACAGTGGCGTGTCTCTGTGTGTTTAAGTGTGAGGAGTCTGATAAGTTGCTTTTGTTGTGTTGTCACGGTTCACACCAGCACATTAACCACATATGTAAGTCAGCAGTTGCTTTTGTTTTGTCCTTGTTTGACATTTCCCATATTGAAATGTAAATGGGTGGTTGCTTAACATATTGCTCAATATTCCAGCTTCGGGGTCAGTTTGGGTTACCTGGAAATTTTCATTTCTACAATTCAGATCAATGGGGTTGATGAGCTTCAGCATGATCTCAGGTTACAGTTTGCTTTGTGAGATGAACTTTCCCTCCCATCAGGAGTAGACATTTTGTCTCCTGCGTGTGTATCAAGGGTGAATTACAATCCACTACAGTTCATGCTCACAAATATTTGCTGTAACAAGCTCAGAGGAATCTCTTACAAGCAGCATCAGAAAATGAGAGAAAAGCTGCTCACTCCAAATGACAACAAAATAAACCAAAAATAGCTCCTTCACATATGCAGCCACGCTGTTGCAGATGCAAAGGGAAATAGGTGAGCTTCAGGATTTACTGTAGAGTCCATGAGAAGTGAGATTCTGATTTTGGCTGCTTCAATCTTGCGTCAGATGCAGAATCCCACAGTCTCAGATGAAGTTGCAACACTCATGTGTCCGGGGCTGAGGTCACTTAAGGACAATAAGGCCTTCCTCAGAGATATAAACTGTCTGCCCTGTTCCAGTGGCTGTGTGTGTGTGTGTGTGTGTGTGTGTGTGTCTGTAGTTTTGAGGGCCAATTTTGGTTCAATACAATCATTGTGAGGACATTTCAGCTGGTCCTCCCAAATTCAATGGGCTGTTTGAGGGTTAAGACTTGGTTTTAGGCTTAGGGTTAGAACTAGGTTAGGGGCCAAGGAATGCATTATGTTAATGAGTGTCCTCACAACTACAGAGAGACGTGCATGTGTGTGTGCCAGTTAATTTAATAGGCCCCATATCCTGTTAGCTGCAATCCTACTGAATTTGAAATGGATCCGACTATAAATAGAGCAGCTTACTGTCTGCATGTTGTGAACTTGTGGATGTGTGTTTGCAATATATTTTGGGTGATTTTATTTGAATCAAGCCTCACTTTGCAGCTTTCTGACAGGATTAATCTCAGCTTTGAAAGTTTATATGTCTGTGACGACCACATTCTCCCCTCTGTGGCCACTAGGGGCCTGGGTCAGACAGTTTTGGGAATAGACGCAAGAGCTTGAGGTAGAACCACTGGGTCTTGTGTTTCTGGGTCTGTGTGGGTGTGTGAGTGTGTGAACACGATTAAAGCTTGCATGTGCAATTTGTCCTTGATAAGCAGGACCAGAATGTCAGCCCCACAAGTGCATGTCTAAGAGATTAGTCGTGATATTTAAACTCCTTCTTCTTTACAGCCTGAATATTTACAGATATTACTCATGGTTACAATTAATACACAACGTTAGAGTGTAAGAAATAGAAACTCCGGCTTTGTGCCTCTGGGATTTTCCCACGTGTTAACGAGGGAATTTATAAGTGACTTAAACCTGATCTGAGGGATCTACTGGCAGAAATTAAATTTATAATATCCATCATTATCTTTTCATTAGTGTATAATCATTGAAATTGAGAAGCATTGTATTTTCATTTGCTTAGAATGATCCCTTCATATCTACAAGAGCTGCACATGGTTCAGTTTTACCTAGATTAGCAGATATTTGGAATACGACACGGTGTTGATCCTCGGTAAGAAATAAATCCTCCCAGGATGTAAACCACTGGTGCTTCTGCAGCTTCATATCACTGATCCTTCTGGTGTTCGGCCAAATGGACCATGTGTCGGGCTGAAATGACCTCAGGCTGACAGGGCCAGACAAGAGCAAAGCAAAAACTTCACACAGCCAGCTGCAAATCAGTTTCAGAGCATGAAACAAGACACTTAAAGCGGACGATGTGAAAATGAATTGTTTGTTCTCTTGGTCTTTCTACAATATATTTTCGATCATGAGTCTAAATGACCGATTGGTTATGAAAACCTTTAACAGAATGTAAAACTTTTGATTGACACAATCATATCAGTGCAGTTGTATATTCACAGATGATATTCATGGCATGTGCATATATATGTTGAATTTTTATAACTGGATTATTACTGGTTTAAAAATCAAGCGATTTATATGGGAAAAGATGTTGAACTTTGCTTTTTATGCTGGAAGAAATGACTTACCCTAACCCTAACCCTAACCCTTTTTGAAATAATTAATAGATTGAGATTTGAACTAAAACCAAGCACGCAGGTCACAGTTGTCTCTGTGCATGTTAAGTTTATATTTCTGAACACAAAGGAACCTACGTAAACAACATTTTTATAAATACAATGGATAATACTGACTTTTAAATAATTTCATACAGCTTTCTTAACTGCAGCTAATAGTTTAAAACTGGACAGAAATGCTTCTACAGCCTGGGTTCACTTCATTTACCCCCTGCAGACGTGTCTTTGAGCAAGAAACTGAACTCCTGCCAACTCCCTGTGTGCTGCTCTGAACTTTGAACTCTGACCTTCCTGTGGACGGGGATGAGAGAACAGGCACAATTTTGCCATTTTCAATGTTGCACAGTTGGACTTTGCAATGTTATACGTGACGTTGTTCTCGTGTCCACACTGAAGGTTACGCTCAGTGGTTCAGGCGACATTCATAGTTGGATTAAAAATCACATCGCTGCGGAGCCTTGGCAGACGAGTGTGTAACAACAACCTCCTCATGTATCACTGTCGTCATTATCTGGACTGTGTCTTAAACTCATAAACCTTACTGCCATAAAAATGATCTAAGAAATGTGTATATACTATACACATGCATGTTGCCTCTCTGTATGTTGAGTGCAGATCAGTGTGAGCTCAGATAATTGATGACTGAGATAAAGCTGGACCCCGGACCTTGAACTATAAAACATAATATAATAATAAACTTTTCAGCAGAGGGAGCAGCAGCAGGTTGGAACAGGAATCGAGGTTTGATGGTTACAGGAACGTGTGGCTAAGTTTAGGCAGGAAGCTCATCTGATCTTCATATCAGACACAAACAGACACGTCTCAGCGTGTAGCTTTTATACTGCAAGTGTCCCACTCTCCAGACGCTTTCTTCCACGTTTTAACTGTTGAAAGGCACCAGACCGTTCCTATTCCTGTTCAAGACATTTAAATCTGCAGATTAATCATGAGCTGAGCTGTATGCAAAGAAAATGATCAGCCAGATTTATCACTAAGTATTTTTAGCCTGTAAACAAAGGCCAGATTCAGTGAATGGCCACTTACATGACAACCTTATACTCAAGCATGTTATATACCTATAGACGGCTAAAAATTAAAAAGCAAAGGCAGCACATTAACCGTGCAAAATGTTTTTTTAACAAATAAATATATTATAAAATATAAATAAATATATTCAATATTTTTCTCTATTAAACAAATATTATGGGAATGCCTCCAATAAGAGAATTTCTTCAAATGTGCTATTAAAGTTCACTTGTACTAAAAGATAAACTGATAATATTTTCGTGGTCGAAGGTCACAGTGACCTCATTTAGTTGTTGACATGATACATCAGGAACAACCGTAGTGAATTTCATAACATCTGGCACAAAGGTCAAAGGTCACTGTGACCTCTAAAGCTCACAAAAATGTTTTTGATATCTCAAGTCTGCAACTGCACCGGTTGGCGGGGGGGGGGTATTTCTATTTAAAATGTATCTCGTATGATTGTAGTTGTGACTGTGATTGATTCTCTTGTGGCTCTTGTGTCGTCTCCTCCAGGTGCTGAGTAATGCACGTCTCTTCTTGGAGAACATTATAAAGTGAGTACTCAGCTGAAGCATTCCCTGACTCCACCAAACTCGTACCTACACACAACATAACAATTTAATAATATACATTGATCTGAACCACTCAAGACTTATTCTGACAGTACCATTTTAAAAATTATCACTTGTGGGATCAATAACTTCAATTCTCTCTCTCCTCATCCAGGTATGGCATCTTGGTCGACCCTATCCAGGTGGTGTCTCTCTTCTTAAAGGACCCCTATAGCTGGCCAGCAGCTTGCCTGATCATTGGTACAGACCTTATATTTTACTACATCAATATTATGTAAATATATTGTGAATGACTTTGAGCCTGTTCATGTTGAACTGACCAAACAAGTGCTGTGTCTTTATCACCTTTACATCTAGTTAATCAGATTAACATTGTTCCCTGTGTACGACAGAACAGATTATTTGACCTTTTACCTGCTAACAGAGGGTTGACCCCTGACATTATTTCCTCAGCTAATATAGTATGGTCTGATGCAATGAAATAAACTTAACATCATCAGTTTGTGTTGCTGTAGTAAAAAAAATTAAAAGATTCTATGTTCTGTGTTTCAGCATCAAATGTGTGCATCTTAGTCGCCCTGTACACAGAGAGACGTCTGGCTGTGGTGAGTCTCCACAGGGATTTTCATACTTTATTTGCATATTGGACAAAAACATTTATTGACATCCTGTGATCAAATTTCGGCAAAGTTGAATTATTTCTCCAATTCACAAACATGTTTCTTTATTTTGAACTCTGCTGATAAAAATGCTGTAAACCTTGACTCCACCTTTGTTTGTCTCCAGAAGACCAAACGTTGGCGTTATAATAATATTTGTTCACTGTCAGATGAGCTGTAAAAGAATGTGTAGGCTTGTTTTTAACTTTGTCAGTCGTGTATCTCCCATTTGTTAGAAACAGGATCTTAACACTTTCCTTAAGTCAACAATTTAAATTCCCCATTCCAGCACCTGCCCTTTTTATACCTGCTCTTAACCTTGATAAGAACAACACTGCTGATCCAGATTAGATTATAAAACGGACGTGGTATTTTATTTGAAAGAAGTATGAGTCCTCGTGTTGCACAGTCGAGAAACTTTGATTTTCACTCCTTGATCGACTCCTTCTTTCATCTTTTCAGGGCACCATCTCCAAAACAACAGGACTGATCATTCACATTTTTAACCTGATGTCTTTGTTGATCGTCCCTTCAGCCACAGTGCTCTCTGTGACCTCCATTACCCCAGGTACATATAAATAGATACAGGAGATTTATTATATGACATATACATGTAAAGCATCTTTAATAAGAGTGTTAATGTGCATATTTTGATGCTCAGTCAAAAATATGTGTCAGTTGCTTCAGAAATGACAATCAAATGATAAGAGATGTAAAGTGATGCCCTTTCATCTATATTTTATTGCTCTTAGTCAATAGCTGTGTGTGTGTGTGTGTGTGTGTGTGTGTGTGTGTGTGTGTGTGTGTGTGTGTGTGTGTGTGTGTGTGTGTGTGTGTGTGTACACGTGTCAGTGGGTGGCGTCCTGTCCCTAGGTGTTTACACAGTGCTGCTTCTCAAGCTGTACTCCTACCAAGACACCAACAGGTGGTGTAGAGAAATCAGACAAGCCAAAGCCAAAAAACTGACACGATCCTACTCATGTAAGTACAAACACACACACACACACACATGCAGCAAATGTTGAATCTTCTCGACCAAGGCCTAGAAACTGCTCATGATCCTGTGAATAAATTAAAGAAAGGATTCACACTGACCAGGATGTTCATTTTGACTTTGACTTTTCTGTACTGTTACTACCACCTAGTGGTAAACTTCAGGTTTTGGGCCCAAACACACAGTTTCAAATAGATACAGATAGTTAATATCTGTCTTTAACAGCTTTAACACCGTTTGTATTTTGACGTTATTTAAAATCTTGAATATGAATGCAACATGATGACTTTCTGTCTAGACATCGCATGAGTAGCCCTTAAAATTCCATTTTCATTTTTCAGGAACAACTGTAGAAAAATATGAGAGTCAATAGAGAATTATCTCATAAGAGAAACCTGCAGTTTGTTACAGTCTGTATTTGTGTGTTTCTCAGGTCCGTCTGTGGCTCAGTCCAATGGCTCAGCAGTTCACACTCATGTCTCCTACCCAGGCAACCTCACCCACAGAGGTGACGCCATGACGCCTGCACACACATGAAGTGCACAGTTTATAATGAAACATTTCAATAATGAACATTATTAATACTCTATTTCTTTGTTTGTCTTCAGACATGTACTACTTTGTGTTTGCCCCGACTCTCTGCTACCAGCTCAACTTCCCACGGTCACCACGAATACGTAAGAGGTTCCTGATGAGGAGACTTTTTGAAATGGTGAGAGGGAAAACACACACACACACACACACACACACACACACACGCACACACACACACACACACACAGCACACACACACACACACACGCACACACACACACACACACACACACCAGCACAGTTAACGATACAATACGAACCGACTTGCATGCATGTTTTGTTTCAATCATAACTCGCTCTTTCTTGCAGCTTTTCTTCATACAGCTGTTGGTGGGATTGATACAGCAGGTATGTACAATATTTATTTATAACACACAACAAAGACAGTCATTCAGAATTTACACCACACACACACACACAATAAAACTTTTTTCAAACAAACTTTATTCCTGAAGCAGCTTTCCAAACCAGAGGAACAAATGCTTCACAAAATGAAATATAATTGCAAAGATAGCAAATCATATCATCAGCAAAACAATGACATATAAATATAAAAACGATACAAACTACTTGAATCAAAGTCTTTTCATATTTAAACAACATTAATTCATTGAAATGTGTGTTTTTCAGTGGATGGTTCCCACTATACAGAACTCAATGAAACCGTTCCAGGTGAGTACTGTATAAACACACACTTAACCCCTATATGTTGTCAATATATACACCTTTACTGCAGCCCTGCTAACAACCTCTGGCCTAAATTGAAATCATATACTGTCATTTTAATCGTCTCAGTATCGACAATAATACATAAAGACTCTTTATAACGTTATATTCTTGTGTCTCTCAGGAGATGGACTTTTCCCGGATGGTGGAGCGCCTGTTGAAATTAGCAGTGAGTATCATCACAGGGTCGAACAGGACAAACATCAATGACCTTTTCATAACTTTAAAAAACAAGAAACATATGTTGAGGTAAATCAAGATACAGCACTTCACACATGTGGCTCAGGAGGTTGAGCGTCTTCTAATGAACGTGTGTGTGGAGTATATGAGATATAGAGAGACGCTGTATGAATTTGTGATTTGCGATTCGTAGAGTAAAGCGATTAAAGTGGTGGTTAAGACTAAAAGAGTGCAATGTAAATGCCAGTTTATTATTTCATCACTTGACCTGTCAAAATGGAAAGTAAATGTGTATATCTGATACGAGTAGCAACATGGCAACACACCCACACATCTTTCCCTTGTTTCTCCCACTCTCTTCTCCCTCTCCCTCTTCCTCTTCCTCTCCTCCCCCTCTCCTCGTCCTCTCCCAGGTCCCTAACCATCTGATATGGTTAATATTCTTCTATTGGTTTTTCCACTCATCTATGAACTTTGTGGCAGAGCTGATGCAGTTTGGAGACAGAGAGTTCTACAGGGACTGGTGGTGAGTACAGATTCCGTACAGTCAAAGTATTTGTTCACATACAAACACTTTTCATACATTTTAAGATACAAGACATGAAAACAGGCACACATGCTCCGTTTGTCAGTAATTTGGTAAATTTATTTTTGCAGAACTTAAACTTAAATGCGCAGATGCAAACGATTATGCATGTGCACGAACCATTTGTCACTCATGTATTAAAATAGGGAGCTCGCTCTCAATCTGTGCATTTCTTGTTCATTTTAGGAACTCTGAGACTGTCACCTACTTCTGGGCCAACTGGAACATCCCAGTACACAAGTGGTGTCTCAGGTGAGCACAGTTTTATTTTTTCAACACTGACACCTTGATTGATGTTTTGGCTTTTATCCTCTGTGGTTAAAGTTCTCCGTTGCTGCAATAGATTTTCTGCAGCACCTTATCTTTGAAATAAAAAGCCAGACAGTGGATACACACAGTGGTGAGAGGCCATCGAGATTGAAGAGATAAGGATCAGCAGGATTTATGAGCTGGTCTGTGTGTCTTTGTGTGTTCCAGACACTTCTATAAGCCAATGTTGAGGAAGGGGGTCAACAAGTTTCTGGCTCAAACCGCAGTCTTCCTGGTGTCAGCCTTCTTCCACGAGGTAAATCCACAACAACACTAACAACATCCCTCCTATTTATTTATACTGTACTTAATATCCGTGCATTAAAGTGTCTGTTGTGGAGAATTGTTTAAATCAGTAGCAACTGAGAAAATTGTGTCATTAATGTAATTTAACATGACTGATGTGTACATTTAAATGTAACTGACTTCCTTAAAGTTCCTTCCTCCTGAATGAAAATGCATCTATTTACTCCTAAAGCGTAAAAAATAATAAGATTGTATTAGAGTTTTGATTGTGCAACTTTTTTATCCATAATCCTACATTTTAATACACAAATGACTTGTTATGATAAAAATCCTTGTCTTTCCTCTTCAGTACCTGATGAGTGTTCCTCTGAAGATGTTCAGACTCTGGGCCTTTATGGGAATGATGGCTCAGGTGAGACACGTTGAACTGTCCCAAATATCTGTTGTTCACCTTCTCTCCTCTGCACTCCATCCCTTACCCTCCCACACACTTTTACACAAACCTGTACACAAACGCGTTTTGACCTCTCAGCTTTGACTTCTGCAGGTTCCTCTGGCTTGGTTTGTGGGTCGTTTCCTAAATGGAATCTATGGAAACGCCGCCGTGTGGATCTCCCTCATCATTGGCCAGCCTGTCGCTGTGTTGATGTATGTCCATGACTACTACGTCATTCATTACAGCAGCAGCACATAGTACCGGATCAATGCACACATGCTCTGCTCCACTTTGGTGTGACAACGTGGTGGTCAGCCTCCAGTGTAATAAAAAACCACCATCCCCACCAGCTGTCATCAGGATGTTTAAACTTTGAACTTAAAGTGAAAAGACATTTGTATTTCTGTTATTGGAATTGATCCCACGTATGATTTTATCAAAAACAGAAGCAAATGTGTTTTTCTACGTTTTCCCCCAAGTGGCAGATATTGGTGGTCGTCCTGACTCGGCTTTTAACAATGACGACAGTCAGAGTTTTTACATTAAATCTGTGTATATATGTGCGAATATATATATACACATACACACACACATCCCGCTCTTCGATCCAATGCAGTTGTCAAGTATCACAGATATTTATATTGAAAAGATTTGCAAGAAAATGTGAAGAAAGGACCCAATTACCAAAAAAAAGGTTTATAAAAGGTTTTTGTGTAACATGCTACATGTGTTATACACCTTGGCATGATCGGATTTTATGTGCCAAATATTTTATTTTATACTTTGTGTGATTTTATTTGTTGATGCGACTGCAGTTGTATTGTGCCATCTTCAGCTTATTATTTATGTCTTTTGTTAAATGTGAATTATGCAGTTTTGATTTTACTGATCTGAACCAATGGATGTTTTTTTGCACTTTAAAGAGATGCATGCTGTTAAAGCAATAGATTTCTATACATGTTATTGGTTTGTCTGAGGAAAATATGTTGTTTTAATATAATTGTTTGTTCTGTACCATCCTAGATGAGGTTTTGTTTTTTATTAATTCAGTTTGTTTTAAGTAAACATATATAGTTGATTTTCTTCCTTGAGTTGATCTTACAGCTAAAGATACTAGAGCCTGACATCGTTGCCAATCTGAATATTGCCACATAAAGGTTGATAAAGGTGTAGTGTTATTTAATTTAACATTTTAATCTGTTAAACACTAAGTGAGATCTGAGTGTACATTTTAAAATCAGACTTTTAATTTTTCCGAAAATGTTTTTCCCTCGTTGAAAAAACACTGTTCACATTCCTTGTTGAAAATTATAAGTGCCTGTCGCTTTAAAACCAGATCGAAAAAAATATATTGACCAACAGTTTATTGTAGAAACAACGAATAAGCCAAATACTTCAAAAGGAAAGACATTTTTTCTCTGTAGCCGATTCACAATGCATTTGTATGTATGGTGTGTTGAAGTATTTGGTAAACTGCTTAAAGCTTCCCGTCCTTACTTCAAATTCTGCTCCACGTTTATTCTAACCCTTTAGCAATACGAACCTTTTTCAAATGTTAATTTCCGACTCGATGTTATTCTGATGGATTTTTTTTTTTTTTGAAGAGTTGTGTGTAAATCTATAAATCATATTATTGGTATTTCAGTGCACAAATGGCAGCTTTAATATCTTCTAAGTCTGAGCCACTTCTACCAACATGTGATTGAGTGTATGTTCTGTGAGCAGCAGTGAGTGCAGGAGATTTGTTCAGTCTTTGGAGTTCTGTATTAATAAGCTGCCGTCTGGGAGGCTTTTCCACATAATACAAATCACATGGCTCAGTGCATTCTTGTTAATTGGGAGGAAAGAAACAATCAAGAGTGAAAAATATACTGGGAAATGTCTGACAGCTCTTAAATTTAACTTTACTAGAAATTTTCCATCTCAGTTAAATTGACATTATTTGGTAAACAGACTCAAATTTACAGTAGCAATATGGAATAAATTATTATTTTTATTTGCATGACCCTCATATGGAAAATGTATTTCCTGAGTTGTTTACTTTTAACTCTGCCTTGCTTTTAGTTTTTCATGAGATTTCTTGTCAATGGAAATACTGAGCTGAGTTTAACATAAGAAATGTCCTTTGAGGTGTGGTTATCAAAATTCTAACAAGATTGCCTTTTTGTGTTATTTTATTTGCCTGGAATGAACCCAGTTCTTGTCTTGGAATGTATTGTTTATTTCTTGATACATTTAACTGAAATCCAAAGTGAAACAAAGATTATATGTTTTGGGAATGAGAATAATTTCCACGGCTTTTTTTTTTAAGTTATTGGATAAAGATCGTTTATATTTGATGAATGAACTTGTCTATTTGTCTTTGTTTCTATTGCCAAAAATATCAGGTGCTATTATCATTTATCAACAATGCATTGAAAACTGTAACGGAAAGGGAGTCCGGAGGAGAATGGAGCAGGTAGAAGAAGAAGAGAGGTAACGAGAGGTGGAGAAGGTCTACTGCTGCAAGAAAGAAACACACAAACAGACGGGTATTAGACAAACATCAAATATCTGCATGAGTAACGACCGGAGAGATATTTGTCTGTGTGTGGAGGTGCATGTCTCACCTTGGCCTTCGTATTTTTGACATTAAGTTTGAACTCTGCCGGGAGTTCGTCCTCGGAGTACAGTCTGTCAGAGAAATACACCCTCCTAATGCGACAGTTTGCGTGGATCTGAGAGAAAAACACTTTAGACATTAGCAACAGAAAGACAATACAGTCATAAATATTTAATTGGAAGATTTTACAGGCTCATCAGTTGAAGTAGCATCTAAAGACAGCTTGTTCCACTGTCTGCACTGACCTGTACACGCTGCGTCTCGACGTAATTCGTTCCATACGCCCTCCCGGTGAAGTCCGCAAGGTTGAACTGAATCTGATTCCACCCCTCATCCAGCTTCAGGGGCATGGTGCAGATGAACGGCGCCACATGTGTTGAGGTCCGATAGTTACTCGCCCGAAAACGCCGCCGGACATTATGATCATCCAACACCTGAGAGTTGCAAATATGGGGGAGAAAGTATGAATGAGTCAGAAGGACTCCTGACACCATAAAGAACAAAACCCAGGGTAAAACATCATTCCTGGGTTTAAAGGTTCAGTGTGTAGAATTTAGTGAGATCTAGTGGTGAAGTTGCATGTTGCAGCTGAATACCCCTCACCTCAACCTCTAGTTTGGGCTACTGTAAAAAACATGGTGTCCTCCATAGAGAAGACTCACTCCCAATGTAAATATAAGTATTTAAATACAAAGGGCCCATTCTAGAGTCAAGAAAACAACAATTTGTACAATATAGAAGATCACACACAAACATTAGGATTATTTTAGATTCAATTTCTGCCAATAGATCCCTTTCACATAAATCGCACACTGAACCTTTAAGGAATACACGTGTGATTTCCCCACCTGGACCTCAAAAGTGAAATACTTTTTGAGGTTCTTTATGATCATGACCAGAAAAGGAAGCTTGATGCCCAGTGTGCTCTTTGGTTCTGCGGGACACGTGATGTAGGTGGTGCTGTAAGGGTCAGAGAGGTAAGAGGGTGAGACAAGAGGAGGATGAGTGTTTTAACACAACTTGACCTGAGCTGAGGGATGAGTCTAACACACACAAACTCACCTGACGTTCAGCCCTTCAACTTCCAACACCGAAGAGTTAATGTCCTTGTCCGTGATTCTCTCGACGTGGCCATTTTTCACCTATGAACATAGAAATATATGACATTTTATGGTTTAATATAGAGAACTCACCTGTTTCTCTCTTGTAAAAGAGCCCTATCGCCATCATTCAACAGATATTAGTTTGCAGCAGATTGTATCTGTATAACAACAAGAAACAGCAGGACAGATGTGCAAAGGACATATTTGAGGATCTTTAGTGTGACAGTTATACAGTTTGTCAACCAGAGAGAACTAACAACTTCCGTAGTTCAAATAATAATCTATTAAAATATTTAACATTTATTGTATTATGTTAATTATCAGTCGGGCTACAGTTCAGATGCTGATGTGGGTGGAGTCAGTCATATGATGAAGATATTGTCGTTGCATTTTAAATCTTTAAAGTGTTGTCATTTGACTGTAAATTGTCTTTAAAAAATGATATTTTCATAATCATTATTTTTGTTATTATTATTTATTGATAATAATATTATTGGCTTTACAACTGTGCCTTCTGGCCCTCCGTGTACCCTACTATGTTTACAGGGGCCTTCTGGCTAAAGCATTTTGTTAAGGTTTTGTTCTCAAACTGAGGTTTAAATTATAAAGTTTCAATCAAATGTATTTTTATTTTTGTCTGTGACTGAGGCAGATTAGCTTCACTCACATACATCTGACAATTGCTTTAAACTTTACAACTTCAACCTCAGCCTGAACACTGACTTCATTACATTTTACACCACAGATCAAACATCAAAAATTAAGACCCAAACACGAACAGCTAGTTAGCAGTAGCATGTTATGCTAGGGAAGCCAGAGGTCGGCTCAAGGCTCTCAATCACCTGTTTGTCCCAGATCTTCAGAGGTTTGCTGCCGATGCTGTAAAGGATGGAGAGGAATCCGCTCTGAAACGTGCTTTTAAACATCTTCTGTGTTTGTGTTTGGAAAACTACTATTGCTAACTGTTGTTTATAGATCAAATTTCCTCGGGGGGCTAAATCTGCGTCTGTTTGATGCCGGGTTTATTGGCGGGTGGCAACCAACATTAAAGTGTATAACCGCATCTTCATTCATAAAGGTAAAAGGTCTGATCATAGGTTCTACATCAAAGGACAACCCATCTTCTTTAGCCTTTTCTATGTTTAGAGCAAGAAGAAGAAGAAGATTAAACAAATTCAATGAACTATAGGAAATGAACTATAGGCAAAAACCTCAGGTAATGAACTATAGGCCAATATCAATGACATCACATATGGGGAAAGGTTAGCATATTAGCATATTATATGGCAACGGAAACTTAATCTGTAACACAACAAAACAAATAATTTCATATAAAAAGGCATCAAAATTATTTCAATTCCCAAAACATATAGCTTTGTTTCACTTTGGATTTCAGTTAAAAGTATCAACAAAAAAACAATACATTCAAAGACAATAACGGTGCATTTCAGGCAAATAGAATAACACAAAGGGATATCTTAATGAATAAATATATGTGTCAATATCTATTATCTATTATCCATCTATCTGGACAAATATTTCGATTTATATCATGGATGAATGGATAGAAGTCTATATAGGTCTTTTATTGGAGTATATCCACATATCAAAATATATATAAATATTGACAAGACAGCGTCTTACTTCTAACACCATGTTCCAACTAACCCGCTGTGTGGAGTTTTTCACAAGCCTTGCTAACACTGGCTGTGAGTTGGTTGCATGGTGCTATATATTAAACAATAAGATGGTAATTAAGATAATATGTGTAGGGATTTGGTGACATACACACAGCTCAGAAGTCAAAAACCAAAACCATAAAGAAATGTACTCTCATGCCACCGAAAACACTCCCTGCCACTGCCAGTATCCCCACAAATCCAGGTCCAAACTTCCTGAAAATATTTGGGACCCCCTGCTGGTACTGTGGTAAAGTGACCGGAAGCACACCCTGCTCAACCAAAATTCGTAGCTCCAATATTACACTATTACAAAGGGTCAAATATATTTATTTTGACATATTTTTAAATATGGAAAAGCACTCATTTCACAGTCAGCAATTTACACAGTATCAGTATTTCTGCAAGTTGATTCACATAACATTGTGCAGGGACCTTACAACATTAAACATTTACTATAAAGACTTTACAGTCCCATCAGTTGAAGTTAGAAATGGGCGATACCAGACTTTATAAGTTCGATATGATACTGTAAGGTTGGCCCAAGCAGTTATGGCACAAACACTGAGACAAACCCAGCTATGCAGTACAAGTGTATTTATTTTACATTCTTTACTTTTAACTCTGCCTTGCTTTCTTTGTTTCTATTGCCAAAAATATTCACATTTAACAACAATGCATTGAAAACTGTAACAGAAAGTGAGTCCAGAAAATACGTGTCTGTACAGAGAGCAACACAAGACAGCACTCAAAACTCATAGCACTGCAAAGTGTTGAATTTCATCAGAAGGAGGAGAATGGAGCACGTAGAAGAAGAAGAACAGAGGTAACGAGAGGTGGAGAAGGTCTACTGCTGCAAGAAGGAAACACACAAACAGATGGGTATTAGACAAACATCAAATATCTACATGAGTAATGACCGTAGAGATATTTGTCTGTGTGTGGAGGTGCATGTCTCACCTTGGCCTTCGTATTTTTGACATTAAGTTTAAACTCTGCCGGGAGTTCGTCCTCAGAGTACAGTCTGTCAGAGAAATACACCCTCCTAATGCGACAGTTTGCGTGGATCTGAGAGAAAAACACATTAGACATTAGCAACAGAAAGACAATACAGTCATAAATATTTAAAAAGAACTCTGTCTGCACTGACCTGTACACGCTGCGTCTCGACATACTTCGTTCCATACGCCCTCCCGGTGAAGTCCGAAAGGTTGAACTGAATCTGATTCCACCCCTCATCCAGGTCCAGGGGCATGGTGCAGATGAACGGCGCCACATGTGTTGAGGTTCGATAGTTACTCGCCCGAAAACGCCGCCGGACATTGTGATCATCCAACACCTGAGAGTTGCAAATATGGGGGAGAAAGTATGAATGAGTCAGAAGGACTCCTGACACCATAAAGAACAAACCCCAGGGTAAAACATCATTCCTGGGTTTAAAGGTTCAGTGTGTAGGATCTAGTGACATCTAGTGGTGAAGTTGCATGTTGCAGCTGAATACCCCTCACCTCACCCTCTCCCGATGTAAATATAAAGTATTCAAATACAAAGGGCCCATTTTAGAGTCAAGAAAAAAAACTAATTGTACAATATAGAAGATCACACACTAGTGAAAACATCATTAGGATTATTTTAGATTCAATTTCTGCCAATAGATCCCTTTCACATAAATCGCACACTGAACCTTTAAGGAATACACGTGTGATTTCCCCACCTGGACCTCAAAAGTGAAATACTTTTTGAGGTTCTTTATGATCATGACCAGAAAAGGAAGCTTGATGCCCAGTGTGCTCTTTGGTTCTGCGGGACACGTGATGTAGGTGGTGCTGTAGGGGTCAGAGAGGTAAGAGGGTGAGACAAGAGGAGGATGAGTGTTTTAACACAACTTGACCTGAGCTGAGGGATGAGTCTAACACACACAAACTCACCTGACGTTCAGCCCTTCAACTTCCAACACTAGGGAGTGAATATCATTGTCCGTGATTCTCTCGACGTGACCATTTTTCACCTATTAACATAGAAATATGACATTTTATGGTTTAGTATAGAGAACTCACCTGTTTCTCTCTTGTAAAAGAGCCCTACCACCATCATTCAACAGATATTAGTTTGCAGCAGATTATATCTGTATAACAACAAGAAACAGCAGGACAGATGTGCAAAGGACATATTTGAGGATCTTTAGTGTCACAGTTTGTCAACGCTCATATATTCTGGCTGTAATATTTTGTTAAAGTTTTGTTAAAGCCCTTGTTCTCAAACTGAGGTTTGAAGTTATATAGTTTAAACCAAATACTTTTCATTTGTCTGTTACTGAGGCAGATTAGCTTCACTCACATACATCTGACAATTGCTTTAAACTTTACAACTTCAACCTCAGTCAGCTGCCTGAACACTGACTTCATTACAATTTACACCACAGATCAAACATCAAAAATTAAGACTCAAACACGAATGGCTAGTTAGCATTAGCACGTCATGCTAAGGAAGCCAGTGGTCGGCTCAGGGCTCTCAGTCACCTGATTCTCCCAGATCTTCAGAGGTTTGCTGCCGATGCTGTAAAGGATGGAGAGCAATCCGCTCTGAAATGTGTTTTTAAACATCTTCTGTTTGTGTTTGGAAAACTACTATTGCTAACTGTTAAACAGCAGTTAGCACAACAGTTAGAGATCAAATTTCCATTCCTAATGCTACCGCTTCTCTGGGCGACTAAATCCGTTCCACTGCCAGAGATTAAAAGAAGTTCCAGTTCAGTTCAGTAAAAAGCAAAAATATAGAAGTCAAGGTGCAAACTGCATTTGCATCATCAAAGATAAAAGGTCAGATTATAGGTTCTTAATCAAAGGATAACCTACCTTCCAAGGCTTTTACTTTGTTTGGAGCAAGAAGAAGAAGATTAAAAATCCAATAAACTAGGATGTAGAAAAGTCTTATGAAATGGTTTGGAAGGAGGGATAAGTGATTAAATTAAACATGGCAGGGACAACAGGTAGGACGTATAATTCGATCACAGACTTTTTATTTGATGGTTTATTCAAGTAAGAGTTGGGACTCGTTAATCAGGAAAGTATATGGTGGGACATGGTACTCCTCAGGGCAGTGTCATTAGACCAATATTGTTTTCCATTATGATTAATGATGTTTTATCTCAAGTTCAGGGTGATATTGGCTCTCTGCTGATGATGGAGATGGGAAAAATACAATTGATGTGTTATAAAATGTTCATATTCATGGGCCTTAAAGTTCTCAGTGGAAAAAAACTAAAGCGTTAATGTTAACTAGTAAAATAAGTGTTGCTACGCTATCACGAGTTCTCGTGAGAACTGCAGCAGAAACTAGGAGAAGGATGAATTGACAACAATTAATTGAAAAAGCTTTATTGAGCAGAGAACACAAGACATCACTCAGAACTCAAGCTCTAAAATTACTATATTACAAATTTCATCACACAGGGAGCGATGCAGGTGGAGAAGGTCTATTGCTGCAAGACACACACAAACAGACAAGTGTTAGACAAATATCAAATATGATCATTGTACCACATGTACAGATATCTGACTGCGTGTGGAGGGGCATGTCTCACCTTGGCCTTCTGATTCTGGACGGGCAGATAAAGTTTAAACTCTGCTGGGAGTTCGTCCTCAGAGTACAGTCTGTCGGAGAAATACACCCTCCTAATGCGACAGTTTGCGTGGATCTGAGAGAAAAACACATTAGACATTAGCAACAGAACAGGCTCACCAGTTGAAGTAGCATCTGAAGATAGCTCGTTCCTCTGTCTGCACTGACCTGTACACGCAGCGTCTCGATATAATTCGTTCCATACGCCCTCCTGGTGAAGTCCGAAAGGTTGAACTGAATCTGATTCCACCCGTCGTCCAGCCTCATGGGCATGGTGCAGATGAATGGCTTCACTCGTGTTGTGCTCTGATAGTTACTCGCCCGAAAACGTCGCCGGACATTTTTATCATCCAACACCTGAGAGTTGTAAAGATGGGGGAGAAAGAATGTGTGACCGTGAATCCCAACACTACGAGGAACAAAACTCAGAATATATATCATTCCTGGGTTTAAGGAATACACGTGTGATTTTCCCACCTGGACCTCAAAAGTGAAATACTTTTTGAGGTTCTTTATGATCATGACCAGAAAAGGAAGCTTGATGCCCAATGTCTTCTTTGGGTCTGCGGGACACGTGATGTAGGTGGTGCTGTAGGGGTCAGAGAGGTTAGAGGGTGAGACAGGGGAAGAATAAGCGTGTTAACACAAGTTGACCTGAGCCGAGGGATGAGTTTAACACACACACAAACTCACCTGACGTTTGTCCCTTCAACTTCCAACACCAGGGAGTGAATATCATTGTCAGTGATTCGTTTGATGTGCCCATTCCTCACCTGCGAACAGAGAAATATGTGATATTTTATGGTTTTATAAGCAGACATCATGCGTTTCTCTCTGGTTAAAGAGCCCTATCACCATCGTTCAACTGGACAGATGTGAGTTTGTTGCAGATAATAAAATAAAAAACTATAAAGAAATGCAAAGGACTCGTTTGTTTGTTTTCAACTGTAAAAGAGATCCTGCTCAGTTCATGTCATTGTCTATAAAAACCTTTTTATGATTAAATGTAGTGTTTTAATGTGACAATCAGCTGATCATATTATATCAGTCACTAAAATCCTGTTTCAGTCAGGCTCTAGTTCAGATGTTGACAGGATGACGAAGTTACTGTGAATCCATTTTGAACCTGTCAAGTGTTGTAATTGAAACAAAGAACATGTTTCACTATTTATTCTAATATATGAAACAAATTTAATTTCCTCCCTTTACTGGAGCAGAATATCTTCACTCACAGCAATAACATAACATTAACATGACAATAACACAGGGACACTGGGTCCATGACCTTTGCTACACCACAAATGATGCTGAACTATAAACATGGTCAATCTTTAAAACACGAACAGCTAGTTAGCATTAGCACGTAATGGTACGGAAGTCGGTGGTCGGCTCAGGGGTGTCACTCACCTTTTTGTCCCAGATCTGCAGAGGTTTGCTGCCGATGCTGTACAAGATGGAGAGGAACCCGCTCTGAAACGTGTTCTTAAACATGGTCTGTGCTCGTGTTTGGATCCACCACCACTGTTGCTATGCTAACTCTTCTTGTTTACAGTCTAGGTTTCCGTTCCCAACGCTACCGCCTCCGTGGGGAACTAAATAATCTGTTCCGCTGCAGAAGATTCACAGAAGTTCCGGCTCAATAAAAAAAGCACAAGAACCGTCGGAGTCAGTTCAGTTCGTGACGGTCACACGGTTCTGTTACCGGAGGCGTGAAGTGAAAGCCCCGCTCCGTTATTTGACTGTTGCTAAGGAACGGAATCGCTCGGTCTCGTTTTCACGTCGACTCTAAAACCGTGACCCACCCCCGGTTGCCTTAGCAACATAATGCTGGAACGTGAGCCGCATTCAACAAGTTGAAAAAGAGATGAATTAATAAATGAAACCTGAATTAAAACTCATTAGTATTAGTATTAAACATTAGTATTTAAACTTGGAGGTAGAATACAGTTAAATACAAAGACCTGTTCATATAGATAGATAGATAGATAGATAGATAGATAGATAGACATACATATATTATATTTAGCCTACATGTAATTTCAAATTGAAAAAATGTAGTTAACACATGTATATGTGTACATGTGTATGTACGCATACATTATACATATATATAATAGCTGACCTGACCCACCTACCTCGACAAGGCAGTGATGCATGTGGCATCGTGAGCGTAACATCAGGAAGAAGTAAGGACCGACGAGAACAACTGGCACAGATGTGGAAGGCAGAGACTCACCTGGTCCCCTTGGTCAGAGGAGCACTTGTGACTGTGACCCAACACACTAGGAGCAGATTCCAGGTACAGTCAGAAGAGTGTAGTCGTGTGCCCAGAAGACACTGCACAGAACCTACAAACCCTCAAACTCCCAGATCTCTGGGGCCTCTGAGGACCCGAGGAAGACATATACACCACCCAGGGCAATTTAGTTTATTTATATTTATATAGTTAAGGTGTATTCAGTTAAGTTATGGAGACACAGCTACAAAATTTTAAAAAACTGATGCAGCAGAGGCACAAATATCCAGACTCTAAATCCCTTCTCTGGAAGCTACTTGATAACTTCCCCCAAATCTTGCGACACAGGCTCGATGTTTAATGTCCACGCCAAGATAGTGAAGCAATATTTCCTCAGACATTAAAAAGCTCCACCACAACCACATGAGACTTCTACAATATAACGGATTCAACAGGCTGTGCAAGCACCTGATGTGCTTCTCAGGATAAACTGACTTTTACATATAAAATTGTTGGACTGCCCTTTAAATTCCCAAAATGCAATGACAGCCAGTCTCTAAAAATAGACGACCCACACACGACTATATGTCTGCACTTCACCCTCTAAACCCCCACTAAAGTATCAAGTGGGACATCCTTCCTCTCGGCCTGCAGCACTTTCAACAAGCCGGGCCAGGAACGGTCTGACAGTTGTTTCAAATATTTGAACAAGCATGAGAAACAGTCGATCAAACATTCACCAGGCACTTTAGCGCCGGTATCGCAAACAGAGGGGGGAATAAATCAAAAGTCCACAAGCCTATTACTTGAATTGTTTGACATAGTAACATGTGCAGGTACTGTACACAGACGCAGACACACACACACACACAGACGCAGACACACACACACACATTACATTCACTTACATTGATATCCTGGAGGTTTACTGTAACGTTAACCATACTACTTGTCTAACCTAACATTACAGTCACTGACCCAAAGACCACATTTTGTCCCCAGTTAAAAGGTTATTAGAATGAATCCTGTCCCCAAATGTAGCTTATGTCAGAAAAAAACACACACACACACACACGCACACACATGCTGCAGAGTGGCGACCACCTCTCCAGCTGTTTACGTTACTGTGGTTTATGAGGTGCTGCTTCTCTCCACCTAATATCTGTGTTCAAATGAATGTCTGTGTTTTCCTCTCCATCTCTTTTTCTACCCGCTCTTCTTCTTTCTCTTTCTCTAAGGCCCCCCCCCCACTCTTCTTCACTCACTGAGTCAGGTATTTAAACAGAAACGTAGATAAAATGTCCCCTCAGACCCGGTCAGTGTTGGACCACCCCAGAGACAGCTTTAAAATAAACTTTCTTAAACAAACCCTTCAATAAAATTGTCCCTTGTTTCTGTGACTCAGCATTTGTTTTCTATATGTTGCTTTTCAGTAACAGCTACTCACTCCCAATCCAATCAGCCGCTGCCTCCAGTGGATATGTCCAATCCTCATTTTTTAAAAATAGAGTGTTGTAGTCCCTTCCCTGTTTTGTTTCTGATCCCTTTCCACCATTTTTGCACGATATCTTATGTTCTTAAGTTTATTCAGTGGTTAATTCCCTGTGATTAATGCTATTGTGCCAGAAATCTTGTTTTTCAGGAATTACATTAAGTTTTTCTGTTTCCCTTCCTCTTATCTTTTCCTAATCACTATTTCATATATCAAACAACTCACCAGTAAGCGGGGATGATGAGAGCGAGAATGGAAATTTAGGTATTGTGAAATGAAGAAAGAGAAGAAAGCAGAGGAGAGATGAGAAATAGGAAAAAAGAGAAACATTTTCTACACAACATGTGACATGAGGATAAAGAGGAGGAGGTTCAGCTGCTTTACTCTGCTGGAGAAATGGTCTTTTCCATGACTGGTTCACATCCTAACTCTGTCCTCGCTGTCCTGTCCGTCTGCTGACCGACGACAGAACGAAGACACGGGAAGAAAAAAAGAAACAAAAGGGAAACACCTCAGATTCAAACTTTAATATCTGGACATAAACATCAAAACTTTAAGACATCCAGTGTGGTTCTTGTTCACTTTCCCCCCCCGTCTTCACCAGGTATGTTTCAGAGACATTTTCAACATGTTTAGTTTCCTTGTTTCAGCTTTGTTTTGTCGGTAAATGTTTTCAGACAAGCTTAGATCATAATGTCATGAATTTTATCTCGTATATAATAACCACAAACTAAACATCACTCTCATGTATTCACTGATATTTTTATGCGAAGTTACAGGAAAACAGGAGCTTTTTATTCTTTTAAAATTGAGAGAATTTCACTGTTCTGCCTAAAAATGTTGTCGTGTACTGAGAAAAGGTTTATCTGGAAGGAAACTATAGTTTGATGGTTATTATGATCCCAATGCAAATCCAGGCAATTACACGGAGGAACACTTATATACTCAAATTCTTTGCAGGTTTGTTTATTTTATTGAATCCTTGTTAGCTTCTGCCATAAATTGTCAAACAGCCTTGACATTAAATAATGTCCAAATAAAACGTTAATACTAATTAATACCTGAAACCCGCTCCAAGGTGGGAAAGAATAATCTGCACAAAAAGACAAAACAAGATTTATAAACTGCTCTTTGTCTGTTTTGTACATGTTTAAAAGACTAGAGTAAAATCATACTTGGTAAGTTTGCAGAGTGCAGGTAATTCTCTGTCTTTAATTCAGGCCCTTGGTCAAGTTTTATGTGGAAAACATCTTCCTCAGCAGGACGTTCAAATAGGAAGTCATCTGTCTTTGGTATTTATAAGGAAAGAAAGCAGATTTGTGGCTCTAACCAGGGATTCTGACAAGTCATTCTTTAAAATGATTCAGGTGAAATTACTTTGGCTTTCAGTGAGAAAAAGTATTTCACCTAAGTGTCCAGTTCAGAAAAGTTTTAGGATTTTAAAGGCTCCATTTATCTAAACTGGACGTTAACCATACATCAAATTCTTGTGTTTCATACAAGACGAATGTGCGTCTTGTTTTCAACACAAAATGTAACAGCAACGTGTTAAATAGCAGCAAACACTGACATGGTTCATATTAATAACAAACTCTGTGTTTAAAGTAACACACAAGGTCGTGCACTTAACTTTGTGGAAACTGTCACATCCTTTCAGAGCATATGAAGATGGATTCAGTCGTCGCTGCAGTGCGACAAAACGTTGTTTATAGGATGAGTCTCCGGAGTAACTTCTCTGGGTGTTAAGCACTTTCATCCAGAGGAGTTTTTAATGTGAGTGTGAGTGTGAGTGTGTGTGTGTGTGTGTGTGTGTGTGTGTGTGTGTGTGTGTGTCTTCTCCCTTGGCTCAGAGCCTTGGGTTGTTTTAAACCCGACAGAGCTCTCCCCATCACTTTGGATTTTAGCAGTTTAGCAGTTTATAATTGAATATCCACGGCTGACTCCAGCAAATATTATGAGAGTTCAAATAGAAGCAGTTACACTAAATTTAACCTCCCAGTACAGAAGCTACTTTACATGACTATGTTTCCTCCACAACCATATAGAGTAATTTACCAACAATACTCTCATATACTGTGTATTTGTAGTACTTTACTTTACTTTTCATATCACACTTTGTGATGACGTTATCTCCTCTATTTCTGTCTCTGTGTGCACAATTTTATACGATGAAACAATCGTTCCGGTCTAAAGCAGGTTGAATTTCAAATAGTTTCGCACTAAATGAAAAATATCATTGATGATGCATATTTCTCTTCTTCGTTTCTCAGAACCCTGACATTCATCCTCTTTAACCAATGGAGAGTCTTCCTGACAACATCAGCTCCCCCGAGCCCCTCCTGACTCCAGACCTGACTAACTGCAGCGCCTGGAAGCAGCGGTGGGGGGCGCCACACTTGCACAGGTTAGGTCACCTGGATCTGCAGCTGTACCAAGACTTCTACACCGTGTGGGTCTCTCTTATGGTGAGATACAACAACACCACATGTATTCTGCAGAAACCTTTTTGGATTCATTGATTGGGATTGGTTTTGGATAAAGGTTTATTTTAGTCAATATCAACATATTGAAAGGCTAAAGAAATGTGTTAAATGACCTCAAACTGCTCTTGAGCAAGGCACCACACCTTCACATACTCACATGACTTTAGTGTTGGAGCACTGAGAGTCCATCCCTCTGCTGCAGGTGTGTAACTGTCTCATGCTGGTGGTCGGTGTTGCGCTCAACTCTTTGGCTCTCTACGTCTTCTGCGGGGCCTCCACCCACTCCTCAGCCTCTGTGGTTTACACTATGAACTTGGCCGTAGCCGACCTGCTGGTGGCGCTGTCACTGCCCGCTCGCATAGCCCTGTATCACAGCGGAGGGAGCTGCCTGGCTTGCTCCTACATCCACACCTTCAGCTACTTCGTCAACATGTACTGCAGCATCCTGTTTCTGACCAGGTGGGTGGGTCACGTCACTGCGCAGCTTTTAAAAAATGTTTACCTTCTTCTTTTCTCTGTGACTGCACTTCCTTTGTTTTCTCAGTATCTGTGTAGATCGATACCTCGCTGTCGTCCACTCGTCCGGAACCCTCCATCGATGGAGGACCACAGGGGCGGCCAGGTGTGTCAGTGCCGCAGTGTGGTTCATAGCAGTGGTGGTCACCTACTCTTTTCAGGTGATGACAACTACAACACACTGAAGCTGCTTTCAGACATGTACTGGACTTTCTGTGGACGTTCTACTAAGGTCATGTCTGAAAACAGCTTTCATTTTTCAAACACGTATAAACACGGTCGGCCAACAAGAAAAGCAGAAGAAACCCTCTTAAACTTCATATGTGGTCATCTCTCCTCCTCTCTCCAGACCACGGCATTGGGGTTCAGCTCCTCCTGCATGCTCCTCCCCGCCCTCTTCTACCTCACCATCCTGGAGTTCGCCCTCCCCCTCCTCACTGTGGTGGTCTTCACCCTGCGCGTCGCCTGTTTCCTCACCTCCAGCCACGGCCTGATGCAGCAGCAGAGCAGGGTGAGGAGGGCCCGTGCCGTAAGGCTTTTGGCCGCGGTCCTCGTGGTTTTCACCGTGTGCTTCACGCCCTTTCACGTCCGCCAGGTGCTGGTTTACTTCTGGGTCAGAGATGGTGGGAAGGGGCTGGGCCAGGGGGCGGGGCACGTGCTGGCCTATCACATCACGGTGACCCTGAGCAGTCTCAACAGCTGCCTGGATCCAGTGGTTTACTGCTTTGTGACGGACAGCTTCAAGAGAGTGTGGAGGACGAGGAGGAGGGGAGGGACAGAGGGGGAGGCCGGGCAGACGAGTGGTGGCGGGGGAGAAGGGGAGAGGAACTCGGTGAATAAATGTTCAGGGGCGGTGCTGGCGATAGCTCACAGTGTGGCCACTCTCACCCTCACCAGCAGGCCCCTTTCTGCAGCCAGCGTGGACCAGTCTGATTAGACCGGTGGAACCCCCCCCCATACCTGTGGATGGAAGAGTCCAGAGAGACAGTGGAAACTCAAACACAAATTTATCTTTAAGATGAACAAAACAACACTTCAGTGGGGGCACCCCTCCATCCATCTTCATCCCTCTATCTCTCCATGTTTTCACCTTTGCATCCCTCTGACATCTGACAGCCCATTAAAGGGGGGGGTCACAAAATGAGGACCGGACAAAATGTCCTCACTCCGTTGGTTGTAGACTCAAACTGGTCCTCACAAAGAAGCTGTAGAAGAGCAAACACACACACACACACACACACACACCTTCCTTGAGTTTAGGTCTGTCTGGGGACCTTGGATGGGGTGGTTTGATGCGAGGCCCCTTAGGTCCCTTTTTTCACCGTGGCCCAAAAAACTCCTGGATATAGCGACAACTGAGGAGACTGCAGAAGTTTAGGAGTTTGCAGGTTTTGTCACTTTTTATGCATAATTTTTTTCTCTGTTTGAAATAAAAGTGTTAATAAAAGCTCCCAATAATTTGGGAGATATTGACTGTAGCTAAAGCTGCACCACGTCATCCGGAACAATCTGTCAACAGGACGTACATAAACTGCTTTCTATAGAGTCATATGTTTTATTATGGCAAGCTAAATGAGAGTGCTATTTTATTATTTTTTGTTTCATGGGAAAGGACTGAAAAATAACACGTCATGTCAATTCTATTAAACATCAACTATATCCTCAATACTGCTTGTTTAGCTTCCTAATCGTTTCTTGAATATGCTGTTTTTCTTTATGTTTTTCTATGTAAAAATCCCTTTGTCTCTAAAACCTCTGGACATAAATGTATTCTCATCTTTTAAAAGTACTCTGTTTCTTTTTACCATGGCATCAATTCCTGAATAAAATCACTCAATCCTCAGAGTGAGTTGGATTCACTCCAGCAGAGGTCAGTGTTTCACCACAGCAGCAGGAGCAGCTGTAATGAACAAACCACACGATAATCAGACCATTTAAGGAGGATTCATTTTATAATTTTATCACTTCACAGTTTCAGCTGTCTTCTCAGAATTTAATCTAAAACAAAACTTATAGTAAAACTTCAGCTGGAGCTCATATCTCCTGTCCCCTTAAAGTCTTATCTCAAAGAAGATACATATAAACAGCTGATTCCCTCATAAATCAATACAGGTTTTTAACCCTATTTGTTACAATACAAAGGTGGAAAAAAAGCTGACCACATTGAAACCACATTTAAATCTGCTGGATCTAAAGTTTTTATTTGAATGTGCACCAAATTGCACATACTTGTAGAAATCAGTCCCCTGAATATGCCTGATCTCTTTCATCCAGAATGAATTATCCCCTTGAAAATGGGTTAAATTATCAAAAAATGCCACACCTCACAACATCATCCCACCAAGTTTCATAAAAATCGGTTCTGTAGTTTTTGTGTTATGCTGCTCACAAACAAACGAACGGACAGAGGTGAGAACACAACCTTGGAGCTAATTATTTAAAATAATATGCGGTGAATCTATTAGAAAGGTCTCATTGTGGACATGGTTTATTTTTACTGGTGATAAACCAGATAAGAGCTGTTCAGGAGAAGTGTCACTGGCAGCAGGTGTCAGTCATTAAATCGAGTGGCGTCTCCCTTTAATCCCCCCAGAGTGCTAACAGGTCATTACAGTTCGTTTAGCGTAATGCTGTGGGTCTGTAAGTTTATACCGCTGCATAAGTGCATCACACACAGACACACACACACAGTTTCAGGTTCCTCCTCTGGTTTCTATGTAAGGAAAGAGAGGGAGGCTGTGACCCTGTGTGCAAGACAGAAATCTGATTCTGCATGAACAAAGTTTTTTGATCTCCATCTCTTCTCTCCGCGGTCTGGCCACGCGGCATCATGGGAAGTCAGTCATCTGCTCTCGGGATGCTGAGTTAAGATGTTTCGACATGGGAAAAAAAAAGGAGAAAACGGGTCCTGAAAGTGCAGAGCAGCAGGTTATTGCACCACAGACATGGAGACGTGTTGTTAAGTGCTGATCCACTCACAGCTGACTGTTCATTTCTTTTATGTGATTTGTTTCTAACGTTTTCTTAAGAAGCAAACTGGAAAAAAAACATCTCGACTTAGATTTGTGTATTAAAGCGAATTTACCACAAGAAAATGATCTTTTTGAGTGTATAAAATAATTCATGGCTCTTGAATCATTAGTTTGTGTGTCAGGAAACACACAAAAAGGCCCTAATAAAGTTAAGGATTCTCATTTTGGTCAACAGTGTTGCTTAATTGTTCTCTTAATAAGAATTTATGTTTTACTTGCAAAACTTAAACACAAAAGAAAATGTTCTTCAGACCCAATGAAGATTTTGTGACCCGACATCTGAAAAAATTAAAACTTTTATTGTTATTTTTCTTCTTGCTCTGTCTGAAGTAGCTGAGGATGCTTTCTCTTCTCTGTTACCAAATTTGTATAAATGAGTCATTCCTGCTCATATTTTACATAACAACAATCTACCAAGTGAAACCGGCAAACTGTATTTGTAATGCAATTCAAATGTATACCATTAGGGGAAGTTATTATTAATTACCTTCACTTGTAGTAAGTTGAAAAAAAATGTCTAACCTTCTGAATTCATGAATCTTTTGATTTTACATTATATGCATATTGTTTCTAAATACAGTTACATTTTAAAATACATATTTTTAGGATTAATTAGAACAGAAATAGTTTGTCTTCTAAATGACGTGTGTATTTGATCTATTTCCTGCATGAACTGGTAAAACACACAACTCAATAAAATAGGAACATAAGTGAAGGTCGTAATCATGATTTGAGTTTCCTGCACACACTCGGGATTTGATCTCCAGCTGACAACAGTCTGATGACGCAGACACAAAACTCACTTTTCTACCCACAGGAAATGATTCACTAACTAAAAGAAAGAAGTTTCTATCTCGTCTTAAGTCTTGTTTTCTTTTGTCGTGTGGTGTCGTTGTGCTCTTCATTTTTTGTTTAACTGATGGTGAGATTGAAAAAGGTTAAATAATGAAATGAGTCGTTGTTGTTTAACTTCTGAACAGATTTAAGGTGAGTTTCATACAGTGTTCATCCAGAGTCCTACATATGAAGGCTCAAGCATATTTACAGAACACAGAGAGATATATATGTATATATATATATATACAGTCTTTATATAGAAAACAAAACTACTAACAAAAATAATCATCTTTTTCATAGCAGCAAAAAAGAAGAAACTAAAGAGAAATATGTATATTTACATCTTTTTTTCTCAAATAACAAGGCATATTATATATAGTACACTGCGCATACTTGCTTTCCCATTCTTTAAGTATTTTTCTTGATTTAATCTCAGTGAAGATCAGAAGTATTTAGGCATTTCTCTCCTCCATCGTTAACACAGTTTACTGGAGGCAGAGTCACACACACACACACACACACACACACACACACACACACACACACACACACACACACACACACACACACACACACACACACACACACACACACACACACACACACACACACACACACACACACACACACACACACACACACACACTTCGACCAGGTCGGACTAACTGCGTGGCCGCCATGCTGCTGCCACTGGACAGCTGCTGGCTGGAAATAAGAAAACAGCGTCACATTCGTTCAGTGATCAGGATGGTGGAGCCAACACGGCTGCCACTGAAAAAAGTGCAAAGGCCAAACTCTTGCGTGTGTGCATGCGAGTGTGTGACCCTGCCTGAAGTTTAAAGAACAGATACAAAAACAAAAAACACGTTTCCTAGTTGAGTTAAAACACCAGAACAGAGACGACAGACTCGTAAGTAACCTCTGGTATTGCAGCCGTTGATTCCAGAGTTAAGTGTAAACCAGGTAATTGCAACGAACAAAGAACAAGAACCAAAGTACAAACACAGAGATGACATTTTAAACACATCCTTGCTTTTTGCTTCACGTGAGCAACCGTGACACGACCACTCACAAGTGCAAACAAACACACATTTCTCCGTCCACTTCTAAACCATCTCCTGTAACAGTAAATAGAATAAGTTTTACTTTACCCTTTTGGAAACTATAGTGAAAAGTGTCCTTTATAGATAGGAAAACTCAAAAACAAAAAAATAAATATCCACAGTTATTTTTTCTCTCTTATACAACACAATTCTACTGTTTTTGTTTTTTTAAAAACTTATTATGTGCAAGTTCTGTGCAATGTCAGACCCCCCCCCCCGGCTCGTCAAACATCAAAACTAAAAGTGATTTCCCTGAAATCCACTCACATTCATTGACTTTTTTTTCGGAAAAAAAAGAGAAAAAATTTAAGTCACCAGATGGAATCAAAAGGTAAGAACTCAACCTCCCAGCAGGCCGAGCGGGCGGCCGCGCTGCCTGAACATTCCAGAGTCAACAGTAAGAAGGCTTGGGATATTAAGAGCAACACCCCCTCCGAGAAAGAAAAGGAAAAATCTAAAAACTTTCCACTGCATTGGAACTGAAACGCTCGAGTTGCACTTCAAGTATTCACGGCTTGGAGTTTCTCGCCGACACTTTTAACAAGGAGCGTCACACACGTCTTGCCGGAAACTTCACTGATAAATGTGCAAAACTGTAAAAAGTCACATGCTTGTTAAAAGTGTACTAACCCACACCAAGCACAATGCTTCAGCTAAAAGAGTACATGTTGGGCTTTTTGTTTTTCTTTAAACACACAAGTTTTAAAAAAAAAAGACACAAACATCCAGCCATGCATTAGAAAATACATCCCTGACCTATGAGGACAATAAGTAAAGAGATCGAGTGAGTTGTACAGAGTCATACTTTGGTGTTCCACACATGCATTATCGCTGTTGTCACATGCAAACCTCCCAAACCCAAAGTTGTTGTTTTTTTTATCTTCATGTTTTTCCATAAACTGAAGTTGTGTGTCTGTTTTTTTGGTGTGTTTTAATACATAATGTTTTATTGCCCTAGTGGTTCCAGAAGCTGTGGAAAACCCACAGCACCTGCACCCCCTCGTCTCTTTGACATCGTCCCAGAACTACAGCAAGAGCAGTGTCGACCTGGGAAGCAAAAATCTTGCTCCTCCTCTCCACTCTGCTCTGGGACTGAGTGAATGTACCTGAAATTATGGAAGGAATCTAGTTCGTGCGAAAAACTCTGTAACAGCATCCACCCGATTGCGACAAAAATAACAACAATCAGTAAACTCTCTCCTAAAACCAAAAAACTTCTGCACTAAAATCTGGAATACACGCTCAAATAAAACATCCTTTCATCGTTAAATGAACCCACAGCAATTTACATCTCGATTCCTTTCCATTTGCATGTTTCAGCTGATTGAGCTGAAAGGAAAAACTGACCCAGATCCACGGCCTTTCCCCCTGACAGAAGCAGGAAAAACACCTGGAACCAACAACCCTGCTCCGTCCGCAAAAAAACACCTCACGCTGGCCAACACCCGGCTGATTAACTAAGGCCTATATTGCAACAAACCACCTGATTTGTCAGAAAACAAATAAAATCTTTCTTTTCGCCTCCTAACGTCAAGTTTACTTTTACACGTCCAGCATCGTGAGCGAATGAAACATTCAAAAGATTAAGGTCATTTAACCTCAAGGGTTTACACAGTACAATTATGAGATTATTGCATGTATTCTCTCTAATCGGTCTCACCCCTCTGCACTGATGTTTACAAGGTCAAAGTTAAACTAAACTCTGCAGTTTTACGTCCTCATCCATCATCGCATCTCTGATTTCCCCCCTTAAACAGCACATGCAGACGTTCTACTATCCTTGAATTCTTGACGAATTACAACAGATTTGTTTCCCCTTTAATTGGCCCTAATATTCCATTATACAAAATGGATCAGAACCATCTTCAGTGAATTTTACTGAAGCGGTTTGGCTCAGGAAATAAATGTTTCTCATTTAGGGTAAATTTTATTATTTTTGTGGTAAATTTAGCTGTTTTTATGGAGGCGAAGTTCGATTTTGCCAGTAAGTGAAGTAAAAAACAGCTTTGTCATTTAACTAAATTATTGGGTTTTTAGGGTCACTCAAAAAAGATAAATCTGCCTCACTGGCTTATTTTGAATCAACGCAAAGTTAAGACGATTTTGAAAATTTTGAAAATTTAGTTTGAAAATTTAAAGTGTCTACGATAAATATGAAGCTAAAACCAGCAGCCTGATAGCTTAGCTTAGCCTTAAGTCTAGAAACAGGGGGAAACTCTTAAACTGGCTCTGTCCAGAGGTAAAAAACAAACAAACAGCCTACCAGCACCTCAAAAGCTTATTGATCTACATTCAATCAAAAAAAATGTTTATTCAACATTCACAAAAACAAAGTAAGTGTTTATGATCATTGGACAGAGCCAGCTAAATGAACCAGCCGCTGACTGTAGCTTCATATTTACCATAAAGCAGACATTTTTTTGAAGTGAATAAATGTCTTCAATCCTCCTCTAATCTGGTTTCTAATCCCTCTGTTGGATTTTAACATGCAACATGTAAGTCATTAGCAACTTATCTACCAATTACTGCTTCACTGTACTGATCATATTTGGCCTGTTAAAATGGAACCAAGGCTCCTGTAGCAGAACCACAATTCTCCATAGAGGCTCAAGTAACATCTCTTTTTCTCTCTCTCTCTCTCTCTCTCTCTCTCTCTCTCTTACATCACATGGGCCCCAGAAACCTGATTTTTCTTTTCAGGAACCAGGATCCGTTCTAATATGCTTGTGTCCCATTGCAGACACTGGTCATTACTGGTTGAGTCACTGGATCCACTGGGAAAGAGGAGCGTCAGGAAACAAATCCAACAGCCCAAAAAGTCTCAGAAAGGATCGCAAACAACTAAACGCTACAACACTTTTATCGACAATGGCTCAGCTAATGTGCAGTTGGTGACAAACATTGTGTTAAGAGCATTTTCTAAAAAAGAATTAAGCAAAATAAAAGGAGAGAGAAGCTCCACACATCTCTTCTCTTCTCCTGTGCTGTTTGGTTCGTCTCTCCTCCGCTCCTCCGACATGCAGCATGTAGGTTAGTCTGATTATTCAAAATGAACAGAAGCATCATCGTTATTTTCTCTGAGTCCTCAATAAATCATGAAAATAGTATTTTGGATTGTAATGCCCCTGTTTGCTGCACATATTGCATCTTTCTGCTCTTTCTCTCCTGGAATTTCACTCAATACAAATCAGCAGTCTTTTTATTCTTGTTCCTAACTCTCAGCATTAACGGGCAACTGCACACTTTTCAGCAGAGCCTCGTAAATATTCACCTTTGCCCCGGAGTGAAAGCTGAATTTAAGATGTGAGCACCTCTGCCGTGTGACGGAGGGCAAAACAGATCACCTGCAATCAACGTGGGGGCTCCAGATCAATTATTTCCCCTGTTGAAACAGGCTTCGGGCTCTCAGTTTCAGAAATGCCACTTCTAAGAGTCTCTAGAGTCTTAAAGCTACTGTCGCTGAGTGCTGTTAAGGTCCCGCAAAACCGAGTGTGTTCACTTTGGTGACGCCAAGTCCGCACGCACACACCCTCTCGTCGATGAGCATCCACATGACGAAGCAAAGATTCCATCGATCCGATTCCACAGCGAGGAAGAACAATATTTTTTTAATGATTGCAGCTTTCGAAGACTAATGTTCATCAACAGCATTCATTATTCAGGTGTTCATCTGATTCAGATGAAGAGGTGTTTATGTGCATGTGAGAGTTTGTATGAATGAGAATCCCCTGAAGTTTCCTGTCCAGGCGGCTGCTCAGTAGCACCTCCTAGAGGCCCTGAGAGACAGAGAAGACCTCAACTTAGAGCAACACTATGCAACTACTTTACTCTAAGATAACAGCTCAAGAATCATTTAGATGGAACTCTGATTTCTAAAAAAGGGTCAATGGTGCCTCTTTCATTCTCACTCCGCATTCCTGAACGCCTCGTCACTGTATGTAACTTTGGTGAGTGAGTACATTCTCTTCTAGATGATCGTTGCAGCTTAAACTTAACTTAAACTGGAATCCGGCCCAGCAAGTTCAATTAAATCTCCGATCAATCTTCGATATTCAACGAGACAACTTTCCAAAACGACTTTGGAGCTTGTAACAGTGACAGCGCTTCTTGTTCGGGGAGCGAGAATCGTGAGGAATAAACACCTTTCTGCCATGTTTTAGTTCAGCAAGTGGGACTGAGCTAATTTTTCTTTGCTTTACAGATGTATTCACCACTTGTGGCTGCAGAGGGCGCTGCTGCTCAGTAAAAGTTACATAGTGTTGCTTTAAAACCATGACCAGTGAATGACTCACTTCTGGGCGATGTGAGGTTTAAATGAAAGGTTTTTCGGAGACAGCTAAAACAGCACTGGGACCAGAATGATTTTTTTTTTTTGGGGTAAGTTGGTCTGGTATGACGCTGGTCTTCTGGACTTCTGTTTTTCCCGACTGCCCCCCTCTCTCCTCCAGAGGTCTGTAAACTCCAGAACAGCGAGATTGGAGGGTAAATCCTTTCGTCTTTTCCAACAGCATTGATGATTAAAATGAATTTAGTTGTGTTTGCAGCAAAGTCTCTGTTGAATTTAGCCAGCCAATCACAGGGCAGACTCGTTTTCCGTGTGACAGGAAGTGGTGGTGGTCGTGGCCTTTCCCTCCTTATTGAGTTTCAGGAAGCTGGGTTTCTCTTTCACCACGGCTACGGCCGTGCTGTTGGGATTTTCCGGCTTTTTCAAGGCCCGTTTTTCCGAAGCTTTGGCCGAGTCCCCACCGCTGAGGATCACAATTAAAATCAAGGAGTTAAAGGAATAGTTCAACATTTTAGGAAACAAAGCAGCTTATTTCTAAATGTGTTGAACTGCTCATGTAATGACATATAAGACGTAACAAATAAGACCAAGTGTTTTTTTTCTCACCCGCTGTTTGGCGACGGGTAAATGACCAAAAAGCACGCAGTGAAGAATCCAAGGAGGGAGCCCCCAGAGGCCACCAGGGGAATAACACGGACGCTGCCAACAGCTTCCACCACAGCACCGAGACCGGAGGCCACCATGATCTGACTGATGTACACCTGTGAAAGTCACATTAGGATCATACAACAAACTTTTTAGCAAACACATAGAACATACTGTGTAAAAACAAGCAGGTAGATAGATTTCTTGAAAACACACCTGGCACGATAAGATGGCACAGTCAATGCCAAAGCCTCTCCGGGAGTTTCCAGGACTGTGCTGGATGTACTGCAGGAGACAGAGGAAGATGTACTTCATGAATGTCACTTAAATCTTTTAGAGTTAAATATATTTGAAATACAGAATCACAGAAAATTTACAAAAAATCTCCATCTTGAAAAGCTGCCATATTACACTTATTACTCAACTGTTCATAAGTCATAAATTAAAAAGAGAACAACAGTAAAAGTTTGTTTGAAATAAAGATTGAATTATAAGTCTGGTGTTCTGCAATATTTTTTTTATTATTCTTAGGAACAACCTAAAATACCTCCTGAATCATCCTTTGAACCACAGAGTTAACTTTAGATTTAGAACTAACATCCTCTGTACCTGTTTCATTTCGTGATACTGTCCTAACAGAGCGTACGGACAGTAGGAGATACTCATGGAGATGATGCCCATGGTACTGATCATCACCATGGAGACATACACATTAGGGAAGATTGCCATGACAGCAGTTCCTATGAAGAAAAACAAAAAACAGATCAATTCCAAAGTTACTTATTAGCTGCTCACATGTATTAAGTATCTATCAAAGTACTGTGGTTCTCACCTATGGAGAATGCAAGTGTCCCCAGGATGTAGATGACCTTAATGCTCAGGTCAAAGTTGTCAAGGTATTTCTGAAGGAGAGCTGGAAGAGAAGGATGAGTTCAAAGTTTAAAGTTCAGATGTGTTATTCTTCCAGGGCAATTTAAGATGATGTGATGATGTGACAGTTGTGTTGTTACCTGAGCACGTGGCAGCAGTCATGGCGTATATAACGAGTCCCCAACATCCCATCTGAACTCCTCTGTGATAGTTTTCCAGCAAAGTAGAGTTGGCAGGAGCCTGAGAGAGAAAAACAGGGACGGTTTCTATGTGAGATCAATGCAGGAGTGAACTTCATCCACTTCTTTAATAAAACTAAAACTAAAGTAAACTGCTTCTTCTTTTAGACACCAACATGTTTACAGATTATAAGATGTTTATTCTGATTTATGTTCTCATGCTTATGTTCAAGTCTTTTAAACACTTTCCATTCATCTAACTACGGATTATATGGTTAATATTATGAGATTATGTAATGTAATCTGGTAATCTTCTGAAATCACATATGCATATTATCTATTTCTGCCTGTGTGTTTAGCTGCTCGTGCTCGTACGGTGGGATCTCCGTGGTAGATGACTTGTCCCATGAAGTCGGTGAAGAAGACGGCCTCGGCGATGATGGAGAACCAGGTGAGCAGGTGACAGGCGCAGAGTCGCAGCAGCTCCGGAGGCATCTTCAGCATGGAGAGCCACAGCAGTCGCACGGTGGTCTCAACCTGAAAGGGATAGGGGGGGAGAATTACTCTACAATATACTACCAAAACTGCACTGCTTTCCTACCAGTACATCAGGAGTAGCAGCCGTAATATGAATAGTGTCACAGTTTATCACTCGACTTGTAAATCCCTCCGTCCGCTCCTCACCTCGCCCTCTTCGCTCTCTGTGTCTCCGCTGGAGGAGTTGGTGTTTCCGCTTCTGTGTCTGTTCCTCTGTCGACTCCTCCTCCTGTGTCTGGTCTCCACCTCGTACAGGTCGTTCATGCTGCGAGACGGCTTGATGAGAGAAGCGGCGTTGGCCCGGCGGTAGCGGTAACGGTGGCTCCCTACTCGGCCGTAGTAGGAGAAGGTGCAGGACGGCTGGCGGTAGAAGATATGGCGGTGACGCGATTGCCTCATGGGAGCTCCGGTACTGGCGGCTGGAATAAGAGACACATTATGAATTATATTTTGTCATAATTGTATATATTCTAGAAAATAATATTTCATTAAGATACAAACCTTTGACCATTCCAGCACGGTGGGCCTGCCCTATAGAGCTCAGGCTGTTGGTGTTAAATCTATCAGCATTGGTTACACCAGCTAACAGCCGACCGTTCAGCGTCCGCTGCTCATTGAGCTGGTTGTTGAGCAGCGCCTCCTGTCCGTCGTCGTTCTCCATTTCTTGCAAGAAAGCCGAGAGGCGGGAAATCCTGGGTGTGAGAGCGTTTGTTTGGTGGTTGTTGTTGGTTTGGGGCTGGAGCGGGTCCTGGCTTCCTGTGCTGCTGCTGCGTCTGATGTTGGTAAACCGCGGAGGGGGAGTGCTGTGATTGGCATTGAAGAAGGAGGAGTTCGTAGGTGGCGAGCCTCGATAGGGCGAAAGGCGGTCGGTGAAGATGGACGGCTCTAGGTGGCACAAGAACATTGCATCATGGTCCAGGTGGTCGCCGTCAGCCATGGCGAGAACACTGTCACTTTTACCTGAAGACAGAGGAGGAGAGGACTCAGTTTAGAAGAGAGGATTTTGTCCTTTTTTTTTAGCCTGTTATGTTTTTGACGTATCAAAGTGGCCTGAAAAGGAATTTCCCTCAAATGAGCCACTGTAAAAATCAACTGTGTTAAAAGCTGCTTGACATCAGGAAGGAAACCTTGAAAACACAGGAGCAGATATCCCCATCTTTACTTACTTCTTACAAGCTCCACCTCTAAAAAGTCCATCTCACTATCTCCCCGATCTGACATGTCATCTTCATAGGGGTCGTAAAGGTCGTAGCTGTCCATCGTTTCATTCTCTCCTATCATTTCCAACTTGGGACCAAGAATTGCTGCCTTGCCATTGGACGAAAGTTGCTTTTTGTTGGGATCTGGGCTCTCCTGGTGAGAAAACAGCGAGAGGAGCGTGTTCTGAGACGTAATGGAAAACAGAGGTCTTGCTTATTTTGTCATTTAAAAAATGGAATTTGACAGTACCTGATCCAGCCTGTCGTGTTGGGGGGAGTACTGCTGCTCCTCGATGCTGAAGAGATGCAACACCACAGAGACTGAGAAGAGGATGGCGGCGAAGACGAACAGGATCTGCTCTTGAGACTTGAAGATTGATCCGAGGAAGGTGTGCGTCCAGTCTAAACCTCCGAGAGCGTAGCCGACTGCGCCGCCAAGACCTGTACACATGATCGGAGGAAGAGGTTCAGAAGCAGATGGAGGCAACATGAGCAGAATGAGAGTCTGTTCTCATATTCTTTAGTGTGTTTCTCGTTTCCATCTCGCTGAGTGAATTCGTGTGTCGGATGTCCGCCGTACCTGCTGAGGCAGCGTGGATGTTGAGCGCCATGTCTTGTTCGTCTGTGTCTGCCACATCTAGCAAATACGCCCTGATTGGTCCCTCCGTGGCGTCTGCACAAAAGTCCAACACCACGACTCCCAGCACGGTGAGAACAATGCCGATCGGTTGTTTTCCCTGCTCGTCACCTAGTGACAGACCTGATGGAGAAAAATATTCAAATGTGTTTTAACAGTGGAGGCTGAATCAAACAACGTCAGTTCAATGAAATTTACTGCTTTTATTCTTTACAGATGGGGCAATTCACTTGTTTAGATACTAGATCACACAAGAACAAATCAGACTATAAATAGAATATAAGTGATAAAATAAAACAACAGTATGAGTCTTAGAATAACAAATGTCAAAATAAAATGAATGAATATAAAAGAAGTGAAATGAAATGAATGGTAACTACAACACCAATACAACAATAACAGTATTTAATAAGTGGATGTTTTCTTGTGTTGTAATGCAACGCTGGTCAGCGCATGATCAATAGCTGATTTGTTACAACTGCTGTGCAACACACACAAACGGGTCACTGCACATTTTCCATACTGCTCTGCGTGATGTGTGTGATGTTGTGTGTGTCTTTACATCAGTGACCTGGTCTGAGCCTCGAGCTGCTCTGTGTGTCTGAGTGAGATAATGTGTGAATGTATGAGAACAGAAAAAAGAGACACGGGACAGTGCGTGTGTGTGTGTGTGTGTGTTTCTGAGAGAGAGAAATATTAGAAGCAGTGTGACGCAGCATGACTTCACAAACTCAAATCCATTAACGTTAGGGACAAAAACATTCATAGAAGACAAAGTGTGTACTGTGTGTGTGTGTGTGTGTGTGTGTGTGTGTGTGTGTGTGTGTGTGTGTATGGGACAATGGAGGAGTCATACTACACACTAGCCAGGCAGACAGACAGGAAGTGAATTGTGATTGGTGGGAGAGGGGGAAGCAAACAGGAAGCATTTCCCTGTGAACTGCCTGGTCCTGTGTTCCCATATCAACACACAAACGCACACGCACAGGTTACTACAGTTTTCTCATGTAGCACTGTGTCGTTCACACACATTCATACATATATAAATAAACAAACAATTGTGGAAATGTACACTTTCCCTCGTTTATTCTCCAATATCAACCTCTCAAACAGGTGCAGGTCATAGGTCACCCTCTCTCTCACAAACACACACACTCACACAGACTCCCTGGTGCCCTAGCACGAGTGCCAACCTCTGGGCAGAAGAAAGGAGGTAGATCAGAACAGAACTGAATGGAGCTGAATGGAATCTGCTGAAAGAAAACAGTTCACACTTTTGTTCTTGTTATTTATAACTTCTCTGATATTTGACTTCACTTTGTTCCATTCTACTCGGCCTGCTGTTGTTGTGCACGTGGTTCATATTTGAATATGGAGCCTGTACATGTGGGCAACAGCTAATTCAGAGATGAATGGATTCCGAGATTGAGGACAATACTCTCTTTAAGAGATATATTTGGGCACTATGAACTTATTGATAGGACAGAATTTAGGTGGGAAAGGAGAAGAGACTGGGGAAGAATGATGTGCAGCAAAGGGACGTATCTCAACCCAACCTACAGCTTCTGCAAGGGGGCTAAATTCTCCGTACATCGAGATTCCCAAAATGCACTGGAGCACACGGAGAACGAACCCCTGCTCTTTAATGATGACTAGTCGAGGGCCTGCTCTACTTCCTAAGTTCTAAGTAACAAGCGTGATAAATAAGATTTGAAGCAGAAGGTTCAGTAATGAAAAAGAAAAGCGACTGAAGAATGTATTTGATGCCTTAACTCAAACATAATTCACAACATTCACACCACTGTCTCCTTTCATACGTGCGTGTATGTTCACACGTATACAATCACAACATATGGCGAATTACATCCGGAGCTACGTTGACAACTTTGGCCCGAGATCAATATCTTTGTGGTTTGATTGACAGCTAAATCAATTGGTTTGATTGGATTGGATGGATACGACCTTGTCATGACATTTGAGTGATGCAATAACCGAGGATGACATCACTGCAAGGACACGACACTCAAGCTTTTCACAACTGATGCTTTATTTCCTCTGTGGGCTGAGCGCATGCTGAGTGAAGCGACAGAGTCTCCCTCCGGGTTCATCAAACTCTCCGGTGGTTTAGATAACAGCGTTCGGCAGATGGCACAAAGCGAACTCATGTAGTTTCAGGCCAATATTCAACATCAACATAAGTGGAATGAACATAGTGGGTTTGTTGTGTAAACTGCAGCTGTGATCTTTAGGGGATTAGAAAATCAAAATGTGTGAGGATGGAAATGTGAGGATTTCTGACGTTATGGATGGTTTATCAGATCTTTTATAGACAATAGTGGTGAATTAAGTAAAGGTTAATTTGGAAAATAAGTGTTAGAGTAATCATTGATAAAAAATGTACTATAGAAATGTTTTTTAAAAAAAATTAAAACACACAGAGACACTGTTATGTGTCCACACTGACACACACTCACCTATCAGCGATCCATTCAGAAACAGAGCCACTCCGATCAGCGTGCCGATACAGAGAGCCAGGATGAACGGTCTCCTCCTGCCCCATCGCAGAGTGCAGCGGTCGCTGGCCGAGCCGATCAGAGGGGTGAACATGAGGCCAAGGACGGGACTGAGGAACCACGTCAGGCTGTAGTACTGCTCTGGAAGACCTGGAGACACACAGACGGAGGAGGGACAGGAGTATTAGACTGTGAAGAGTGAAGGGATATTCAAGTTGAGTTGTTTTTATGATTTTCAGAGAGAGATTTTGAAAGACAACCTGTAAACAACTGAGGTTTGACCATGAAGTTTTTCTATAATCCACCAGGGGGAGCAAGTAACTTCCTAATTGAAGGAGTAAGAGTAGGTAATTTTTTCCTGATTGTTTTGGATTAGAAATCAAATTTTCAATTGGATTTACAGACAGAAACACATATGGATTGGATTTACACACCGTGAAAACATTATTAAAGTAACGTATCATTTAAGTTCAGCTAATAACAAGTAGACATTGTATAACATAACATGGTAAAACAACAACATTTCTGTTTGAGAGCTACATGTGGTCCTAGTGTTGCTGCCGTCACAGGTGAGGTACACATCAATATGTGTTTGTGCTGTCACCTCAGTTACCTAAGAGTTGACCTGCGGCTCAGTTAAAACCCACACAAAGAGAGAACGGAAGAAAGCCACGGCAACCGTACACAACACGAGGATTTAGCCGGGCTCTATTGAGAGTGTGTGTGTGTGAGTGTTCACCCTGGATTATCACACAAAGGGCAGCTACACCGGCTCCTGTGTGCGGGTTAATGCAGAGAAAATGAGCAGAAGAGTGATCGAGTTTCTCAGACTTTTGTGAGTAACGGACACAGAGAGTAAGTCCGCAAATGGATGAAATGCACATCTTTGTGTTGCTTGTGTCGAAAAACCTCAACTGGCTCATAAATAAACTTCACCAGGCTCCAGAAAGCCGCAGCAACACAACTTCAAGTGATGCTGGCTGATGGAGGAGGAAGAAATATACTGTACTTCATGTGTCCTCGTTACTGAACCCATGTCTAATTATTTTGGTTCCTGACCTTTCCACTGCCGCAGCTGAGGACTGCAAACACACGCTGCATGACAGGGTCTCAGATTAGACTTCAAGGTCAGGGGGAATAACTGATAAGTAAACAGACACACACACAGTATGCAGCCACATAATGGAAACACACACTGTACACAACACATGCTTTCAATACCTTTAAATCATGTTAGATAACATCTTGTAAACCCATCTCACACACACATACACTCCATCAACAACCCCTCATAAAAGTGTCAGTCAGGACAAGGGACACACTATTTTAATAAGTATTTATACAAACAGGAACATTAGATGTTAATTTGCTATATGCACAAACATCATGATCTGAGATCACACTGTATTTGTGAAGAATAACAATTTGTCTTTTCCTTTATCAGCTTGCGATGTGAGCAAACCACACAATATCTCAATATCTGTTTCACAACAAGTTTACAATACTTTCTATGTTTTTTCGTGTTTGTTGTCATTTATGTAAAACAGTGTCTATCTTGGGAAGCAAGACAAATTTCAGAAGCGCATTCTGAAAATAATGTGTAATCTTATTAATCTTATCTCATAACTAACTAACCAACTAATATGATTGTTTTTGTTATTTGGCCTTGAGAGAAAAAAAGAAAAAGAAAAGAGGATTCACATGACGTAAGACAATAAATGAGAGAAGCAACGATGAAATACTGAGAAAAGTGACGTATTTTGACAGATTTTACGATGTCCAAATATCAAAGCTGCTATAACTATAAGGTATATTTGATTATGCATTATAATAAATGCATTATATAAATCCCTATTATGTTTGAGTGAAGCACATATAAACAGAAATCTTCAGGTTGGTCTGGTTTGAAGTAAGTGGTGTCAGCCAATCAGAGTCCAGTATTTTCTTTGTACCTTCAAGGACTAACATGTGTTTCTAACACAAAGCCAGTGGTGGGGTTGAATCATCCTGTCGTTATTTAAGCTGTGAGTCAGCCTGCAGCACCAAACAGTGGTTTTGAGGACATCGTGAATAGAATAACAAATTGGTGGCATTCACTGCAGCACATTCGTTTTTAAAATCTGCAAACTAATCTGCCAATCTAGACTCATTTTTCATTTGGACTCTTTAAATGTTTAATCGTATTCACAATCACCAAAAGCCAATACTAGAATTAACCTGTTTTACAGTATATTTAAAAAATGAACATTATAAACATGGACACACATGCACATTGGTCTTACCCATTATTTACCCATTGGATTTAAACTCACAATTAAACCACTCACAATGAGAATAATCAAAGTTTCTGTCTGATCTCACACTGTGTTGACACGATAATAACATCAATCATAACGAAATAAGTCAACACCTAGTCACCACACACCCATTCATTTTCAATGCCATATCAACAAAACAACAACAGACAACGCCCCTACAGACACAGACGTGCACGCAGAGCGGTGACTTGAATGAGCTGCTGAGGAGGAGGAGGAGGAGGAGGAAGAGGAGGAAGAGGGCAGACTTTCTCTCTGCTAAGTGAAGTCAGCTGAAAGTCGCATAATTAAATCAGAACTTCATCGTCGTCCCGCTGTCAAACTGTCACTTAGTGCCGCACACTAAAAATACATCGATTGCCTTTTGGCTGCCACACCAGCCTTCCTCTAAAGAGACAAAGATCGGAAGAGACACAGACACTTTAATGTCCACTTACGGAGTCGCTCCCACTCCATGAGGTTAATGGAGTCATCCGAAATCCCACACAAGTAAAAGAAAAAGTCTTAAGTGCCCATTAACACTTCCTGGAATTAACTTGAAAAAAAAACTTTAACCCTACAAGAGCTTATTATGCATTTTATTTTTGTTTAATTAAACCTTAAGCTTGGCCGGGGTGTATTTCCATGTGTGTGCGCATATGATTGTATGAGAGACTTATTCAAAACACAGGTTTACCTTATTGCTCAAAGACTGTATACAGACACACAGGAGGGATTTTGTGAGCTTGCTTCACTCGATGATACTGTTTATTAAATCTGCGGTGTCTCAAAGGACGAGACACAGCAGAAATGTAGATTCATTCGAGGAAGATGACACTGAGGTTCCATTACTCAGTGACCACAGAGAGAGGGATGGCAACTAATTTAACTGAGAGCACATCAGACTGTGTTAAATTCAAAATGCACTTTTCAAATTTCTCAGAACAGGCTATAGTGACGCAAACATCGATATGAAAGCCGTGATTTATAGAGCTCGTCTGTACTTCAAACTTCTGCACAGACGCGTTGACACACACGGTTTAGGGTGTGAACCAGTTTGTCAGGATGGTTCACCTGCTGAGTGGCTGAAGAATTTTATCTGATGAGATGTGGCATGAACACCTCAATTGATCCAACTAGAAAAACACAGGAGACATAAAGTTCATTTGGTAGGTAAATACAGGAGGACCTTGAATGACTCAAGCTGCTGCAATCATTTTTTTTTCCACTGCTGTTGATGGATCACATGTTTCTCTGACAGTAAGTCAACAACATGACTTCCAAGGAATATTATTATTGAATTGCGTGAAGAAAAAACATAGTAAGTCGCAGTTTAAGCAATTTATTTTCCCTAAATCAGATTCTGAGAGTCCAACACGGAGGAATCCTTTTGTCCAGATCCATAGCTAAATGTAATGGGTTCTTTCTTGGCCCGTGTCCCTTTCCTCCACGATGTTTTGTGGAAATCTGCTCAAAACTTTTTGCATAATCTTGCTCACAAACAAACCAATGGACGGGGGTGAAAACATAACCTCCTTGTTGGAAGTAATAAGGATATCCAGCACTTTGTGGGTTATTTTACAACATGTCTTTGTCTGATTGACCCTCAAATCAACAAAAAAATAAAAATAACTGCTCAGCAGGGACAGATTTCTGCAGAAGCATGACGCTGAGACGAAGTGGAGTGTTTTGGGCTTATTAGCGTCTTTTGGAGTCCAAAGTAAAAACCTTCAAGCAAAACAATCGGATTGGAACGCTTTTCACTGTGACGTAGCTGCAGGCTGTGGCGGGCTGGTTTAGCTTGTTCCTATTGTCCTACATTTTGGGAGATTCTTAACCTCGTTTTTCTTAGCAAACTGAGTAAAACATAAGGTAGTTTTGAAAATGATGAACCTCCCGAACACGTTGTCTCTCGCAATCCCACACAAATAAGTTAACAGCTCCCACGGTGCAAAGTGTGTGAACCGTCCAACTGAGGCCATAGAGTCTGTCACTGTCCAGGGGATTCACAGAGTGGGCGTGTCTATGACCTGTCTATCATGTGTGCTATGTAAACACACTGCATCTGTAAAACCTGTTTTATAGTAAGAGAAGAAATAACAAGATTCGGCAAATCTTTCAACGAGGAGTCAGAGGTGCAGCTTCGTCCTTTGGGAACTTTTGTTATAATAAAGTTTGTAATTGCATAATAACAACATATTGCAACATGCTGACTTAGCAGGCAGAACAGGCAACAGTTTAATTGAACCGTAATTTAAGACACATGAGAATTTTTTTTTTTACGTAAAACTAAAATGTCAAACTGCACATCGCACAAAAATATGTGGTTCTTATCAAACTGAAGTATGTCCTGGTGCTAGTCTTTCTGGTAAGTTTGGTTTTCTTTAGTTATTCGATGCTGTAAAAACAGGGCAAAACGTCATGATTGGTAGAGTGAGTGTATCAGCGGGACCTCGATACTACTGCTCCATCCCCCAATTACTACTCCACAGACTCTGGCTCACAATGACAAAATTGGCGCAACACGACAGCGTTCGAATCAGGAAACATTGGGTTCATTTCTGGAAGGAAGTGGAGACGCTATTAATTAAACACACTGACTTTGAACTGCCCTGGGACATTAAAGTGGCAACGCAGCGTCACACCAACAGCACACCCTCTAAACGTCACTCTTTACAGGCCATGTTCCTGTTGACCCATGCGTTCCTTCGTGAGACGGCCATAAACAGGGCTTGACCCTCTGTCGCCATGGTGACCAGGTCTTGGGAACCCTGTCACCACAGAGACTCCATCACCTTCGCTTCCTGGCTCCTAATATGGCGGTGTCATTCACAGAGGACTTCCTGTTGTGGGGTTTGTTCAGACTGAGGAAAGATTTGTTTCTCTCAGTTTGTCTCACATTTATTGTTTTTCCCCCCCTTTCATTCTTTTCTTTTTGCCACACACACACACACACAGCTGTACATAAACACACCTTAAGTATTAATTTGTACCTGAAAGACTCGACAGAGAATAAAGAGACGTACACACACACACACACACACACACACACACACACACACACACAGTCATAAAAGAGGAGACAGGGCGGCAGATAGGAATCTGTCTGTAGGTTTGTCAACATAAAAACAGGAAGAGAATTTCTAGTAAACAGTTCCCACACACACACACACTCAAATGATAGAGGAAAAACAGTCAGCACCTAGAGAATAAAGACGTGTCTATGTTCCCACACACCGACTCACCTACCAAAATAAAACACACAGCTGAGTTCCCACACTCTCCTGGTACTGTACACACACACACACACACACACACACACACACACACACACACACACACACACACACACACACACACACACACACACACACACACACACACACACACACACACACACACACACACACACACACACACACACACACACACACACACACAGAACAATACTGAGAGAATTGAGACGCAGGAAGTATTTTAGAAAGAGAAATGAACACAGCAAGAGACATGGGAGGGTGAAAACAGAGCAAAAAAAAAAAGAGTGTGAGAAAGGATTATCATCAAAGAAATTGAAAAAAGGAGGGCAGAGAAAGAAGTAAAGAAGCGGGAGGAAGCATGGAGGACAGAGAGGGAGAGAGTCAGGCAGGATGGAGAGACTGTTCATATTCAGGCTGCGAGATGGAGTGTAGATGATTAATCGTGGGAAAGAAATATTTACAGTCTGCTCCATCTATCATCAAAGCGCTCATTTTTACTGTGCACGTTTCCCACACACACAGACACACACACATACAGATCAACACAGCTTTCCTTATAGGACTCTGCATTAATTAATTGTGGACAGCAAAACCTTAACCATTGCCAAATCATGCCTAACCATAATCTTAACTTACCCACAATTCATATCTAACCCCTAACAACAACAACCTAAGAAATTATGTTTTGCCTCATTAGGACCCGGCTTTGGTCCCCATGAGGTCCCCTGGTCCTGACAAGCCTCTGACCCATCAACAACTTTAACATTAACCGTCACAACTAAATATCTAACCCCAACATAAACCTAATCCTAACCACCACCCCAGCAATAACTACCATATCTATAAAAGTGTACACACACACACATGCTCATACTAAAAATGGAGCTCAATGTGTGACCGCTGCGAGCACAGACTGCCCATTCATCACAACTTCTGCGGACTTTGTGTGCTCCTCCACATCGTCGCCGCACCAACAGCAAAACTTTCAAGATCCCATTGTCTGTGCGATTGTTTCAGATCTTGAGATTAGACGCAGCTCATTTGATGTGTGGGGAGGTTTTTCTCAAATATGACCAAATCTAAATCCCCCCAAAAAATAAGAAAACACTTTGCTATTGTGTTTCTGGGAGACGTCAATAGAGGAAAACCTTGTTGAACTCAGATGGGCATCAGCTTTTCCCCCTTTTACTCCAACATTACTCGATCTAACATATACCTGAAGAGTCTAATTCTAATCTTCATATTTAAAAACAAATGACACCCACTGTTTGCTTCTTCAAAGAGACGTTTGAGATCAGTTGATATGAATACTATGAATCCTCCCATCTTAGCTGCATATTTTTACAACAGTCCTCTCCTTGTTTGCAGCGGGAACCTGAACAAGGATTACTGTATCTCTGTTTTCGGCCCTTGTACGATTTGTTTTAAAATTGTTTCCCACAGCTACATGAAATTTAAAGAAAAAAAAAAAACTTCGTAGAAAGTGGCCTCTGTCCTCTACTGCTCGGGAAATGATTTAGACCTCGAAATGACATGAAAACAAGAAATGTATGGTACTTTTACTGTTTTACTGCAAACGTGATAGATCTGCCTCAAATGTGGAGGAATATGGGCCATCAGCTGATTTAATAGGAGAACACTGGAAACTGTCAGGGAAACACTGTCAGTTTTACAGCAGAAGAGTGAAATTAAGTTTAAATAAAAATGTGAAGTGGCTAATTATCTTTTGGGATAAATAACCCTAGGTTTGGTTATAAATGCTCAAATGTGCAGGAGACATGCTGTGTCGTGTTACAGGATTGAGAAACAATGACTAAAATAGAACAAAACTAAACTTTCTGGAGGCAATTAAAAGTTTATCGATTTAAAAAAACTAAAGCTTTTGTTAAAGGTTTCTTTTTTTTTTTTTAATCCCATAAAAACGCAATAATGAATCGCTCATACTGACAAGTATTATGTTCGTATCCAAAGCAGGTTCTCTGTGCCAAGGAACTTCCATTGTCATCTAAAAGCTATTAAAACAACATTAATGAGTCACACCATTGCAGTGGGTGCGTGTTCATTTTCCACCATGAACATGGACGACGCTGCTGCTGCTTTGCTGCATAATCACTTTAGCCCTGGATTTGTATTTATCCATTTAAAGTAGATTCCTATAAATGCACCATTTAAGTAACGTTGGCTAAACGCTACAGAGCCCTGCAGGGTTACTTAATCATTCAACACGTTTTTTTTAAAACCACACTATGTTTTAAGTTATTTTAAAGACTTTTCAGTAGGAGCCAAAAGCTGTTTTCGGACATTCACTGAACTCCAGAAATGTTCCTGAAAATTTCCAGAGCTGCTGTATGCAAGAAAGCAAATGAACCTCACCCAGATATTCTCCTGTTGTTGTGAACACATCTGGCCTGAACAATCTCCTGCTGTGTTCTAAATGTTCAAACACAATTTTTAGACATTTTCAGAAGAGTTCAAGTCTGAAATAAGCTATAGAGTCGAGAGACAGACCTGGAATTTGTTTACAAAAGGATTATAATATATTTAATATTGTCAATATTATCCGTCATTCAATTATTTTCGTGATATTTCTCAGGCAAAATAGTTTTTGAAAGAATGAAGTGCTACATTTATTATTATTAATTGTTACTACTTCACATCTCATGCCCAATAAACAAATCTCATCGTCCTACCCTGACGTCTACATCTTTCCATCCCTCTCTCTATCTTCCCCTCTTCCACACACAATGAACTGAAAGTGAACGTCTCCTCCTCCACAAACTCTCATAAACTCACAATTGTAAAAATCAACCAATCTGACCTTCTCTTCCAAAAACACAAACAAACTTCAGCTTCATTCTCTCCTTCTTTCTCCGACACCTCTCTTCTCCTTTTTTCCCTTTTTCCCCATCCCTCCCATGCCCATTCTCCCATAAACACAAAACAATCCTTTCATATCCTGCGCTGGCGTGAGAAAACCACAAGAAAAATGACGAGTGTCTCCGAAAAGAGCCAAAGAAACGGTGTGAAAATGAGAGTGGGGCAGAGGTCGAGAAGGGAGAAAGTGGGCAGGAAGGAAGGAGGGTGAGAGCGAGAGGGTGCGAGACAGAGCATGAGGAAAGGAAAAGAGGAAGCAGGTGTTTCTGAACAAAACATATGAACTGAGTCAGGTGTATAAAACTGAGAGAAGGGGAAAAAAAGAAAAGTAGTTCATGACAGATGGTCTTTGGGACCGGTCTAAAATATTAACATGAATATTTTATAATTGATAAGAATCTGGATGAAGGTTTTGTGCCAACAATGAGGACTCGAGGCCCATCTGTGCCTGCAGCTAGATTGCTTTTGTATTGTTCTTTGCATAAAGGGACTGTCCATCACCTTTAACATGTGCAAACATGGAGGACAAAGGGATCAGTACCTCGGGCAGGTGTCTTGAATTATATCCAAGTCATTGAACTCTGATGCTGTTAAAGGTTTGTTTGTCATCAGCAAAAATGTGTGTGCATATTTGGAGAGAAATTTAATTTCAATTCATAGTTTACTTAGTTTCCTTTTGTGCCCTTAGCCTGCTTTGTCTACCTTCATCATTGGGCATCAGCAAGAGAACACACCGATCAGATCGCCAGGACTCTGAAAACTTCTTCAGTTTAGTTTAATACAAAGTAGACCTGCACAACTCATTTGCTCAGAAGCTACGGTTATCACAACACAACACATACAACTGTTACTTTTCTGTGAGCTCAGTGAAATCTTAATCGACTGTGACTTGAAGTTGTAAAACTAAATTACTAGTTCAGAGAAGTAAGAGTTCCAGAATTTTACAGTAAATGTGGAGCAAATATCTTTCTCACCGACACAGATCACCAGGCAGATTTTTGCAAACTCTAGTGACCAAAATGCTACGATAACAGAAAATAAGAAAGTAGCAGCTTGTGCTTTATGCTAACTGCAGCTTCAGCCAACATCTATGCTCACACGGATAATAAAGTGAGGGAAGAAAAGGACAGAGGCCGACAGTAGGGAAGAAAGGAGTGAGTCATAGAGCTTTCCCAGCAGCCAGTGATGGTGTGAGCATCAATCACACAACAGGCACACACAGTCTCCAGCACCCAGACACAAGGTATACGCAGGCTGCACAGCCAAGGTCATCATTAACAAAGTGCCTGCTTGAGTGAAATACTGAGTGACGTATGGCTGTGTGCAGCAGAAATCCAATCAAGGCAGAACAATCATGATAAAACACCACCAGGGAATGAAATGAGCTTCATGCTGCTTTAGATATAATTTTAAATAATTGCACTGAACCTATCCCAACCCCAACATTCCTGTTTAACACACATGCTGCAGGGCCAGGGAATGTGCACAAAAAATACAGGTTTACAAACTGGTTTTAGAGCCATCAATACAAGAAGAAACGTGCCATATCCACACTGGCTGTGCAAAAACACCCCACCAAGGATTCCTCTCTACGTAAAAGGTGTCATTAAAATTGCATGAAGCCGGCGTGTATTCACTCGCACACACACACACACACACACACACACACACACACACAGCTGCCTCTAGTCAGCAGAGTTATGTAACACCACTGCAGTAAACTGACCTCCTACTGGGGGAGAGAGAGAGAGAGAGAGGCAGACAGAAGGAGAGACTGATACTGAGAAAGTAGTTGAAAGTGTAAAATCTGGCTCATTTAAGTGTATACATCGTGTACCGTTTTAATGCCTCTACCGTCTGCCAGTCACATTAATATAGAAACCAGATGTGACTGGCAGCAGGGAGGCGGGCGTGCATCTGTGACTGACCTATCCCACACAGTGGGCTCACTGCATAACCAAATGCCCTTTCGCTATCACAGAAGTGATCGATAAAGCCAATCAGCAGTGATCACTCGGTTCCTGTGTAACCACAAGTACAGCAGGTTAGATTAAATTAGAAGGATGCAGCTGACAATTGAAAATGTCAGGACAAATTAAAAATATGGTTGGTAATACGTGAGATTACAAATTAGGACGCTTCCCTGGCGGATGTTAATCAAATTAGAAATAAAGCTACCATTTCTCTATTATAATGTCCGTGTATGATTTTGGTTTCTTCGGGTTGTGCATTAAACACAATTTCTCGGCACCTGCATGAAGATTTTCCATTAAATCTAGTTGGTTACAACAAATTCTTTAAAAAAAATTATTGGGGGATTACTTTAATTTCCACATTTTTAAACAGAAACTCAAGATATCAACTCCTTAAGCCACACTGGTACAAATCACTTATGGATTCAGTTTAAGGAGAAAAGGGAAGTACCATTGGTTTTCCTCCCCACATTTCCAAGTTAAACTAAAAGTACATACACTGAAATTCTGTGTTATTGTGTTTATATGTTAATAATAACTAAAGTAAACATATTAGAGTTATCGCCTCACGTTTGTTTGCCTTCCCACTAAGTCAAGCTGCAGCAAATATGATCACAATCTCTCCTTCTGTTCCTGAGTTATCGTGTTAAATAAAGTGTTTCTGCAGTTGTCAACAGCAAAGTCAACCTTTGGCCTTTTGAATATTAAATGTCATCACTTCATCATTGTCATTCTAACCTCAACAACATTTGCCTGAAATTGAGTCATAATCAGCACCTTTTTTTTTTTTTTTTGATTGAATGCAAAAAAGGAGTCGGGTGTAGTCATAGTGAACTTAACATTACATTACATTTCATTTAGCTGAGGCTTTTATCCAAAGCCACTTGCAATTCATGGTTGAATGCACTTATTGTGCTTCTTCAAGAAAACCAAACTACAAAGTGCTATAAGTAAGTGCCATTTAACCTTTGACCTAGTCCAAGTTAACCTTTGCACCAATTTTGAAGAAATTCCCTCATGGTATACGTAGATTATTGTGTTTACGAGAGTAGGATGTACAGACCCAACTTCTCAGGCTGCAACTGATACCTGGCCAGAGGCGCACCGACATGAATAAACATGGCTGAAACCTGACTTTGTTTACTACCCTAAAATGAACCTTATAGCCAGTTGCAGTGTTGCCTGCCTAATGATAGAACTGGATTGTGCATTCACCTTTTTAACCGAATATTTGTCTGTACACGATTAATCTGTCAGTGTTCATCCATCCGTCTTGTCATTCATGTACTGTCAAAATCAATGTAGATGACGGACAGATGTTTTTAAATTGCCCTTTAGAGAGACACACACACACACACACACACACACACACACACACACACACACACACACACACACACACACACACACACACACACACACACACACACACACACACACACACACACACACACACACACACACACACACACACACACACACACACACACACACACACACACACACAATCCTGGTGTCCTTGCTCAGCCTGTTGTGCATTTAAGTGCATGTGTCGTGTTGTTAGGTTTTATAACTGGTTCAACTAACTGGCTATAGTGTAGTTCAGCTCATACATACAGAATCCATTAATAAAACATAATTGCCTTTATTTATTGAAAGCTCATTCTATTTGCGCCCTGTGTTGGGGCTAGACGATGCAATTGTTCTTGTTCACTTACTTTTGCACTTTGTTTTAGATAATAATTAGATAGTATCGATTTGAATATATATATATATACACAATAATGATCATATATAATTAATCTTTGATGATAATGTTTTCACTCTCATCGCTCTGGATCAGGATGAGTCAATATTCTTTTGAAGAACAGCGCCCACTGTGGCAATAAGGCACAACTACAAGATAATGGCGAATGCTAAAATGTGACATAACTGCAGATTCAGTACAGGATCAAGTCAGTGATCTTAATTATTTTACCTTTTTATCTTTTTCTAATGATTTTGAATTATTTTATGATTTAACTCAATTTTAAATAAACTTTTGACTCATTTCACTTTATATTTATGTGCTTACGTGCTTTGTATTTGACCCTAAGCTTCTGTTTCCCTGCAGCCCAGAAATACAGCAAATGATTAACTAAACTCTTGAAGTTATTGAAATAAAAATCCGGAGAGTATAGTGAAAATAACAGTTTGTTGTCGCCTTTGTTTAAAAAAATTTGCTTCCCCTGATGTTTCTTTGTCCCTCGTCATCACCTGAGACCGCTGGTGGTGGTGGTTTGTTTTTGATGACTTCTCCTCCCTGGAGGGTGGGGGAGGGGAGCAATGTGCTGACAAACAAATACACCGCACACACAGTCACATTCTGTTCTGCATTCTTCACATATCTTACACTAATAGCCTCCAAATACTTTGCTTATCGCCTGTTGCATGGGAAAATATGCACAGTCATATCGGTGCACATAACATGGCTTTGTCTTAAGGACTTAAGTGTTCGCTGACTCTGGAAAATGCCAACCACAAACAAAACACACATGAATGTAACGTGCACCACAGCTCGGATTATTGTACAGCCCCCTTATGGTCCACGGGCCACATGTTGGGAACCACTGCCATCAGACATTGCATCTTTGTGTTGCTGTTTGCCTTGTCTTTCACTGCCACAGCAATACACCCATAACCTCGCCCTGTAATGCCGGTAATGATCACAAACAACCCCGTCTAAAGCCCTTTTGTCTCTCTGTGTGTGCACAGTGATAACATTAATAAATGAAAGAAGTTACTGCAGCGATTATATAAAGGGTTATAAATAGGAAAGCTTTAAATAAGTGACTAGTCTGATGTCACTGTCTTGCTCTCTGCAGAGACACAGACGTGTACAAAGATAACTGAAGCCTGGACATTGGTTTAAGGGCTTCGCACTCGCAAGACCGTCAGTGGCTCCTTAGTCTCACTTGTCACCTTTTCTCGACATGGATTTTTTCTTTTCCCCCTCCACTTGTTTTATCTGCCCCTTAATAAATGACCACAACTTCAACCTGTCTCAACTATGCACCGATTTCCAAAACACACTTGATTCGTCCACCTGCTCTGTCCTCTATCTCGTCTGTCCCATGAATGACTCGGTCCGATTATGGTGATTAGTCACTGTGTGACATCGAGTAAGTCATTTATATAACTCCACTGTCTGCAAGGTCATCTGCTAGATTAGACCAGCTAACATGATGGGATCACTCAGTGGATTAGGTCACCTGGCATGCTAGCAATAACAACGCAAGATCAACCTGGTTGGTTACGCAACAAATAGCAGGGAGTCTTCATTTAGTTGAAGGATACAGTAAAAAAAAAAAAATGTTTAAAACGTTGCTAAAATTTTAAAGGAGACAGATTTAAGTTAGATATTGATGTTAGCTTAGCATGCTAAAGAAAGCAGTAGAAAACACAAAGAATATTGGTATTCCGCTAAACAATAAATGTCGCTAAAGCTACCGAACGGTAAAACAAGATGGTATTTTGTAATAAACTGACGTTAAAATAGTGAGTTGTAGTGTGATAGTAAATAAAATCCTGCCAAACTCTTTGAATAATGTGTGAACATGAAAGCTACTATTCAGCGCTACATGTGAAGAGCAATTAAGTTGGTCCATTTTTACAAAGATGATCCGTGGCTGCTTACAACTGGTGTCACATTTCACAAATGATTTGGCAAACGGTTACTGATAGAGTTTTGAGCAGGGCTCTCGGATGGTCATGCATGAGTCACGAGAAAGGTTTTGGTTCGGACCTGTGATTGGTTCTTACATTAACACGCTCTGTAGTGGTGTGCAAATTATAATATCACGTGGTGTTTCAAAGGAAAGGGACGCTTAGCCAAGGAACTCGAATGAAATATAGACGCTAATACAGTCGGCCAAGGCTTCCAGTCACAGCATATGAATGAACAGAGGGGCACTTCCTCTTGGATTGTAGTAATCTCCTTTAGTAAAGCCAAGAAGGCCTTCAGAGCAGGATAACACTGTTGCAGAGCTGCCGACCCAGGACAGTGTTAGGTACCACGTTGCTGCTTCTGCAGGTACAGATATAAACAGACTAGTAATAAACAAGACTAATCGTGAAAAAGAAAACCTTTGGTTTGACTTCAGATTGTGCTGCTCCTGATACCCAACCCGACTAATGTGGTTAGACGTGAAGAGAGAAGAGAGAGAAACCCTTTGCCAGATAAATCGCCCAACAACCCTACTGTCCTTGCTGTGTATAAGGAGCGGTTGAACCTTCAGTAGTCAATGAAGAAGCAACAAATTCTCAATTTGTTTACAGCCTTATCCCTTCAGATTTATCTTCAGGGAACATAATGATACTTGAACATTTTGTTTTCTGTCACTGAGAGCTCAGTTCTGAGAAAGCTTGTTATGTAATGTACCACGTTCCAAACAAAGTACTTAAAACGCCATCTGCACTCATCACCTCCCCTTTGTTTCATTTTCTCCTTTCAAAGTCCTTTCATTTCTTTTAATCCCTTTTTCCTATGACTGGCTGGATCACTCATTCACTTTTATCTCACTTAGCTGCATTAAAAAATTAGGTGATGCTCCTACTGAGGGTGACTTGAAGAATAAATCAAAAGGACTAACATCTATACTCGTGTGTGACAACTCAAGGTGGGACCAGATCTTAAATGCTCTGAGAATCTATGTCAATCATGGGTCAGGTTTTTTTTTTTAGCACCAAACTACTTTTTGGGCTCTAATCTCTAGACTCTCTTCACACTGTGGAAGAGTTTAGAGATATTTGAGTCTGTCATTTAGGTTTGAGCTCCTCGTTTTCTCTTAGCTGGTCAGAGTCCTTCTGTTCTGTTTCATGTGCTTTCCTCCATGTTTGTTTGTTTTGCATTCATGCAAACTTCAAAATCTGACATCTAAGTTCTGTCGAAGAATGCAAAGCACTTTCCCTCTGACAAAAAATAAAGAGTAAAATTTACAGCAAAACTAATTAAACGACAGAGCATAACATAAAATGATCTACGTTTTTTATCGTCACATGATATTGCTGACATGGTTATATCTCTCTGCCTTAATCATCAGTGGGAACTACACCACACTTATTTGAATTGCTGAACACACCAGACTTGTGGGCAGTGATCCAGAGGTCAAGACCCAGGCTACAAAATAAATAGATATACTGAAAACAGGTGCCTTGCTAGTTTATGTTAAAGCAAGTAAAGAAATATAGGAATAATGCTACATTTGAGATGATAGATGGAAAGACAACAACAAGGACCGTAAACTCCGAGGTAAACGACAGTATAGGATCAATACAATAGTCAGCACCACCTGGGCCAGACTTAAACAGACTGGGTCCAACTTGCTTAATGAAAATGTAGATCAAATATAATCAGCCAGACAACTACAACCTGTGTCCCTATAGAAAAGTCCTGTGTCCTAGTGTGAGTGGCTGCAGCCAGGATTTCAGAGACGGAACAGAAAAGAGCTACACAAAGAAGACCTTGTAAGGTAGAAGTTTCTTTCCTTTCTCTAGGTTGGGCAAATATGGGCTCCTTGACCGGACTATCTGCTGTGCAAACACATGCACGCACACTCCCTCTCTGACCCCAGTGTTGGGGGTTTGCACACACAATGGTTTCACTTATGGCCAGCCAGCCCGCCGGCTTATCAGCTATCCAGCTAATTCTAGTAGCTGAAGTCAGTCCCCAGCATATGGAACTTTAACCAGATCGGGGGTTGATGCAAAACGTACCTTTGTGGCAATATTGGTTATGATTGAAAAAGATGGTAAAGGTTGGTAAATCTAGCGGGTTTGACGTGGATAACAACTGTTCGTCACCCAGAGGTTCTTATCTTTCAACAGCTTTTTAACTGTGTTGCAATGGTCCTGACGACACTGTTGCAATGGTGTTTTATGCAGAAAGGGTTTTAGGCCACAAGGGACATCTTTGTTGCCCTTGTGGCCAATGGCCACAGTGACAAATTGGCAACATGGCTGTTTTGCCAGGTTACATCTATGCATCCATAGTGATCATCAGGTTGCAATGGGAATACACCAATCATTCCATAGGTTTTCACACTGAACTATTCTCAGCCTCAACTCCCTACAGCTCTGTTTAGGCTCTGTCAGTGCAATGTTTTGTTTTTACAACCCTTAATTTTATGATTACCTGTTATTAACATTGTTTCCAGCCACAATGGGCAATTATTTTTAACAAATAAGGTTTGATAAATGAACTAAATGCTACTTGTCCAGCTGGAAAAGCAGAAGTTAGGGACTAGCTGGTGAAAACAGTGAAGCATTTAACTGCTATGTATGTATAGATGTATGTATAGATGTATAGATGAACAGACGGACGGACAGATCGACAGAATTTGGGGAAATGAGCCAAATTTGTCCCTAAGTGGTTGGAGAGGAGCTAAAAGGAGAGATATGATTTGACTAAAATCTTTCAGGTGACAAGAAGGACAACATGAAAAAAGGCTAATGTTGATGAAATGGTGTCAGTATTGTTTTCTCACAACACACTTGGTGCTGAATGCACTGTGACAGTCAGCTAAATTGCTTAACATTGGCTGTAATCTGAACAGATCTACAGACTTTTATCGTGTATCAGGCACAGTGATGCAGCTCGACAGCATTATCATGTTTGAGATCTAGGCACAACTGTGTGAAACCCACTACATAATTCAGTTGGATGGAAAACAAGCCTCTGTACCCACGATCAGTTTAAAGGGTAAAAGGAAAAGCAGTGAATTAGCCTGACCCAAAAAAGGGCAGATTTGACAGGATTAACCCTCCATATCAGTGATGAATCTCATCGAGACACCAAATTCACCACCCTGTCTGCTTTGGTTTTATCCATTTCAGTTGATTAATCTGTAGCAGTTGTACCTCTCATCACTTCCAGAATCGCACTAAGAGGAGCTCAGACATGTCCTGATGTAACAAAATAGGTTAGAACAGCTAAATCAGGGCTATAATTAGAATAAAAAAGGAAAAACAGAAACTCCCCTTCTCCGATACTGCCACAGGAGAAAAACTTTAAATTTGGTCATGACAGTTATGGTAAAAGCTTTATTTTTTGGGGGATTCAAATCTGTCCCTTAGATATTTAGATTCTGAATTAAACATGAATCTCTTTTACTTCCAAAATCTGACCAATCTTAGCATCGTCCTTTGGAATCAAGTCTCTCAAAGCCTGGTTCCCTGGGGTAGCTCATCCTTGGGGAGCCGGCCAGAAGTCACGGTGGCCACAGAGCGACCTGCCACTCATGTCGCCTTGGTTATGTAAGCTAAGAGATCACTCGACATCGCTGAGGGGGAAGGTGAGATCTGAATAGAAAAGAACGCCGATGGGGTTGAGGGGGTGGGGTAATTCCAAGGGAAGTGACTTTAAATTATAAATAAGGTTACTGCTGCTTCAGCCTTTAATCTCTGTCTTACTCCTGCCATTTCTCACTCTCCTCTTCTTCCGCTCGTTCTCTTCTTCCTTCCTCTCCTCCTTTTCACTCCTCAAACCCTCAGAGCCTTCTGTATGGGCTCCAGTGTACTCCAGATAAAATTGGACTTGGCATATACTCAAAGACTGTCAATGATGATGCTGGGTGTAAATGAGAGTATGCGCTGTGCAACTTGAGGTCAGTGTGCGTGCGTGCGTGCATGCGCGAATCACAGTTCAAACTCATTAATCTCCTGCAGGGCAGAACCAGTGGACGTTCCATCTCAGAAGGTTGAAGGAGGTGGGACATTTTAACTGCCAAGGTGTCTTCCTCTATTCCGGAACAACATCAGGACTAAATAGACTTCTTGTTCCCACACACTAGTTTACAGCTTCTGTTCATTCTAAATAATACTCCTTGTTTCTATTGGTATGGATGCAATGATTCTCCTGACTGAGAATCATTAGTTTGGTTCCCTTTCTTTTGGCACTGAACACTCGACTAATGCCGTTTTTAAAGTTCTGTGCTAATCTTTGCTTACATGTGATGCAACTGGATTTTTATGTAAATACATTGTGCTTTTTCTTCTAATCAATGTTGTAAATACTGTTGATTTGTTGATGCATTCAGTGACAGGCAGCACCTATTGCATCCCTTACCCCCCGTTATGGTTAATAGTGTTAAGGACAGAGGATGTTGCACCTTGTTAAGCCCTATGAGACGAATTGTGATTTGTGAATATGGCTTATACAAATAACATTTGATTGATTGATTGAAGGTTTGTGGATCCTTTACTCACCAATCTGCAGCAGCACGGGCGTCACCAGCGCCGTCTCCATGGCGTAGCAGAACTCCCGGCCAAACATCACAGCTCCGTGCATCAACCATCTTTTCATGGTGATGCCTTCTATCGATTCTTCGCTCGCCACCTCCTCCCCACCACCACGGGTTCCTCCCCCACCTCCTCCCGATCCATCCGCCTTGCCTCCGGTTCCTCCATTCTCCCCGTCCAATCCCGATGCAGAGGAATTTTTGTCGTTGACACCGCCAACCAGAGATCCGACCTGCATAGCGTCAGCCTCTGTGTTCTGAGGAGGCATGGCGGTAAGCATGCACGCAACAAGAAAACAAGCGCACCCCTTGAAAAATCTGAGAACTACCAAAGAAAAAACAACCACTTCCCTACTTCCACAAACTACTTTGTAGATCAAGGTTGTAGTTACTCTAAAAACTAGTAATGACTTCCTGGAAGTAACTGAATTACAATCTTTACATGCTACAACTCGCCTGTCGTTGTAACTTGCTAGTTATTACCTATTAAAAAGGTGTTGGTGAAGTGATCAATTGCTAATACCACAAGAATAACAGATCATATCCCAGCACGCTAGGTCATGAAATCTATCTAAATTTAAAAAAGAAACTATTATCAATACACCCAACACAAATCTCAATTTCCTGATCTGCTAAAATACAGAAAACAAAAGAGTCAATCAGCAATCATTTGTCCTAAGTTGTCCAAAAACACGTCAAATTCAAGGCGTTTTGTTTAAATCCTCCTCTTGCCGCCTCGTTTTCTCCACTGAGTGGGGAAAAAGAAGAATCACAAAAATCAGCTTTCCAAAAAATCCCCAAAAATAAAAAGGAAGCAGCAGAATTTTCACAGGTAGAGTTTGCGGTACATTCCAAGCGGGAGTTTGTGCGTTTGCTTCTTTGTGAGTGTGTTGTCAGGTGAGAGCATGCCTGGCAAACTCTGTAAGCTTCAATGCGTATGTTGGTATGTCAGTGTTTTCATGCCTGTTTGTGTATGCCAGTGGTGTGTTTGTGTATGCGTGTCTGTGGTGTGGTGTGTGTGTGTGTCTGTGTCTGTGCGTGTGTGTGGTGTGTGTGTTTATGGCTTTTTTGTCATTGAGGTTGTCTCCCTCTTTTTTTTTTTTTCTTACTGTCTATTACAAGCAGTGAAAATCCATATAGAAGACCATTCAGTGAGTTCCAGAGTCATTTTGTGTATGGAGGGCTGGATGACGGAGAGGGTGGGGGCGCGGGGGGAGGGGGCAGGAGGAGGGCAGGCAGCGATGGTGGGCGGAGCTCCTCTGAAAATCCCCATCGATTGGCTGATCAATCTGAAGGAAGACAGCGGCAACCGGAACGCAACGAGTAGGTGAGGAGTGTCCCATTGGTCAGGAGGAGATTGGAGTTGGTTGAGAAGAGAAGGAGAAAAAGAGAAAAAGAACATGAATGAGTCACAACAATTTCACTTTAAAAGATGTGTTGTTGCATATACACAAAGCAATGCTGCAATGCAAGTTTCTCAGGTGTTACATACTAGATGCAGAGTTATTTAAGCAGCTTTCAGACATGCACTGAACTCTGGACTTTTCCTGAAGTTTTTTCCGAAGGGGGATTTATGTGAGAACTCAAATGTCAGACTCAGTTGCCCCAGGAACGTTCCTGCCAGCCCCCCTCACAAAATGTCCGCTAAATGCCAAATTGAGCCCTTGTGAGGATAGAGCAGGAAAATGTCCGGAAAATTCACACCGAAGGAGTGGGCATGTCAAAGTCGTTTCTCATATGGGGCAGTTCCACTTCCTAACGTTGTGAGCGTGTCTGACCCGGATAAACTCCTGCTGTGTTCTTCAAACTTGAAAGGAAAAGTTTGGAAAAAATGTCCAGACCAAAGTCTCAGGGCATTTTCCTGGGTTCATATCTAAAATATCTAGTTCAGGTACAAGATGTTCTGGTCCTGGGTAGGTGATGCACATTAACGCTGGAAAAAAATTGGAATTGCCAACTGGGAGTCAGAGGGTATAGGGTCAGTGTTCTTCCCTTAATTGCTCCATCAATGCTGCTTTAGGAAGATCTGCAGTCCAGAGCAGTTGCCAGTCCATGTTTTTTCTGTGTTTCTAATGACATTAAATGTATTTAAAAACGTATTTAGCTTACTGTATTATACTTTCCTCGTTTTCTACATTCAATGCCTTCTTCTAGCACATCAATAACACAATTTAGCAGCTCTTTTTCACAGTTTTTCGCAGAGCTTTTATTGCTGGACTAATTTCCCATGCTTTACTCCATGGTACACCAGAGGGTCTGCAGGCACAGTATTGAGTTGTAGTTCACAGACATATTTCGCTCAGAGCCCAATACACAATAACTGTACTTACACGCAAATTTGCCTTGATTTTGAGATGTGCACATCTGAAGCTTAACCCTGACCTCAAATACAATTGAGGTGATGACCATAAGAGTAAATACTCAACAGAAACTAAGTTGTGATTATGCTGAGAAATCAATTGTCCCGTTGAAAAACTCTGACCGTTATGCACATATTTAATCTTGTTAATATTGGGGATTATTAATATTATTATGGGGTTATTAAATTCTAGAAATAGCTTCTCTTTCTAGAAACTCAAGGATGTTTGGTATTTTGTTAATGGCACAGTCACCTTAAGTGCAAAAACCTCCTGAGGTTAGTAACTAACAAGGAAAAGGACATTCAACATCAAAACCCAGGTCCTGACACCATCAGAATCAGAGAGAAAATGTGAATTGAAAATGTGAAGGATGAAAGAGCGCAATTGTGTTTTATGAAGTGAAACGTTTTCAAACTGAGCTTCTGTTTCAAAACAGAGGGCTTGTGTGTGGTGGGAAGAAATGAGAGAAATGTAGACTGAAAAAAAAAAAGGAGAGAAAGAGACAGAGGAGTACAAGTAGTGAAGCCCTTTGGCGACTAACACGCCCGAGAGAGAGAGAGAGAGAGTAAAACACTGCATGGATGTTCGTTACGATTTCCCACAGAGTTGAATTCCAAAGTGCGTTTGTTTTGCATGCAGCGGGGCCGCTGGATTAGAACCCATGGCGACGCCACATTTCGTCACACCCAGCGTGCACTAATGCTTGCCACGTGAACGACACACAAACACACACGCACACTAAAAACAGCACTAAGACCCTCATCAAGCCTCTTAGGGAGAGGCGAAGGGAAGAAAACAAAATGAGAGAAAAAGGGAGGAAGGAGAGGAGTTGGGAAAGGAGGGAGGTAAGGAAGGATGGATGTCGGGTTGGAACAGGTGGAGAGTGTGAGGAAGTAGACATGGAGGGAGGGGAGAGTTTGAAGAGGAAGAGAAGGAAAGATGACAAATGACAGATGGAAGTACAAAAGGTCAAACATTTCTTTCTTTTCCTGGTTCTTATTCTCTCTCACTCCTCTCTTCATCTCTCCTCTCCATTTCCAATGCTCTCACAAGTCTCCATTGCCATTTAGGATACACTCATGATATTCCCACAAGATTTAATGGTTTCTATCTTGAACCATGTTCCGTGTTTCCACCAAGTTTGAAGAAAATCGGTTCAGGAGTTTTTGCGTCATCCTGCTGACCAACAAAATAACCAACCAACAAACAGACAGACAGAGGTGAAAATATAACTTTGTTTGCGGAGGTAATAAATATCCTATTTCAAGTGAGCCAGGTGGCTTCCGACCATAAAATACTGTGGGTAACTTCGCAGACAATGTATAAACAAACGTGGAAGTTGTGTCAACATCTAATGCGTATTTTTTTTCACCCTCTGGTATTTTCTTTTGCATTACATAGTTTAGAATATCACATTACAAAAACATTTGTTCGAATAACAAACAGCTAATTGCATCCAGCAAACATACATGTTTAGAGAAAAGCCGGGGGCCTGTTTGTTTGAGTTTAACAGCCAAACGTACACCCCTCTGTTGGCTGCACCTTACTCCAGCAACTTCAGAGTCTACTACTCGGTTTCCTCTTTGACCCAATTTGATTTTCTGGTGTCTGTAACCGCCAAGATTTTGCCAAGAAACCTTTTGGTGGCACCAATGGTGTTGTGATAAAAATCTGTTCTGTCATTACCACACATTTACTGAAGAAAATGGATCATGCAGCTTAATTTTTACACTTCCTAGTGAAGGCAATGGCCTAAATATTACTACAAGTTACTGGCGTAGTCTTTGAGTGTTGGACAACATAACATATAGCATTGTTGGCATCATAGATCAAGTGTGTTGCGCTTTGAACGAGGCTCATATTTGTGAAAGTGGAAAAACCATGAGAACAATGAGCCAGAAGAGTCGTCAAAAACAAAGAAATGTAAAAAAAAAAAACACGCATCAAGGTTCAGACTGAAATTAAAAAGGAGCTAAATCCATTTCAAACCTTTTTGAGCGATTTGTTTAAACTACTCCGACAGTGAAATTAGTTCGAGGCTGTTTTGAAAGTTAGAAGAGCTAAAGGATAACCCACCAGCTTTGAGTGCTTCTATCTAAATGGATGCAAATAATGAACATTAGAGTGATTTTAAGACTGAAAAATGGGTCAAATTAAACAAGTGTCTGTGCTGCAATCCATTCACACACCTTGTTCTCTCAGCTGACAGCACTATCTGGCCTGCATCTGTAATTCTCAGTCCTATATAAACACACCCAGACACAGACACAGACACAAAGCGTTGAGTGCTATCTGATTATATGTTCCGTACATTTGCAGCACCAGTCAGCTGTACCATTGTCTCTGTGTGTTAATGCAAAGTATGTGTGTGTCTGTAACATGAGCTCAGCTGGTATAGGATTACGTCTCAGCCTTTCTGGGAGACAACATAAACAAAATACAGTCTCACGTGAGAGAGAGGAGAGAGATAGAGGAAAGGGAAGGTGAAGAAAAGAGGGAGTAGATGGGGCTGGAGTAGAGTAAATGGAGGGGAAAGACAGGGAAGATGACAAAAAAGGAGGAAGTAGGGTGGAGAAAGGTGAGGAGAAGCATGAATGACGATGGGAGGAGCGAAAAAAGTATTTGAAAAACGATACTGTCACAAACTGGACGAAGAAAACAAGGTGAAGGCACAGAAGACGAGAGGAAAACAAGAATGAGAGCGAGGCATAGGAGATGCCTGTAAAGTTCAAGGTCAGAGACAAATTAAGAGTTGGCCGTCTCCTGTGACTCGCAGAACAACACACACCGACTAAAAACACGTCAGCCTGGTCTATTTCAGTGCGCGTTTATTCTTGTGCCACAGACCAGATTACCTGTGACACAGGCATGAAATCAGGGCTCAGCTCAGTCTCTCTCATTTCATCTATTTCTCTGCCGCTTCTTCTTCTCCTTCTCCCATGCAGGTCAGAGAACAGACGGCCTTGTTTCTGCTGCAGGTCTCATGTGTGAAACGTACCGTCAATGTGTAAATGAGCGGTGAAAAATGCTTCACTTGCTCTGGATGCTCTCGTGACCACCCTGTTGACATTAGCCATTTATGCAGACTACTGATCGTAGAAAAACATGGGCTCATTATGCAAATGTGAGGCATTTTGATTGCCTGTTACATCACAATGTCCTGGAAGTATCGACAACTGGCGAGGCGTTAAAAGAGCTTCAGGAGAAGTAGGTTCTCCCTTCGGTGCTTTTATGGACTTTGGGCTTTTTACCCTTGATAATTTACAAACACAAAAACCCAATAAAACACACTAAAGACTAAAAAAGCTTCGTATGTCTTTTTTAAAGCAAAGAAATCTGGGTTTGTCCAATGGTATATCTGTCAATCACAGGAACTACCTCCAAATATAAACCCCAAATTAACCATAAAGATAGATCAGATATTTTCACTCCAGAAGCACAAATGAGGGGGAGAGTAAATGAATGTGATTTTATGAGCTGCTGCTGGGAGCGATGATCTCCACTCTGTAAAACCCTCTAATAACCATCACAGCCAGTTCAATTCAGTTCAATCTGCTCCCGGTGTAACAAGAAGAAGAAGAGTCTACATCATTACAACAACTGATACTTTGTGTAGGGTCAACACACATATCTCTGAGTGTATGTGATCTTAGACTGCAATATATTCATGATTGCTCATGACGTTACCGCTGCTGGAACTTTTCCAACCCTTTTTCTGTGTGCTACTGTTTCTCTGGAGTCCCCGACACTATCTGATCAGGCTGAATCTGGACAAGAGATAGGGTGTCACACACCAGCGAGGCACGTGAACACACCACGAACATGACAAATAACACAGCCATGACCCATATAGAGGTTGATATAAATTACAAGGCTGACGACCTTATAGGATCAAGTTCACATACTGATGGGACCTATGGACGTTTATGTGCATTTAAAGGAGGGAAAGCGCGATACAGTAACTTAAAATAAAGAGGGGAGGATTTTGTTACTGAGAAATATTTTTCAGGACAGACCCAATGACCTGATTTGGTGCTTTATCGGGTTAAAATTAGGTATTTGTCACACTGATCACCTATGAAATCCAAGAAACCCCTTCAGGTTATTGATATGGATTCACTTCAGAGGCAGATAAGATGGGGGGAAATAACATAATCTGATTTTATAAAGTGCTGCTGAGAGCGATAAGATGTTCCTCAGTGTGTGAAACCCTCTATTAATGATCAAGCGAGTTCATTTCAGTTCAGTCATCTCCTGGTGTAACAAGAAGCTGCTTTTCCTTCGCTCATGATGAGTCTGCATCATTGCAACGCCTGGTACTGTGTGTGTGTATAGAAGTATTTTTGGCCGGATGGCAACTGTGAAGCAAATGACGAGCGGCCAGCGTGTGTTTGTGTACGTGTGTGTCACTGACAGATGTGTCTTCATCGGTCTGACTGGAACCACAGAGACTCTCATGCCTTTAGTCACACTCTGTTTCCCTTTTTCACATTTTGGACGAGCAGGAGACAGTTTTAGGACGTCTGCACCCACAGAGCAGAAACATGTAAACACACGGGCTGCTTCGCAAAGCCGCACTTTCACACAAACACTTCAGTATTCCCATGCAGCTGATAATACTCCCATGAAAAATAAGCATATTCCCAGCTGCTGGGAAGCAGATGGCAGAGATAAGCAGAGAAAGAGGGGGAGAGAGAGAGAGAGGTAAACAGGGACTGGATATGTGCATTATGGTGCAATGCTGCTGCAGTGCAGAGAGTGCAGGGTGGGGGGTGCACATGTGAATCAACGTGCACCAGCATCAATGACAAATCCCTTACTCACAACACAGGGCTTATATCAGTATATGGGCTGGTATGAAATGTGACGTAACACACCCGCTGTTCACATACGTGCACTCTCTCAAACACACTGGTCAACTTTCTCCCTGGAAATACTTGATTTCTTGATTGATTCTGATTCATGCAGGTATATATCATGTTGGATTTCCATGAGGAAGTAGATACGTCAATATTATTCAAGAGTAATCCCAGTAAATCTAAATATGACTGCTCCACCACATTAAACAAGCCAGCAGGCAGATTTAAATACACTTAATGTTATTAAGATCATATTCACGAGCAGCATGCGGGAAAAAAGTTCATGTCAAGTATTCGTCAGCTTTAAGTTAGCAAATAGAACGGCAATAAAACAATATTAGCAAGATTTCTCTATTAAGTTAATCTGATTTTATGTAACTGCTACATATATGTAATGATAAAAATATCTAAGTTAACTTATTTGCAATGCACAACGTGGCTACAAGCTGAGCAGTGCTGGTAACCTCTCTGGGATAACACATGAACGCCTCATATTCAATACCATCATATCTTACAAACTATTTCTGTGCTTTCAAAATTTTGTGAAGGCCGAAATTGGGTCTCACGACGTCAACAGCAATACTAGCTTGTACTCCACACGTGCTCAGATGATGTGTAGCAAGATGGCCTGCAACGTGAGGAAATGATAAGGCAAGATATTCAAGGTTCCAAGTCTTTGTCACATGCACAGAGCAAAACATGCAGTGGAATGAAAGAGATGCTCAGTTACTGTGCAAGAGTATCAGAGGGGGAAGATAAACTGGAGTCAAATAGATGTAAATAAAAAAGTACTGGTGCATTATTAGATTGATGTATGCATTTAAATGTATATATTTACAAGTACAAATATACGTGCAAATCTTACCACACATCTTAATCTTATCAAATCTACCAGCTAAAATGACCTGGTGTGCAGGTAAAAGTGACAGCGGCAGAAACAATCATGCAATATGTGCTCAGTATTGAGTGTTTATGTATGTGTGGACGTTTGTTACATTAAGACGTGTGGGTTGAGGACCTGAGGATAGAAACTCCTCTTCAGTCATTCGGCTTTGGCCATGTGACTGCAGAGGCGTCTGCCTGACCTCAGAAGTCTAAACAGTTCATTGTTGGGGGGGTGAAGTGTCTCCTCATGGGGTTTTTGGGCTCTCACGCTCCTGGTGTAGGGGTCTGGGTGCTGCGTTTAGCTGAACGGACCAACACCGATACCAGGCGGGGAGGCTGCCTGTTGGGAGGTTGAATCCTTGAACTTCTACAGCTGTTGGTGGTAGAACCTGTCTTGATTTTTACCTCCACCAAGGAGGTTATGTTTCCCGTTTCTTGGTTGGTCAGCAGAGTTATGCAAAATCTACAAAATGTATTTCCATAAAACTTGGTGGAAGGGGACATAGGCCTAAAGAGAACGCACTCAATATTTGCGCAGATCAAGACAAAGTGGAGGATCAGTTCTCAGTGCTGGATACGACAAGGTATTTAAAGTCGAGCCTCTCCACAGGTTCTCTATTGATCTTTGGTGGGTTGTACCTGCTGACATGTCAACCACCTTCCCCTTCTGCTGATGTTCAGAGTCAGGTTCTCATGTACTTACATTCAAGTACCAGTATGAACAAGTAAGTGTTTTACTGGTACTGATTAATTTGCTTCAATTACAAATTCAGAGTTTAGTTCAAGTAAAGAAATCTGGTAAATGTTGGGAACCTTAATCCTGAACTAAACTCTGAACTTGTAGTTGTACTTCATCGTACTTTCAGGAGACTTTCTGACAGACTAAAGTTGCCGGTGGTAAAAGGTCCTGAATGTTAAGAGTCACAAACTGGGGTGCGGGTCTATTTTGAGGGGTTTCAGAAACACAGGTTCAAGGACTAGGACAAAACAAAGTAACATGAGCCACTTTTTACATGTGATGAATTTACTGAAAAATATCAATTAACTAGTCTTGAATTATAACTACAACATACATTTTATGCTATTAAAGTTCATCCAATTATTATGGTTTTTGAACAATGACCCATCAAAACCTGACAGTCTTATGGCAGAACTTGCCCAAAGGTCACGATAGAATTAGCACATGACAGGATCATTTACATGAACTCATTTAAATGAACTCATTCAAAATGAACGAACCTGTTCTCTGTTGCTCAATCCAGTTTTCAAAAGCAGGGTTTGCGTGAGAGTTCTCTGCATTTTAAGGTAGTTATGCAAACTAGGAAACTGGTTTGCAAGTTTCCTTTTGCAAGTGCTGAAGTAGCACAAAGTCAAAGACGACCAGAGCTTTATAAAAACACTATGATATGTACAGTTTCTAACACAGTTATTGGTTTTTAAACCACACACAGTTTAATCCTTCAGGCCTGCCGATCTGTGCATGTCTAGACAGTTGATGTCAACGTTGTGTCTCGTATCTCATAAATATAGTATCATGTTTACGTAACATACTCACCCGGAGGATATTTTTTTCATGAGTAGCCCCGAAGACAAATGATAATCACAGACCCCTGAAGTAAAAAATCTGTTTCAACTACTGCAGGTCTGAAAGTTTGAAGCTAGATACTTTGAGGTTTTGACAAGCTGCTGACAGCAGCCTTGGCCTAGTTCTACACCGGAGTCACGTTGCTAGCTGTGTGTAGCACTCGCCACATAACCACACACACACACACACACACACACACACACACACACACACACACACACACACACACACACACACACACACACACACACACACACACACACACACACACACACACACACACACACACACACACACACACACACACACACACACACACCTCATCTGGGCCCCCTCTGACTACAGTACCCCCCACCCAACATCACATTACAGCACCCCCCAGTTGCATCGTGTCTTTCTAACCTCAGGGGGGGGGCTGCCCTCTTTTGGAGGGACTGTGTGTGTATGTATTTGTATGCGTGTGTGCGAGTGTTTATGTGTGTTTGTGGGTGTGTACCCTATCCTTTACAGTCCCCTGAGGCCTTTACCCAAAGGGGAGCTGCACGCCAACCAGGAGATAGAAGAAAAAAAAAAAAGATGATATAGATCTGCTTTATGTATCTCACTATTTGTGCATGTGTGTGTGTGCACGCACGCTTCTTTCCAGGCAATCAGTGTGACCCGGTCTGACACATTACAGCTTCACCTCTCTGATCAACACAAAATGAAAAACCTGAACATGCCTCTCAATCAGTTCTAACCTCACTGAGGACACACTAACTATGGGGCCTTTATTGTATCAAAACTATTGACAAAAGTGAGTCTCAATCCGTCTGTGTTTCATCAAATTCGTGAATGTGTACAGATATCTGCAAATCTGTATTTAGAATGTGTGTGTGTTATAGGATTTGAAAATGTGAAAAGAAAACATCTTCAAATATATATTCAGATTTGAAAGTGTATTCATATCTGTAAATGTCTAGACAAATCTGTAATTGCATACAGTCTAAATACAGATTTGCAGATCCCTGTACACATTCACAAATCTCATCAAACACAGACGGATTGAGACTCACATTTGTCAATAGGTTTGCAACAATAATGGCCCCATAACTAACCACTCCCATCCCTTCATACCGTCTTAGCACATTAACAACAAAACGCTGATGTGCCAATACAACACCTCATCATCACAGTGGCACGTTGACAATGAGCCAAGATAATTAACACTGCCTGCACTGACCAGTTCAGGAATGCTAAGGACCTTAAAGATGGCAACCCTGATCATACATCTAATGGAATATTCCACTGCACAGCGAACACAGCGCACACATGCACGCACACACCTCCCACATGCACACGTTTGTTGCTGATAAAGGCCAACTGAAATCAGCAACAACAAACTGCAGCGCCTCACAAACACACACTCTAGCTGTCAACATTTAAGTCAAATAGCCCCAATCTGTCAAACAACTTTGTACAAATACATGTTATAATTATCATGCAAACAAACACACGCTCTGCAGCAGTGATGATACGTTACAGAAATAACTCTTGATATTGTTGCCAGAGCAACATTTTTGATGAACTTTTTGCCGCAGCATTGCTCTGGCTCGCTGCTGCTTTAATCACAGAGGAACTTCTTGTTCACTATAATCTCCTGTTGTCTAGCTGCTGAAAACCACCCTCCCCCTCCCATTAGTAATAAAAAAGCTATTATATGAGAAGTTAAAACCGAGATCAAAGTCAAGTTCCTCCTTTTTCTGTTCCTTCTCCTTCATGTTGTTTTTCTGTCAGATCAGGGCGGGAATGAAAAAACTGTTTTTTGGCTGTGGACAAACCAGACTGCATCCAACTGGTTTACCAAATCTGTAAACAACTTCTGAAGGATGAAAACAAACAGAGTCTATTTGAGAATGAGAGACATGTCAGTAGATGTGTGTGATGACTCCATGTCATCCATCTGTATCTGTATGTGGATCGCATATCTCTAGAACTGTTCATCATATCCACTTCACACTTGGCCTGTGTATTGTTTAGGGCCCAAGGAGGCGCTGTGTCGAATTTGGTGCGATTTGGACACACGATACGTTTAATATCAGTAAAATTGGAAGAAATAGCCGACTAGCGTTCTTTCACAGCGACTGAGACTCATCAACGAAAGTGACCGACAACAGCATATTCACCACAACAGCAACAACAACAACAAATCCAGTTCGGGGTTCTGTGCACAGAGTCGAGCTTCACTGAACTTTGAATCAACAGGTGAACAGTTCTTTGTGCAGCAGCGGTGGCACAGAATTAGGGTTTTGAGTCCTGCAGCCGGTCTTTAGTTTCAAAGTCTGTCTGTGATAACTTTGCTTTTATTTTGAATTCTGTTGAACCCTCTTTATTCTATGGCTGCTGAGAAATCTGCTCTAAAGTGTGTGTGTGTGTGTGTGTGTGTGTGTGTGTGTGTGTGTGTGTGTGTGTGTGTGTGTCCATTACCCTGAGTGCAGCACTACTAAAAGCGTTAACGACTCTACTGGCCCACAGCCAGATATCTTCTCTCCCCTTTCAACCTCGATACCTGACTACTTGTCTGTGTGTACGGCCTCTGTGCCTCGGCCTCTGTGACACTCGCATGTTCACATCCAGAACAGTTATTATTAGTCAACAGAAGGTCATACTAAGTTAATGCCAAAGATCCATCAGTTCCAGCATCTCAAATGTGGAGATTTGATAGTTTTCTTAACATTAAAAACATCTAATGCAGAAATGAGCATGAGAACAGCGCTCTCTTCACAATACAGACTTGTTATGTTCCAATTCAGGGGCCGTCATCTTCGAGAGCAATGAGGAGAGTGAGGGCTGGGACGGTTTGGTCTACTGAGGATTTGCTATTTGCATCACCAGCTTGTCCTGCTCTGACAGTTGCATCGTTAGCTACCTTAAGCGAGTGCACTTGCTGCGGTTCAGCCACCCAGATAGCTAGCTCATTAGCTTTGTCAACGATGCACAATCAATCCTGGGATAGTTTGGCCCAGGAAGTTTCCACCCGTTGGATCCTTCGTTGCTCGGTTGTGGAAGGACACATTTGTCGTCTGCATTTGAAGGAGCCTCTTTAGTTGCGCTGCTGTGACTCAATCAGTCATCACAATGTTTTCACTTGTCACATTTGTATACTTTAATGCACGATACAATGACTGCACTTTGTAGAGACTACCGGTCAGAACTGGATGTGGTGCGTGCTTTTGCCAACAAAGAGACGTAAAAGGCAGCCAAGATCCACAAAGCAAAGTGGATGACTCAGCAAAGATGGGAACACTGATTGGAGGAAACCCAAAAAGATGCTTTAAGAGTGAAATTTCATCACCTGATTTCAAAGTGCAGGATGAAATGACTTTGGGAAAAACTTTGAGGAAAGAAACCTCAATGACGTGCTGCAGTTGGTTCTCTGAACGTTTGGCTCGAAGTGCATTTGCTTCATCAGAAAACAACTCGCTGATGGGAGTATTAAAATTAACCACAGGCGGCCAAACAGCTCCGGAGTGTGGTTAAGCTAAATTTGTTCAAGCTTTTCATGCTATCTAATTTGAGACTCATTCTGCCCTGAAGGGAAATCTAACCTTCATCATAACATTCAGTGCATTCTGTAGTTAACTGTGATTGGAAAGATATGAGAAATATCAGTAAATGCACAAAAGGCTTTAAGAGATAATCTGAATTAGTATCAGGCCGAGATAAAGGAGAAGCAGGCTGCTGGTCCAAATCTCTACAAGAATGGAGAAAGAAATAATTGAGCAAGTTAATAGGCCTGACGACAACTTCATTAAGTATCTGCATTGTGTTTTTCAGAGGACGAGATTTGGCTCATGCTGGTGCTGGCTGCGTCCGTCTGGCTGTGTTTGCACTTTGGAGGACGAGAACATTCTTCACACTTGAACTGATTTATAAGCAGGATTTCACACCACCACAAGCTTCTGAGAAACACCAGCTCACTGTTCTGTGCTGACTGCAGCGGCAGCAGGTACAAGAGGGTAGGAACGTCTGATTTAGGACAGTTGTTTTCTATATAAAGAACAGTGACCACAGGGGACCTTTAACAGTAAATTTAGCCGTGGAGGACTGGGAGGAATGAAAAGATGCCAGTGGAAACAAGGAAGTGGGTTCAGGTTGTTTTGTTTTTTTAAATTTGACAAAAGAGGTATTATCAAAGTAGTTTTCCCCATTCACTTGGGTAATGTAACACAGTATTTGTTTTAAGCATATTGCAAGCCTCTTTCACACTAACAGCTTCTTCTCTAAACTCCAATAGATGATTTTTATGTTCCCATGAGTTTTAAAAATGAACTAAAACAATCTTACCACAAGGTCCATTTAGTGGCTATTATGTAGCTTTTATTTTGCTTCACACAACCGTCCTAAGGAAACGCACTTTTCCCAGTGATCAGGCTGCAGAAGCTCTCTGTTAAAGTGTCTTTGCTAGTTTCAGATCTACGCAGTGGTAATTTTCCCATCCAACACCCACATCGATGCTGGTGCAATTGTAAATGCACTTGCACCAGCATCTGAGTGCATATTAGCCCATTGTTTTTAAAACGAGGCGTGGTCAGGTGTGTTGTCGGTGCATTATCCTGAGGCAGCAGAAAGCGGTTGCACAACCGACCAACAAAAAACCTGGTCTCATGCAAGAGGCACAACATGGCACAGCTGAGTCAAGGGCGTGGAGTCATGATATATATATTTTTTTAACTTTTATATTACTATCTGGCAAATCCCCCACTCTAATAGAAATCCACCAAGGTACAAGCACATCAGACTGCAGAACAGCGCTCTGATTGGTTTATTGCAAGCGAAACAAACTCAGACAGTGCATACCTCTGTGTAACCCTGCTTACAATCCAACAAACGAACGCTGATGAAACATAGTCTCCTTGGCGGAGGTAATAAAGAGCATGCTACCCTTTCGCTCCATGCACCCAGCACGAGGACCCTTTGTGCTTTTGTCTAGAAGCTATTAAAACCCTGAATGCATTTGCACCATTCACTTTAGATCATGGTCTTAAATAGAGCCACACATGTACAAATGTAATATTTTCTAAGCGGCATAAACCTTTCTTTGAATTTGAGATTCAATTAAAAGTTTTCTCCTTCTACTTCAGTATTTGATGAAAGAATAAAAACCATGTCTGCTGAGGAAGATTGACTTAAGGCACCTTAACAGATACTAAATGGGCCTTATGGTTATTTTATGAGCGACTTGTTCCAAAGCCAATAACAATTTTTTCAGTTGGAGCCACTACGTGATAAAAATGTCATGCATCTTTGCACACACACACACACACACTGATTTCTTTTGATTGTGAGTGATGGGTTTAACCACCTGGAACCAAATACAAGCTCAAGATATGAGTGAAAATGGAAACCAAAAGAGGGAAGAAGATAAGGGTAAAATTATTTTGGAGGAGAAACAAGTGAGAAATAAAGAGGAGGGACGACAGGAGCGCAAGCAAACAGAGTGGAAAGTCTTTTGTATTATTGACAATCTCTCTCACTGCTGTGTGTGTGTGTGTGTGTGTGTGTGTGTGTGTGTGTGTGTGTGTGTGTGTGTGTGTGTGTGTGTGTGTGTGTGTGTGTGTGTGTGTGTGTGTGTGTGTGTGTGTGTGTGTGTGTGTGTGTGTGTCCTCTAACTCAAAGCCAGGGCTAAATAGAGTACAGCCATCTGATATTGACTTTGATAACCGTCCTCCACCACTAGAAAACAACCAGGCATGCATGCAGCTGTGTTGCTGATCCACACACACGTACTCGCTGGCCTGCAGATTTCCCGTTAACATTGATCTATTGCACTGCAGAGTAATCAATATCATTACTCCATTATCACTACTATCTGTTTTTCCTAGAAATACTGTCACTTTCTCCTGATCTCTGTGATCTGAGGCAGAAGTTCAGAGAGAATCAAACAATTAGGAGCCTACAACTGAACAACTGTAGTAGTTTTTACCCAGCTGGAAAGTGAGCACCTACCAGTCTTGAGTCCCACCGTGCAGGATCTTTACCCAAACCCAATTTCGAAATGTTTGTTGCATCCAAAAACGTTGTAAAAAATGCAAACAGGCCACGACTGGTCCGGTTGTCCCTCAGCTGCCGAATACTGTGTCTCCAACCAGCTTCTAACAACACAACAGCATTTATAGCTGCAACAAGTGTGTCTGTGTGTGTAAGATCTGGTGAAGATAAGGGAGGCTATTGATGGCACTGATGTAAGTGAGACGACAAACACACACACCAGCATAAACACACAGTCTTGTGCTGCGATCAGAGGTGGGAACTCGTACTCGCTCGCTCTTTTCTTTCATCTCTCTCCCGCTTTCGCTCAGGTTTGTGTACAAAACCTTCACACTAATAGGAAATGGGTTATCTACACACAGGATCAAGGCTCAGGATTCAAAGCCAGATCTGCTGTTAAGTGAGTGTGTTGTATGAAGAAAGGCTAAGATGTTGAGGGAGGGGCAAAGGGACAGAATGAAGCAGAGTATTACTTATAAAAGACGGGAGCAGCAGTGTGGTTTGATCACTTCAACAAACGTTTAGCCAGACAAACACATTACTGATGATTGTTGCTGTGACTTTCCAAAATCCTGCGTGGGATAAGAATTCAAACTCATTTATTTGACTAAACCCCCCCCTTCAGCACCCATATAACTCTCAGCAAGAAAGAAAATAAGCTTTGTCCCTAAAATGTGAAACTCCTCCTTACACATAGAAGAGGTTTCTGGTCTAAATGGACGGTTAACTTTTTCAAATTTTGTCCTGCAGCTTTTCACTTTACTTCCATAGACTAGTTCCAGTGCAGCTCCATGTTTACTTCATCTGAGTTTGGAGGATGTAGCTTGATTGGACCGTTTTGTTTGCAGTGAGAAAAGAAAGCAAGGACTTGACACCGCTGGTGACGGTGATACACAATAAGCACCTGAAACCACAGTGCAGCAGGACACCCATGTTGTTTTGAGGAAGCTACAGGTTTCGTCTGCTCCAACTGAGACTCCCAAGCTTCTTCGCCTGATGTGGAAACCGCTAACCAAACAGATCTGGAGTTGCAGCGAGGGTACTGGTGCTCTGCTCACGTTGCAGTATTCAGCGGCCGTCTGGGAACAAGCTATGGTCCATTTGGAACAAGACTAATACTACCGGCTTTGGTGCATGAAGAAATTTGTTTGTTTTAGTGTATTTGAGCCACAACTCAACCCTAAACACACGTTGTCAAAGTGAAGTCCCCCATGAATGTCTAATATATCATTTCGCAAACCCAATCTTCCATAATGTGCATATGTATACAGGGGTGTTTTTTCCCAGTAGACAAAACATGTACAAAAAGTGCATTAATGTGCCTGAGTGTGGGTTTTCATGTGACTGAGTGTATGTGATCTTTTGTGTCTGACAACATCTATGTGGTCGTCCCTGTGCGTGCATGTGTGTGAGCAATACCACAATGCTGACGCAGCACCAGTTGATAGTCAGCTACCATTTCATCAAGAGGAAGTCAATTCCTGTCACTTCAGCTGAGCTGGCCGCTCTGCAGCGAGCAACGTGACACAGCATCAAAGCGCATCAAAAACCAAGAGTGTGTCGATTTTGGATGAGGAAGTGTTTGCGTGTTATTGCTGATCCCGTCGAAACCAAGACTAACACATCAGACTTTCAAAGACAATAGAGGGCGAACATCTGTTGGTTAATTACATCTCCCTTTGTTTTTATGCAAATTTACTGAGCCAAGAGGCAAAATAACTCCCTCACAAGAAGAAACATTCAAAAATGCAGAGAGAGAGAGAGAGAGAGAGAGAGAGAGAGAGAGAGAGAGAGAGAGAGAGAGAGAGAGAGAGAGAGAGAGAGAGAGAGAGAGAGAGAGAGAGAGAGAGAGAGAGAGAGAGAGAGAGAGAGAGAGAGAGAGAGAGAGAGAGAGAGAACAACAAAACGAATGGTGCCTCCTTGGTGTTTGTGTGTGTGCGCTTTCCACTCACCAAAAGGCCCTAAAAGCTTCATAAATGTCGTTGAGACGTTGTTGTTTGGTCCAGGCTGCAATCTTAAGTCCTGAAGTCGTACCTGAACACACACACACACACACACACACACACACACACACACACACACACACACACACACACACACACACACACACACACACACACACACACACACACACACACACACACACACACACACACACACACACACACAGTTAAGGCCCAGCAAATTATGACAGTGCACACATACACATGCAGTAAGTCATTGTGTACACATACATTAAATCAAAATGGCATGTGCGCTCCAACACTCTTATGTACCCAAGCATAGAAATAAATCAGCAGTTGTCAACACGTACAAACCGACTAACTACTTAACACACAAGCCTTCAGCACCAGTGATATGACAGAGCTGCAGCCGCCAAACACACATTTTTTCACTTAAAAGCTGAAATGTAAATGAAAATAGATCAAATCTATCTAATGGGGACTCCTAGTGGCAAATTAGTTAACTGTGAAGGCAACTAACTTATTCTCTGCTTTAAGAGATTAATCACTTGGTCTATAACATGTCAAGGAGCCCAACATAACACCTTGGACTGGGAGATTAAACAATATCAGCAATAATCACAATCGATAGCAATCTAACAAAAGTCCAATACGTATTGATTTAATACTTATGCATTGAGTAAGCACAGCAGGGAGGTATAACACACAATAGATCTACCTCAGATTCATATAATGTTTTGCTGTTTATCAAGTGTTACAGTGGACCAAAAGTAGGTGAGATTTCTTCATCTTGTTCTTGCTAACACGATCAATATATATTGTTTGTAAAAGAAGGTAAAAAAAAAAAAATCTTTATTTTAACCTTGGAATGTCATACTTCATTTTTTGCTGCTCGTGTCCAGAGACGCAAGAAAACAGGAAGAAGCAGGAAACATTTGCTGCACATACATTAAAGGTCAAAGTAATTATCTTGTGGGAACAATATCTTTATATGTCGTGCTAAAAAGTTATTTATCGTGTGCTAACAAGTTATATATTTGTTGTGCTAACAAGTTTTTTAATTGTCGTGCTACCAAGTTATTTATCGTGTGTGCACTGGCTAATTATCTTGTTTGCACATGATAGGTATATTTATTGTGTGTGACAGAGTTTGTTTACCTTTAGTGCACAAGGTATTAAACGTGTGCGGATGAGTTTTTATGTTTCATCGTGAGCGGACGAGTAATTTATCTTGTGCACAAGTTATTTATCGTGTGCTAACAATTAAAAAAACAAACAAACATCACCTTTCATTCTCTGCACAGAAAGAAGAGTTACTAACCACAACAACAAGCACTCAGGAGCCAAAATCAGCATCAAACTTGAAAAAAAAAAACAATGTCACATTTTTCTACATAATTACCGATATCGACAGACTCAATTTAAACCATATATCGCTCGGTCCTGTCAGATCCTGTGACCTTTAAAAACGCACCACAGGCATCTCGTCCTGTTTTTTTCTCAGTGTTTTCATGATGTCAGCTTGTCAACACCTGCAGCTCCGCTCTCACATGCAAACCTCTCGTTCCTGGTTGGTTACGACACCGCAGCGATGAAAGCGCATGAAGCTAAGTCGTGCCCTGCAGCCTCCGGTCTGTTTCTAAACCCTCTCTACCTGCCTGACACAAGCGACGACACAACACTGTATAATTAGAGCAGCCCGCTTAGAAACCTGACCTCTGCCTGAGCGCCTGTCTGCTCCTCTCGGGCTCTTCTTGTTTTTGACACGGGCCTCCTGAAACTACAGTAAACGCTGCTGCTTCTTCTTCTTCTTCCTCCTCCTCCTCCTCCTCCTCTCTGCACCAGCAACCTGAGATGCTGTGTTAGCCGGAGCCTGACAGCCGGAGACCCGGAGAAACCTGCCTGCAAAAGCGGCTGCAAAAAACCCCCGTCCGTACCCGTGTGGCCCCCGGTGCTTGAGCCGGACCCCGCAGCTCACCTCGCCGGGTGGTGTCAGCCGCTGGCTCCGCTGGTGTTGTGGTGGGACGGTCGCTCCGCGGCGGCTCGTGTAGCCTCGGTGGTTCTGCAGCTGCAGCTGAGGTCGGAGCTTTAAATCCGCCTTTAAAGGAAGAAGCGTCGGAAGAGATGGCTTCCGCCGACGTCACGGCTTCATCTGCATAAAGGGGCGGGGCCGCGGCGGTGGTACACAAAACAAGCAGGAGCTGATTTGTGTTAAAGGAGACGTTTGGGGCTCATTATCATTAGAATGTGTTTACAAGGCTAATGTATAATTCTTTTGTATAGATAAAATGATGTGATGATAAAATATTTGTGTTAAACTTTGTTTGTAGAGCACCTTTCAAAACACAAGGTTACTTTACAGGTTGAAAACGAGAAATTCAAGGCAAACAATAGAAAACAGTTAAAAAGCAAACAATGAAATAAGCAGTTTTAAATGTAAACAATGAATAAAGCAATTTTAAATATAATAACATATTATTACATTTTAAATTACTCTATTTCCAATAGCTTCCTCCACCTTATCATTAATAGAAATTCTATCATATTTTAATAGTGTATTGGACTTCCACTGCACCTTGTGTATTTTTACCTTCTATTCTATTGTATTTTAATATGCCTGTCTGCTATGATAACTTAATTTCTCTCCAAGGATCAACAAAGTAATCTATCCATTTATCTATCATCTATCTATATATCTATCTATCTATTAGAATGTATATCAAATAATAGCATATAATCATATTTAACATTCCTCTTAAATTGTTTCCTATTGCTACTATTGCCTTCAATATTTAGTTTTTAACTTGTGAAGTGCCTTGTAACTGTTTTGAAAGGTGCTTTATAAATAAAGTTGAATATTCCTCTTTTGTTATTCGAAAAATATCTTTACTCTTTCCATTTTAGGCTTCTTTATATGTATATTCAACTACATTCAAGGGGAAAGTGTTTTAACCATTGACTGTATATAAAGATGGACGACATGACAGCTCCCCAAAGGTGAAGCCAAAGTGTCTTGATCGCCATCTGGTGGCTGGCTGCAGTACAGTACAGTTTAATGAGAAGGGACCTAGCATTGGTTTCTGCTGATCTCATGGCTAATTTGCATAAAAGCCGGCAGGGATTGGAAAAGAAGCAGAGAGGCTGGATTTACTTTCAAGGGGACCTTCATGTAATTTAATTTTGAGGCATATCTGCTTCAATTGAACTCTTTAAACAAATTGCGGAGTTGGAATTTATTACCTATACTGCAGCCAGCCACCAGGTGGTGATCAAGATGCTTTGGCTTCACTTTTGGGGAGCTCTCATGTCGGGTTTTTTCCCTTGATTTTGAGGTAGGCTAACTCATCAATCCAGAAAAACGGAGCAGATCTTTTTTTCTCTAGAGTCAATTCAATAAGCTTCAGTATAGAGCACAAACAGCACTCACTTCCTGTAAGTTAGCGAATTTTAGGAAACTGATAAACGGCTGCAGGGAGACAGAAAACATCTTATCTTCCACAGCAGCTGAGGCTCGAGTGAACTCTCATGGTGAGAGATTGACAGCCGCTTTCTGGCTTTCAGTAAACAAAACAACACCCAGCACACAAACAGTTGCACAAACGTAATTGCACAAGAAAAAATATTATTTGATGAGAAACCTACATGAAGGTAGGTTTCACCTTGGAGTTTATAAATATACTTCCTGGTTTCATCTTCTCTGAAGTTCTGAACAGATGTTAGAAAAAATAGAAACACTGAGGCTGAAACCATATTTTCTAAGATCTAATAAAACAAAACTGTTATTCTGCTGAGAATATAATTAATGGAATATCTAGAAAAGCTTTTTACTTAGGAGTTGTGATCTGTTAAACTCAACTTCATCAACACTTGCCTGCCACTTTAACCTGTCTAAATATGTGGCGCCCTCTTTCGGTCAACTGGAAGAAGTGCACAACAGTAGTGATAATATGATCATTTGCTTCCAGGACTTAGTTTTGCGCAAAGTAAAACAAAGTTCACGCAATACAATTTCAAGATCTATGAATTTGCCATATTGCAAAAATGCTCAACCTGAATTTACTACATGGCGCAGACAGTAGTACCCAACCTGTTGAAGGTGTTTTAGTGATTCCCAAGAAAGAAGCAACGATCAATGTGATAAGCACGTAAAGAAAAAAGTACAATAGATATAATATATATATGAAAAGTTCTGCTTTCCCATCCTGTGAGTTGACATGTGTGTCCTCGGCAACCCTGAGGTCACAGGTCGACTGAAAGTCATCTCTGGTGGAAAATAAAGACAAACTCCACACATCCTTTAAATAGTGTATTGAACGTTTTCACTGTTGCTTTAAAAAAATCCTTTGCTAACAATCTTCGAGAATATATATTGTGCAGTTTCATACAGTCATACAAAAATCCAGTTGGAAAAAAATATATATAAATACATTGGTTGACTTTTTGCAGAGTTTCGATTACAAAAGAATACGCGTCACATTCATGTTCAACAGTTATATACACTGTAGAGATTTATTAGTGAAGGAGGAGTTGAACCTTTGATCGAACCTCAGGTGTCTCCCAAATGTTTTATTGCTAAAATCCCACTGGTAATGTTTTGATAAAAAAGTGCACTTTCTATATAAATGTAAATTTAAGGAGTCACAGAAAGTTGACTTGTTGGACGGGACAGGAAGAGTAAAAGTAAGAAAAACAATGTTCTCCATATGTGAAGAATCAATAACATCAGTCTGTCTGGTTTCACCTTGTTAATACAAGTAACACTAACACTGTAAAATAACACTAATGTCTACAGCACATAAATAGATATTTAACATATGTGTTTTATGGCTTATTTCTTTCCTTAAAATTATAAATATCTGCATTCTAATATGCATTAAGTGTTTTAAAGCAAGGAACTTGGGTTTGTTTGCTATTTTTCGTGACCAGGACCTTCATATCTCGTTGTGAGACAAAAACCTTCCTGGTTAAAACAGATCAAACTATATTTGTTAAGAAAATGTAGAAACTTTAACAGCAAGGTAAATTATATCAGGCTTATACTGTGGGGATTGGTCCTTATTCTGTGTTTTTAATCGCTGACAGACTCCAGTTGTTGCAGGACGTATCCAAGTTCCTCCGAGACACACCTCACTGTACATCACATGTCGGTGGTGTGTCACGAGTCCCAGCTCTGTATCTGCTTTCACCCTATTTCCCCATCACTCTCCTCTGTGTGTTTTCCATCAAAGGATAACTTCCATCATAATAAGCTTCCCCACAGCGACGGTAAACTCTCCAGTTTTATTTGCAGGGTAGTTTGAGCTGCGGGATTCGGCTCAGAGACACAGCTGGAGGCTCGGCTCAGTCACACGATGTTCCCACATAACACTAGTGTGATTAAACTCACAATAAACAGGGTACAGCATTACATAATGCATGGGAGGAGCAGAATATAAATACAAAAAAATGTATAAACCTTCAGTGAAGTGAAGCAATTTGGATTAAAAGCACAAATCCAGCAGAACTTGTCGGCATCCACTTGACTTTTTTCAGTCTTCATTCGTCCTTCATATTCCTGTAAAATCGGTAATGTCAGCATTTCCCCACTTCATAGCAGGCAGGAGCTCAGCCGCTCAGCTGGTGACGCTTAATGTAAACTTCACATGACTGCCATGTGATTCCTTCACATCTCTGTGACGCAGCTGCAGGTCGAGGTTGTGAATTTGATTCCCCTCCTGTTACTTGGCCCTTTGTATTTTTTCCCACAGATTCCAAAACAGAACAGAGTTACTTTGTCCGTTTGTTCCAGTCCGTAGACCTCGCTTACTCCACCTTCCAGATTGCGATCTTCCCGTCATGTTTGCCGGCACCGCTGAGGATGTAGCGGTCCTCGGCGGAGCAGAGCGCCGTCACCTTGTCGCTGTGGCCGTGAAGCTCCTTCAGGACCTCTCGGCGCTCCGTGTCCAAGATGTAAACCTTTCCTTTGGTGGAGCTGCGGCCGACACCACCCACCCACACCTGGAGGGGATAATAAGTCACATAGTGGGGTTTTATTCCAAGTCACCGCTCATGTTATAATGCATAAAAAGGGATTTGTTTGTTTAATTTTGTGTGTGGCGCGTTTGTGCACGAGTGCTGTATAATAACCTGATTTTTCACTTTAATCATGCAGTAACATCCACTGCAGTCCTGTAGCACCACACGGTGGAACGGTTTGGTAGGGTCCTTCATACACCAGATACACACTTCTCCGGAGTCCACGCACACACTCCACAGCTCCTCCCTCTGACACACACACAACACAAAACACATATCACACTCAAACATGAGTCACAAGTGCTTAAATAAAATACAGAGCAACAGAAAGGGAAAGATCATAGACTGTAAAGATGGACGACATGCCTGCTCCAAAAAGTGAAGCCTAAGCGTCTCGATCAACCCCTGGTGGCTGGCTGCAGTATAGCTCATAATCCCTGCCTCCTCCATGTTAGTGGATGGGACATGGGCCACATTAAAAAGTCAGAGTGCATAAACTAAACACTGATGGTTGTTCAAAGGTACATTTTTCCATTAAGTTTGGGTTCAATTAGTTATTTCCAAAAAGGAAGTGACACGTCATGATTGACAGCTGAGACTGCCTCACGATTGGTCGAGCATGTGTATCGGTGGGACCTCACTACTTTGGCTCCTTCCTCTGATTGCTACTGCGCAGATTATGGCTCCAAATCATGTCATCGGCACAAGATGGAGGATCGTGGGAGGAAGTGGGGACACGGCATCCATCTTTATATACAGTCTATGATGAAGGTAATCATGTGTGTCTGTGTGTGTGTGTGTGTGTCACCTCAGATAACAGCAGTAAAGAGCTGAACGTCGTTGTAGCTCCTTTTTGTTTCTCTGGCAGATTCAGACGATGCTTCAAGGAGCCGTTCCTCCACACCTCCATGATACTGTCTCTGGAGCCTGGAGAGAGAGAGAGAGAGAGAGAGACACAGACATGATTTGGTTACTCAGCTCTCAGATTTCCACTTTAACACATTAACGTGATGGTGTGAAACTTACAGCACCACAGCTTCCCGTTCCAGCCGGAGACAGACACCAGTCGATCACAGGAGAGGCGGAAGTGTCTCTTCACCTGAGTGGTTTCAAAACGGAAAACTCAATGAACCAGAAACAAATCTGCAACTTCTGGGAGGACAGCGTCAAACAGGAGTGAGTGAAAGTTAAGTTAAATTTAAAAGTTGATGATTGAATTAGCAAACTGAATCACTTTTTATGACCTTTTGACCTTTCATGACAATATATAGCTAATTTCAAATGACATGTTGGTTTCAAACTGACCTGCAGTGTTGATACGTCCCACACCATCACTGTTCCCTCTGCACTGCAGGAGTATGCCACCTTCTGGCTGAAGAACATATTACAGTAGTACTTTTTAACACTTTACATGTCCCTTTGACCTTGAATGGATTTGTACATTAATAAATTCTAAGGTTACACATGTGTTTTGATACTGTGTATGGTTTAATAGAGAGATGGTCAAATATTAGACTTTAGGCTTAGTGTCAATTCTTTGATAGTCAGTGTGGTGTGTCTTATTCTGACTCTGTGCATGTGTGTGTGTGTGTGTGTGTGTGTGTGTGTGTGTGTGTGTGTGTGTGTGTGTGTGTGTGTGTGTGTGTGTGTGTGTGTGTGTGTGTGTGTGTGTGTGTGTACATTACCTGTATTTGTCCGTGTCGAGCGCCAGTCCCGTGACCTCCCCCCTGTGTTCAGTCAGCTGTCTGTTACACACCATGGCCACCATGCTGATGATGTAGATAACAGAGTCCTCGGAGCCCATCCACACCTGATCCTTGTCAACTCCCAGCATGCAGTTCTGAAAGGAAAACACACTTTACCGTTCAGGAGTCACACGGACACAGAGAAGAGAAAACCAAAGAGTCTTCAGGTTCCACAGTCACACAACGTGTCTGGATGAGTAATAGAAGATTTACAGTAGCGACACTAGTTTCCTTTAGATTAAGGCCCATTAAGTGATTAGCTGGTGTAAAAAGGGCTTAGTACAGTTGGACTTTTATTTGTATATAAATAAACAGTAGAGTTGAGTTGTTCAAATCCTAATTAGCTGATCAAGTTGTTATTCAAACTAAAACACCAGAAAATATTTGCTGGTTCCGAAAATACTTTTCGTTATCTTATATGTAAACAATTCTTAAAGTGCTTCATTGTATATTGTCTTTGTCACTTTTATATTCCTTCGTTTTATATTTCTATATATCTTTTATCTCTCTGTTTAATCTAATATTTTCATAAAAGCCAAATAAGCCTCTTCTATAAACGCTGTGGTACTTGCATCAGACGGCTGTTTTCAGTTTGTCTATGTATCTGTCCCTATCAGATAAACCATGAATGAATGATTGAATACATCAATAAATATCTAAGATGATAGTTAATGGATTACTTTGGATTTCAGGAAATGGTGACAAATATTTTTGTATCCACAACAACTAGGGGAAATATTTTAGTGGAGGTGTAAAAGTCATTGTGAAATACCCAACCTCTCCACTAGGTGGCGCATTGTTCTTAGAAACTACAAAACCCACTGTCCTCTTCAACACTTCATCTAATATCAACGTCTGCATTTACTCTCCATCACTTGTTACTTTACTCAGCCTTCGGGCTTCAAGCAGCTACTGCTGTAAGAGCGCGGTCCAACTGTGGCAGAGCCTGTGCAAATATTGTGGACTCCAGGGAACGCACACACTCTCCCTGTATCTTTCTCACACACAGATAAGTTAACGTTCTTCATGTGACTGTGACCTGCATGCTTGTGGTGCTGCTCAGTGATTAGCACGGTCCTGAGAAGTGCCTCGAAAACTTTACACTCGTCCTTAACCTCGTTTAGGCAGAACGTTCACCTACAGGAGCTGACGACTTCCACTTGTTTACGTTTTCTCAGGAATGCCGTAGGAGGAATGTAGAAATGTAATGTAAAATAATACACTGTGGTACACTCCCCTTGTTTGAAAGCCTTGAGATAACACCGGCGCTGTTTGAAATGAAGCAACGGGAGAAAAAGGTAAACTATCTCGATTCGGCACCACTGCTGATAAAAAGGCTTGGTTTCTATATCCATGTCTTGTTTCTCTCTTTGTATTTTGCCGATAAACTTAAAGATTTGTGGAAAACTATTATTTATCATTTTAAAAAGAAAACTATATACATATATATGTGCGGGCAAGCAGGCGAATAAAACATTTGTTACACACAGACGTGGAGTTGAACTTATACACGTGTACACTGTGCAGTAAAACAGGGGTGAAATGGTGTTGTTATTGTCTAGCATTCACATTTTGCTCTCCACTAACTCCACCAAAGGAAATATCTGTCTCTTTATCTGCTGAAACCTCCCCTGCGGTGTCGTTTGGTGCTCGCCAGGAAGCACAAAGCTTTTTTTAAAAATCAAAACAAGAGCCAGTGGACTCTAGAAATGACAGTTATGAGAGTGAGTTTGTTACCGAAGATGACCTTGAACATATAAGTAGTTATTTCATCCCCTGATAATAATAATAAAAACAAATTGATTATAGCACGTTTAACGCTCTTTTACCAGTTCTTCTTAAATTGTTTTTTATTTAAGAACTAAGGTGTGACTGTAGAATAAGATGGTCTAGTCTATGGATGCTTTTCTTACCAGTTTAACATTGCCAACTTGGCAGGTGTGTGTGAGGGACCAGCTGGAGGCATCGAATACCATCACCTTCCCTCCGCTCACAGACACCCACAACTGACCTGAAAACACACACACACACACACACGTTAAATATATTTCTCAAAACCTTATAGCAAACAACAGCTGCCAGTGTTTAACCTAACTTTACCAGTAACTTACTATTAAAGCAGTTTACAAAAGATGCATAAATTATATTAAACCACTTTTGTAAAACCCTGACAGCGAAAAGAAACAACTCCGTGACTTGTGCTTTTGAAATGTCAGTAACCTCCCAGGAGAGAAGAGTCAACGGTTTGAATGGAAACACTTCATGTTGCAGCCTGACTCCACCCAGGTTTCACCTAACGGTCAGATTTCCTCTAACGGGTCCATCGCTATTTTAAAAGCAAGGCTGGCGAAAACAAAGAGTAACGTCCTGTATTTTATAGGACAGACACAGAGCGATAGTGGGACAAGGCAAGTAAAAGTGAGACCTCAGGAGGGGGGCTCTTGATTCAAAAAGTGAAAGAGAGAAGGGAATGAAGAGGAGCGAGGGGGGCGAGGAGTGTGGAGTGAGGTGGCCGTGTGCCACAAATTCAATTCAGTGACCTATATCCACACTCGAGGGAGAGGGGGGGGGAGTCAGAGGGAGGCAGGGAGAGGCAGGGAGGGAGGATCTGAATAGGCAGATTTGTTCTTTTCACCGAGAGAAATCCCAAAGAGCTGACGACTATAGAAGAAGTGAGCAGTGTCTGTACATGTGTGGATCACAGAGAATGAGTGTGTTAGTGCCGGGGGTCAGTCTGCCACCAGCCGGGCATTTAAGTGGCCCCAGATGGTCGGTCCGCTGAAGGACGCGGCTTTGTGGTAAGATGTTTCCTGCCAAATAATGCTCCAGTCTGCCAGCTATTGTAAAATTAAAGGGCAGGGGAACGGTAGTCAGAAACATCATTAACTGTGTTGAAAAGTTCCTTTGACTGTATATAAAGATGGCCACTAAATTAGGCCAAAATATCCCAGATTCGATCGTCGCCATATTGCGATATTAGGTCATTTGGAGCCAGAGAATTTGCAGCAGCGATCGTGGCGTGGAGTCGCAGTGGCATCGAGCTCCCGGCGATACACATTCTCGACCAATCGCGAGTGAGTCTCAGCTGTCAATCATGACGTTTCACCTGGTTTATGACAAATACTGCAACTAGCCACCAGGGGGCAATTGAGATTCTTTGGCTTCACTTTTAGGGAGTGCCGTCATGTCGTCCATCTTTGTATACTGTTGATCCTACAAATCTCTGGAGGCTCGACCGGAGGAATGAAACACAAATCTTTACATCAGATATTTAAATATTTTAATTCAATTTAAATCATTCAGTTGCCCCCTCATGCCATGTGTGGGAGGTTTTTCTCAACCTGCTTATTTGGGTTATTTCCTAATTTGTCACCAATCTATGTCGTTAAATTGAGCAACAAGTGGAGCTTTATAGTTTATAAGTCACTACAAAATCCTTTAATTCTCTAAATGACCTTGACTTTTCACACACTTTCTGCTCTATGATTCTCAGGGTAACATGGATTATTGTTTGCCTGACAACGTTTAATATTTCACTGATGAAAGAGGATGTAGAGTCATTTTACTACCAAATTATTAAAAAACAAGAAAAACTGCAGTTAGCTATTGTTATTTTCTTAGTGTGAGGATTTTGTATATTCGCTTTTACCGACCTACAACAAAAGAGATTTGGTAGGTTATCTATTAACAGCTTCATAAATTCATAATTGTGGACACAAGGGTAGGAAGGCTTGTCGCCACAGAAGAGGAGCAAAGTCGCACCACAATCTTTAAAGATTTTATTTTGTCAATTAAATGTACTTAGTTGAAACAGTTTTATCAAAATACTAACCAACTTCCTTTTTGTGGTTTTTCTGTGAAGGAGAGCAGAGGAGGAAGTGTCGAGAAACTTTACGTAGCAGTTTTATGATCATCTGCCTTTTTACATTCGAAGAAAACAGGCTGCATGGTGCTCAGAAACAATGCACGTGTGTGTGTGTGTGTGTGTGTGTGTGTGTGTGTGTGTGTGTGTGTGTGTGTGTGTGTGTGTGTGTGTGTGTGTGTACCTGGTGTGTATAAAAGTACGTCCACAGGCTGAGGCGCAGCGAGCTCCAGTGAGGGGTTAATTTTGTGCTTTAGCGTCTCTGCAGTCGTCTTGGGAACCATCATGGGGACTGAAAATACACAAAAGAGAAGTCACTGACCTTTACCTGGTGGTGACGGCACAAACTCTAAAAGCCCAGAAGAGTCATCAAGAGTCATTAAGTTTCCAAATCATTTCATATATAATTTAATTAAGTGTTTTACTAAGCAAATAGCATTAAATAGAGGCAGTAACCCCCTCTCGGAGTCAGTAAATAACAAGCTGAAGGCAAACAACACTTCAGATTGTAAAAATCAAAGCCAACTATAATGAGCAGCATCTTTCCTCTACCTTCCGTCTTGATGCGGTCGAAGTGAGCCAGCTTAGAAGCAGCGTAGATGGCTTTACTGCTCTGAAGGCTGCCTACCACTGCGTCCATTAACAAGGCGTTGGTCAGAGCCTGCTGCATGTACTGAGGGTCCTGGAGGAACATTCACAGTTACTACAAACTTCATGTGGAGCACGCTGCAAAATCAGGAAGGACAGAGCAAATTCATATATATAATATAATAACATAAACTGTTCATATACTGTAAATAAGGGGAATTGAGAGACAAGAGAAGATGTAAATGAGAGTTAGAAAGAGACAGAAGTGAGAGACACAGATTATGACATCATCTGGTTTCATGGTATTTATGGTAATGTACGACTCATTGAATTTCAACCACACCCACAGAGTCACTGAAGTTAAAACACACACACACACACACACACGCACGCACGCACGCACGCACTCACACACACACACACACACGCAGGCACACACTAAGTGATTTCTAAATAGAGGCACTGTGTGAGTAATAAAAACACATCTAATTATCTTCTGTTCTCATGCATTTATTCCACTAGGTTCAAATTCTCGCTTCTCCCTCACACTTACATGCCCTCATATCGGACACACACACACACACACACACTCTTTTCAATTTGAACTTTACCTTGTGTTGATCAGCCATGTTGCGTCCGGCCCACATCTCTTTGACCATCAGGTTCCAGAGCTCCGTCTCCGTTTTCAGGTTGGCTTCGAACGCCTCCTTTCTGCCCCGAACGCGCAGCTTCAGGCTGGGGATTCGCAGGAGCAGGAAGGGAGCCGAGGACACCTTCACCTCCTGAGGAGAGAGAGGAGATAAAGACGAGAGATGTGGATCAACAATACAGGATCAATATCCTAAACGGATTCTGGCTTTTTAAGCTTTTAGTCCTGATAAAACTGCACTTCTGTTTCGTGACGTTAATCCGATTTGTAAATACCAAGAAAACCTACTTTAAAACGACCCCCTCTCCATCCTCCCTCTTGTCTCACCTCCAAATCTCGGTACTGTGCCACCTCAACGTATCCCGGCCGTCCCTCGGTGAGCAGGAAGAGCCGGCGTTGGGTCATGGCGATCTTGCCCACGCCGCGGCTCGTCTTGACCGAGGAGGACAGCTTGAAGACGCACTCGCTGGGCTCAATGTGCTCCAACACAGATGCCGGTAAACACACCTGCCAATCACATTAAATATGAGTCAGCAGTGTGGAATCTTTAGTTTCTGCTGATTCATCCTGGTGTCAAACCATGTGACATCAAAGGCTACAGTACGCAGATGCTGGTTTTGTTTTCAACCAAACCCCGGCAGCATTTCATCGATCAGTGCAACGTCATCTCAAGAGAATAGATTTTTATTAAGGGTTGTTATTAAGTATTTACTATCACATATGAGAAGGAATCTTCAAATCTGAGAAGTCAGAGGCAGCATGTCAGGGATTTCTGCTTGAAAATCATTTTCTATTGACTGCTAGTATAATTCCTTCAGCCTTGGCTGTAAACACTGTAAGCATTTTCACTTATGATAGATGTCTTACGATGTATATTACTAATATTTAATAGATATTGTCTGAGCCATTATACTGTAATTTAGAAGGAAAACATAGATACATGTACAGACCTCCTGTGCTTCAGCCTCAGTTTCCTTCCAGATGGTGTAAAACACTCTGAACAACTCTGGGCCGACCTGCTTCTGATGACCTGCAGCAAACACACACACAAAAATTGTGAATATCCTGTGTTAGCAAAGACAGAAAACATGTAAGACAAACATTTCACAGTTTATTTTAACCCTCATTTTCCAAGATGGTTGACTGTGCAACGCACACACCCACACAAACACACGCACACACTCGTGGTGGCTGACTGAGCCAACTTTATCTCATTCCATGCAGTCATATCTGCCAGCAGTGTGAGTGGTTTGGGGGGTTGACATCCTAACTGTAATACAACAATGACTGCATACAGTACAAAGTCTGAGCGCACACTCACTCACACCCTTCACACAACATACAGACCCATACAGACACAGGCCTCTGTCAATGACCACGAGAAGCAGTAAAGTCACATATAGCCTAATTTTTTTTCCTGACTCATATGAGGTCACTGTGAAATACAATCGGGTAATCTTTGAGTCCACGTGACGACTGGTAATGATTTGAACAGATTTCCAAAAGGCAGACTTGAGCTATCATGTTAAATTGACCTTTGACCTTTCACGCCCCTAATCTAATCAAATGTACCAAATTTTAGTACTATGTGGATACCAGCACATATTCAGTTTATTCTATCTCATAATAAACCAGGGCAGGTCAGTAAGGGGAAACTGAACCAATGTGGAGGACATGATAAGCTCTCAGTGCAACGTTAGATTCCTGCTTTTCAGGTCACGACTCCGGTGAAAACATCAGCTTCTGGAAAAATATGTGAGTTCCCCTTTTCTCACAGTTTCCTTCCTCTCCTAAGTTCTTATCTTACATTTAAAACAAATATCTCTATATTTCACTACTAGTCCGCTACACTCAATAGATAGATTTTCCTCTATGCCTTTACTAACATGATCAATCTGAGATTGCAGGAATGTTGTCAGGTCACATTCAGGTCACTGCAACTCCGAGAGTGGCTGCTCAACAACGTCTGAACCGAGGCTCAAATCTACAGACCTCTTCAGAACATCAAATCCAAATGCAATGCAAAACAGTGGAAGCACAGGCCCCGGACCGGAAAGGTAAGGTATGTGGGTATCATGGTTTGTAAGTGCTGTTAAATGCCCACTGGAGCCCTGGTTACACCTACAACAGCAGAGAGGCCTTCACGATAAGCCCTCTTTCTTCAGGAAGCGGTGAGGTAATGATTAACCCAAGGAATAAATGTTTGCCTGGAAAAAGGATGAAGGAGGGTGCAGCTGAAGACTTACGTGCATGAGTGTGTGTGTGTGTGTGTGTGTGTGTGTGTGTGTGTGTGTGTGTGTGTGTGTGTGCGTACTAAGACGAGCTCTACAAAGCAACTTGTGCGACTCACCAACAGTTAGAGCATCGAAGAGCCTGTGTATGGTCCCGTGGTCTTTTACGATCCCAGACTCCTGCACGCATTTCACAAACTCCTCCAGCTGCATGTATTTTTTCGGCAGCTTGAATCGCTTTACGGCATCTTCCTCGTGGCCGTTGGCGTGACTCGCTTGTTCTCGCTCCTGGTCCCTCTTGACCCGGCTGATGAGCCGCTTGAGCTCTGGACGCCTGTCAGCCTGTAGAGAGATTTAAAAAAAAAACTGTTTTTATTAATTTTATTAGGGCTGTAACCAGTGATTATTTACACAATCAATCCGAGATTAATAATTTTAGCTCCGTCTACAAAACTATATTTATAGACAGTTTATATCACATCTGAGAAATGTTATCATCCAACAACAGCACTATGATTGAATAATCAGTACCCAACATATATTGAGAGCTTAGAAACTGAGTCATTGATAACCTGAATACACCCACAGTCATTCATCTGGAGATAAGTTGGTTTTTATTGGGTTAATTGAACAACTAAACAGTCAGTGACCATTGTTCTCATTTAATTTGTGTCTCTGAACTAAATCATAAATACTCTTCCTTGGATTCACTTCCCTTTATTAAAGACAATCACAGTGCAATAGGAAATAGTGTCACCATTCATGACGGCCTGGACTGACCTGTAACCGCTCAGCCTCCGGCAGGGAGTCCACCAATGACTTCACCATCTGGGAGGGGAAGATTTCTGAGTCCGTCTTATAGAGACTCTGGAAGTCCTCCAGTGCATCCAGACGCTTGTTTGACACAGTGTTCACCAAACCTCGCAGGTAGTGGTACCTGGAACAAAGACATATACTGTAGTTGTCAGTCAGAGTCATTCGGTTTACTTGAGATATTCATTATCTGTGTGGAACTTTATTCATATTTGATATTAAATTTGTTCCACCTGGCCAGAAGAGCAGATTCCTCGGGTGGTGTAGCGTTAATAGCCTTCCCCAGGGAACCCACCATGTCAGAATAATAGTTCTGCACGTAATGATAGGCCAAAGGAGGGGGGAACTCTGGGAGACGGAAAACCTTCACTGCTTTCTGAGGTAACTTCAACCCTGGAATACAATAAACCAAATTAGAAAAGAATTCACTCTTAATTCAGTCTCTCCGCTTTATCTTTCTCCTTTTCCTCCGATGACACTGACCGATATCAGGGGTCATCTTCCTGAATGAGGCTGGCCGGCTGAGGCTGATGGCGGTCACAGCGTCGCTGGCGGGTTGCTCCAGGTTGGGCAGGCTGGCTCCGAGCCTCTTGCTCAGTCGGTCGCTGGGGCTGGCGTAGCTGCTGTAGCCGGTCCTGGACAGTTCAGACATGGGAGGACGGCGAGGAGTCTCCGTCATTGCACGATTCCTGGAGAGAGAGAGAGCGTGAGAGGACAGATGTTGAGGTAACGATTGGTACATGCAGGAGGGAATAAGGATGAGGTTTAAGTAGGCTAAATTATGTCTGTCATTATATCAGTCATGATATAACACTGGCATCCTACCTGTGACCATTGTTACGCGTGTTCTGCTCCATGCGGCTGAAGGTGTCCCGTTTCCTGTTCAGCCTGTCTCGCAGGAATGAGTGGAAGATATGCGTTTCTAAAACCTACGGACGGCAACAAAGAGAAACGTGCAGCGTGTGTCAGCGTGAGTGTGTCAGTGTGTGTCTGCCTGTGCAAATGTGTGCATGTACCTTCTTGTAAAAGCTCTGGTCTGCTGGCTCCCTGGTCCTCAGAAACTCCTCACTGTTAAAAACTCTGTGTTCGTGGTTTAAAAAGTCCTGAACGTCTCTGACAGAGCAACAAACAGAGCAGAGAGACAGAGGTACATTTAGACAGACAACATAATAGGCTGGGTGATGAAAACAACTTCATTCTAGACTCATTAACCCAGTGACACTTGCAGAGCTCTCACCTGAAAATGTTGACCACGAGCTCCAGGGCGATGTTTTGTATCTGTGTGTTCAGTCGTCTCTGCCAGTCTCTGCGTTGGCACCGCAGGGCATTGGCATCGGTGCCCACTCCGAGATGACACAGCTCCAAGTCATAATGAAGCTGGAGACACTCGGCCCTGTACGTACAGACAACAAGTCTGTCACACCTATGTTGTTTAGTGTGGCCTTAAATGACTTAGCTTTGTTCCCCCTTTTAATTTGATTTAGCAGGTATTTATAGAGTAGATCTAATTCAAGCTGAGAATCCACTGCAGGATCACTGTGTGTGTGTGTGTGTGTGTGTGTGTGTGTGTGTGTGTGTGTGTGTGTGTGTGTGTGACCGTGATATGAAGCTCTCGGCTGCAGACAAAGGGACGGCTGGGAGGTCGATGGTTTCTGAACCCGACGACTGGATGATGCCATCGTCAACATTCACCAGGATGAGGTCCTCTGTCTCCTATACAGTAAAATAAATACACACACACACATTCTCTACTGTTGTAGGTACAATGGGCACAATTCATTTCTACACAGAGTGACTGTGTGTCACTGACAGGCAGCTACTGTTAAAGACTCTGAATGAGCACAAATACAGAGGAGAATAGACAGTTATTGTTGAATACTGTGCCAAACTGTCAAATTCATAAATACATAAAGAAATGAATAAATGACTTAATGGTATGTTAATGAATGTAGAAATGTATAAATAACAAAATTAAAAATAAAAATGAATAAATACAATAAAAGAAATGAATACATTTTTTCATTTATATACGTATTAATTACTTATTTTTGAATGTATGTATTTATTTATTTATTTATTCTTAAGACGTTTATTTATTTCTAACTTGGGCAGCTTCAGTCCTTAATATATATGCGTTCAACCAATACAATTAATTTATTGATCATTGATCACCCATTTCAACAATAGCCTACTTGTCTGCTGTCGCTGAAAATGCAAAGATGTTTTAAGGCAAAGCTGAAGAAATATTTGTTTATCTTGGAATTAATCCTGGTTGTGATGATTGTTGTTTGTGTAAAGCAGTACATTCAGTTAAATAAACAACGCAAGAACATGGCCATTATACATCCTCCCTAATAAAGGGAAGAGCAACAGTTCTGAAATTAATTTAATATCATCTTAAACCAAAATCCCCAAATATCCAACATTGCTTCCACCATCTTGGGTGAGAAAAGCAGATGAGCCAGAAAAAAAGAAGAAAAAATCCTGAACATAGAAAGTAACAGTGGTAAACTCACGGCAGCAACCTCCTCAAAGTGACTGATGTGACAGCCCATCAGGAAGGCAGTGGGCGCCATGAGGAAGTCCAGCATTCCTCTGGACAGGACAGGAACATAGGGCTGCTGCCAGCACAGAGGCTGAGAGAGAAAGGAAGGAATGGAAACTCAGGAGAGAGTTTTATAATTTTGTTCTCTGTATTTAAAAGACGTAAAGTTCCTCTGACACTGACCTGCAGGTACAGCAGAAGACTCTCAGCAACCAGAGTGAGTCGAGCCCAGTCTGATGAGAATAAGACCAGCCGCTGTTCCTGAAGAAGACACGACAGCACCTGGAGAGGAGAGTGTAACTAAACTCAATATTTGTTTCTCATTTAACAATTTAACTGAAATTACTTCTCACAGGACCCATTATTTCATTAATTCATATTTTACCCTTTTTTCTGCTGTGATGCTCTGTCGATTTGTGAATTACCTGGAGGAGCGTTGTGTGCGTGAAGCAGAGGAAAGGTAGATGCAGATCGATGTCGATAACCGGGCTGTCCTGATCCTCCCTGGATGGAAGAACCACCTGAAGAGGACGGAGGCTGAAGGACTGACACACAGACACACACACACACACACGTTACTATAAAGATAAAGAAAAGAGGAAAAACAAACATAAGAAGAAAATCACGGAGGAGTGTTTTCTGACCACGTGCAGTTGACCAGGAGGTGGTAGAGGGACCAGTGACAGTTTGGCTGAAAACTCCTTGATGGTCTCCTCGATGTCCGCTTGTCTTGCAGGCCGCAACTGGACCAGGAGACTGAGAGCGAGGAGGTGAGAGACAAAGTAGGAGATACAGAGAAGGGGTTAAAGTTGAACATTAAACAATGGTCAGGTTATCCATCATCTAACGGAAGTTGTTACCAGGACAAGCATTCTCTCAGGGCGTTGTAGTAGGGGAACTTGGAGATGACGCACACAGCGAAGGGAGCATAGAGACGACTCTTTGATGAATTCCATCGGTGGCCATTCTGGACAACGCCTTCCTGACAGGACTGACAGAGCAATGAGAGCAGCTATCTGCATTTACTGGATTCACTGTGATTCTCTTTTAAGTTTTCATCACGCTGTGAGAGTGTGATGTGTTAGTACCTGTACTGATCTGTAGTACTGCACAACAACTCCGTGGGTTCGGTTCCCAAACAAGTCGGTAAAAACCAGGAAGTGGTAACTGTCGTCCTTCTGCTCATTGGCTAACTGAAGACCACCTTTGAAAATTAAGAGAGAGCAGAGCAAGAGTCATGTGTTGTAAATAAACAAGCTGGATTTGTCTACAAGCTCTGATGTAGGAGACAACAAAAACAAACACGTGGATGCCTCACATCAGCCAAAGACCATCATTCAAAGTACTAAGATATAGCACGATGCTGTTTACACTATACCAGGGAAGCACAGCTGCGGCAGAGCGATGAGGTCCAGATCCTTGGGAACACTGATGTCCTCTGTCGCTGACGACACTTCGGCACGATTGGCTGTATCTCCATTAGATAATGTCTCCGCAACACGATCTCGCCGCTTCTGCAAAAACAAAAACAAATAAAAACTGGATCAGACTGCACACAGATGACTCAGCTGGTGGGACGACGCATCACAAAACAGAAAGTACGTTTCCATAAATATGAACTTTCTTAACTGTCCTAAAACTTTAATGAAATAATTTAGTATTTCAAAATACAAACGTTGAGTTTACCTTCTTGATGAAGCTCCTCCTCCTCTGGACACGGCTGAACGCCGGACCAATCGCCTGGTTGGAGTTGGTCTCCTTGGTAACAAAGGGCGGGGCATGGACTTGCAGTACCTCCGCATCCAGCAGGGGGGGTTCATTTAGCTTATTCTGCTGATGAAGCTGCGACACAGTTGGGATATATTTCAAGTTTTTATTCAAACGCAGTTGTGTGATTCATGAAATACAGAAGAGCTACATTATCCAGAATCCAGTGCAATCCAAAGCAAGGCTTTTTATTTGTATTTGTCCACTTTGTATGTCTCCTGAATGTGACAGTGTGTACGTGAGTTTTCTTCCGTCTTTGTGGACGTCCATACCTGGTATATGTCTCGGAGTTTATCACTGGGGGCCCCGAACACCACACATGCCTCCAGCAGTCCAGACGGGAGCTCTGCCATCACGCCCAGCACACACACTGCGAGAAACACACACATAACATTATAACTTTGAGTGATGCGACAAAAACACAAAATCAGGAAGACCTTTGTCGACCGTCGTGGCCAAAGAGGAAATGTTGCAAATTGATGAGCAACAACAAATAACAGTTTCACTAATGGCAAAGTTACTGGATCATCCCGAAACAGACCTTTTCATCTGGTAATATTTTACCTGGACTGTTTCGCACACACTGGGAATGTCACTATATTCAGCTCAATGTACTGTGATCACTCATCCTTGTTATAGTTACAGAGAGCCACTTGTAAAGTAACATGAGGACGAGAGGCTGCGGTAAAGGTCAGTGTATTTTAACCATGAATCGCTGATATCTCACACACACACACACACACACACACACACACACACACACACACACACACACACACACACACACACACACACACACACACACACACACACACACACACACACACACACACACACACTTACTTCTCTTTTCTCACTACCCCCTGCACATGTACAAATGCAATCTCATGTGCACACACAGCAGATGTTAGGTTTGGTGCAAACGTCAGCAGCATCAGCTGAGTGAACTGAGAGGGAAACAGTGAAGCAGAACTTGGTGGATACAGATAATTTGTGGTTCCCACAGCTCCGGGTTAATTTTTATCACTCAACTGTAATATTGTTAATGTCCTTTTCTTCAAAGAAGACAATGTGATCCTGCTTTGGCTGATTTTAGGACAGATTACCATGAAACTGGGTGGAAGGACATGGTATCGGTCAGGAAAGGATCAAAAAGGGTATTTTCAGGTGGGTTTTCAAGTATGGAAACAAATGTTCCTTTCAACTATATCAGAGAATGGATGTTTTGCCTGGGTTTAATGTGAGCAGTTTGCAGAACATCTCTTTGTATATTGTTCATGTATCTGATGCAATACGTGTACATTAAATATGGTGATAAAGTGATCAATCAGCCTTGGTGGAGGCATGTTCTCTCCCTTCTGGTTCCTGGTTGGTTCGGTCAAGTTAGCATTCGTACGACTGAACAAAGCTGCAGAGAACCACAGTCTTCTCACAGAAGTAACCCTGCAGTACACTTACATACTTATACTCATACTCTGGTATCATCAATACAGCACGGAGCTCTAAGTCCATATCAACCTACCTGCCCACTGCATCTGTATCTGTGGGCGAACACATCAAAGAGTAAACATCTGACTTGCATTAGTTGCAGCTGCAGACTGAACCCAAGAAACAACACTGTTAGCTCGTCCTTTTCTCTCTCAACTTTCCTCCTGTTTTCTCTCATCACACCTCCCTGGACACTGCCTATCAACCGCTTCACGACTTTTCTCTTTAATCCTATATTTGTTGTCGTTTTTTGGCCCCGACTTTGCCCTTTTCTCTTCTTTCTTCACCTTCAACACACTTGCTTTCTTTCTCTCTGTCTCTCTTTGTCTTCGGGCCATTCCGGCCTCTGACTAACTAACCTGCTGTGTCACGGAACCACAACACACACATTAAAGTCATCTATTCCCCGAAAACCCCTAATTTTGTAAACCAAGTGTACGTGTGTGTATGTGCATGTGCGTGTGTGACTGGAGGTTGTTTGCGCTGCTCATAAACTCAGAAGATTCCCACATTAGAGCGGCTCTAGAACCATCTTACTCATGCAAACTATTGCAAACAGGCACACACTCAAATATCTAATAAAATCCAGATGTCGTGAATGTTGTTGAGGCACACAAAGAGGAAAACAGAGAGAATCCATCGAGAATTTGTATCTTTCGGAATAAGATCCGTGCTTCTGCTTCGTTCTGCCGAGATTTTGAGTAATAAGAAGAGGAAAAGTGGAAGAACTCCTCCATCAGTAAACCCAATAATAATAGAGTTGAGCTTTGAGGAGGTAACCCCATGCTGAGGCATCCAGAGGCTGCACAGGGACCTTTAACAAACAAGTTTGGCTTCATAGCTCAGGGAGGAGGCAGCTTTTGAAGTAGTCGACTCAAGAACAAGTTAATGCTACAGTTACTGGCAAGTGTGTGTTTTATGTAACTGAAATGCATAGAGGAGGGAGACTGCTTCCAAAATAAATGTGGTTATGAGTAACATGCTTACACAGAAGATTAAGTGTTTCTAGGAGTTCACAGATGTGACGTTGGTGTCACAGTGAAACTTGAAACACTACAATAGAATTGGAAATCAGAATTTACAAATTGGCACCGTTCAATGGAAACACATGGGAAAGTTGCTGACTCAATATTGTTCTTTGCAATTGCATTGTTCACATGAGGCTGACGTTTCTAGATGGACCAGTGAGCAATGTTAGAATATGTAAACACATTCCTCCTATATTGTGCACGATATTGATCCAAAAACCACCAGGTGTCTTTCTTTATTAAATCCAAGTGATATCATGAACCCACATGAAAAAACACACAAATCAAACAGGTTTGTTCAGATTAGAATCATACTAACACACTGATAACTTCAATTTGTAAACATCAATTCATTTGTGTACTACCAATTGAAGTATGTTGATAAGTTGGTTTACAATTCAGTTTATAAAACTTTGCGCTTAAACTGTTTCCTACCAAGTTTTTATCATGATTTCATTGTTTTGGCAGGAAAAGCAGTAAAGACTGAGCAGCATGTGGTTAATGTGAAGAAACAATTACCTCTGATTTATCATGTGTACACAAATACACTCTGCAGTTTATTAGGTATAATAAAAGCATATACATGTATAATGCACATGAATTATCCATATATATTTGTATTTATATCAGTAAATGTATGTTAGTCCAGGCTGCCTATAGATGAAAATGACCATATAGAGCTGACTCTGGCTCATTTACAGTATTTTGCATGTTGATTAACTGGCTCTGTGCCTATCAGATAAATAAAATATAAGTAGAATAAGTAGAATGACATAATAAAATACAAATCACACCCTCTCTGCAGCAGTTTCGAAACCAATGGAACATTAAACACCTTGGTGAGTGTAGGATTTATTTAAAAAAAAAAAAAAACCTGAGTCAGCATAATTTGAACAAACTCCCTTTTAACGTTAGGGTGAGAAAAGTAAAAGCTGCTATTTACCAACGCAGATTACGTTGATGACATGAATTGAATCCATATTGACAACGTGCATTGAGGAAAACTCGACCTCGTTGAGACCAATCGAGCCAGATTCTTGCAACAAGTTTAAAAAGAAGCGCAGACCGACCTGAGCTCACGCGATCATTTCACTTCCACAGGTGAGAAGTTCCAGAGTTCTTCCACCTGTTGTCATCGACCTCCTGGACTTGAAGTCTCCAGCTCTCACTAACGGCTTTTCATGCAAAGTCTCTGGCCACCGACACTGATTCAACACAGACACACACACACACTGTCAAACTGCCCTCAGCATCACTTCCTGTGTGACACGTTTCAAAGTAAAACCCCACTCTCAGGTCTGGGTCCCAAAAGAGCTCCTATGGCGCCATCTACTGTGGGCTGAGTGTATAGACATGGACCCAAAAGTGAAGCCAGCAGCGTCTTGACAGCCCCCTGGTGGCTGGTTTAGATGATAAAACTACGCCTTGTTAGTGAATGGAGCTAACCAGAAAAAGTTAAAGTACAAGTTCAACATATTCTTCTCCAAGATGGTTTCTGTCATTTTAAGTATTTTTTGACCCCCGAGTCTGAAGTTGCAACTGGAACGCCCCATGAGCTTTAAAATTATATTGTTATATTACTTATACTATCAACTCTCGGTCATGGCAGCTTAATATTATTATTTGTTCTATTTAAATTTGACAATTTTTTTATTCACTTATACTTCTATTGTATCTTTTGCTGTGTTAATATTTATAGTTCCTTTTTGTCCACGTGTGTGTAAACTGTTGAGTGTTGAATAAAGTTTTTTAAAAAGAGAGTGAGACAGATCACAGTGAAGATCACAGGATTCATGCAACTGTGTCATAGAGGAAATAATATCTATTCTCTAATCTTACAGTTTTACTTTAGATTTAATTCAGAAACGCCTGTTATAGACGGATCTGTAGGAACTGATCGTGGCTGTTCGAGCAAGGTCTGTCACACTAACGGACAGCCAGCCGTGATCGTATAGTGGTTAGTACTCTGCGTTGTGGCCGCAGCAACCCCGGTTCGAATCCGGGTCACGGCAGCAATTTTCAAAAAGTGACATAGTAGAAATCTGGTAGATATATCCAGCATAGATTATAATATGCTAAACCTACATTACAAGCACAGATATGATATGTTCCACCTGCTGTTATTTACATGACTGATTTGATTTCCTCTGTAATTAATAGAGAAGATATTAGATCATTGGTGTTTTCACGTGTTTTACAGTTTTTATTTTTAAAAACTGGACGTGGTTGCATGGATGTGGCTGCAGACGTGTATCCCCCCACAGAGAGGCCTCAGGACCAAACTCCAAAGGTCTTAGCCTTTTGGAAGTCATGGAGGGACGACTAAAATAATTTATAATTCATCCACGACATAGAGAAAAAAACAATACAAGCCTGCATGTTAGATTATTGGGGCTATATAAAAATCCATACCCTCAGGAAATGCAAATACTGCGATTGTGACATGTGACCACCAAGTGTCAGCCTTGAGCCCGTGTAGAGAGGGAATGAGCCAAAAGCACATGTTGTGGCATTATCTTATATATTGATTATATAAATGCAATAGTGTTAAGCTATATGTATTCTTTTTTTTTTTGCTTACACTAATCACACGTTTAATTGGTGTCTGAATAATCTGAAACAAAGAGTTCCTCCGATGGGAAAAAAGTCACATGAAAGCATGTACAAGTTGAAACAACTCAAAAAGTTTAGCAAACATTGGGGTACGCGAGTTGGTGACATCATCACTCGTAAACCAATGAACACAGTTTTAGAATCAACTCTAAATAGTAGCTTCTAATAATTTTAACTTGTACAATGTTACACTTTCGTCAATTGTAACCTCCAGACTTTTTTTGCCATTTCAGACGTTTTTATGATTAACATTTTATAAGAATTATGTGCCGGTCATACTTGGTGCTTTTGAACAGAGGTGTCAGGATGTTGTCTAAACATAAAGATAAAGATACAACACATTGATTGTGTTTTTCCCACATTACAACTTCAAAAAGCATGAAGACTTCTCAACTTCCAGGGAGTGAATGGACTGTAACGTCAATGATGAGGGGGAGGGGCAGAGACTGAACTTATTTGTGCGGGTGCAGGTCTTCATCCCAAGTGGCCAGCCGTGATCGTATAGTGGTTAGTACTCTGCGTTGTGGCCGCAGCAACCCCGGTTCGAATCCGGGTCACGGCACTTCCTTTTGGCAGGATGTACCCACAGTGTAATGAGATGGTGCACTAACCTGCCTTCAACACACATCAAGTACTTCACAACTCATACACGTGAGGGTTTATATGCTGTAGTCATAGATTGTGTGGATATTTGTTGATGAAAATCAAGTGTTGTACTTAGTTAAATATCTGAGGTGCTTTCCACAATATTTTTCAATAGCGTGAACACATTGCACCACTAATTAAGTTCAAATAAGATAATCCTTTATTAGATAAAATAATCCTTTATTTGTCCCACAATGGGGAATTTTGTAATATTACAGCAGCAAGAGTCAAAAATAGGCACCAGTTGTAATAAGTAACATGCGATACTTAAGTGTGAGGAAATATACAGAATATATGAACATATGAATGTAATAAACATGAATATATACAGCCAGTGTAAAAACAAGACACATATGTTCAGTGTGAGAATATGTACAGTGAATGAATTGCACATGGACCCTTGTATTGCACAGGCAGAATGAATATTGCACAGGGTTATAATCCAATGATATAAAACACGTTACTGTACTTTACTGTACTTTTTTACTGTATTTTTATGATACTGCTATTGAAACTTTGACTACATGACTTTTACTTGTAGTACATCAAAGTTCTGAGTATATTTCCTCCATCACGTGTGTTTATCTAATCGAGACAAGAGTACACTTTGTCTTAATGGTGCATAATTAAGTTGTAATAGCATGTGAAGTGTAAACACGTCCATTCATTCATGGGTTTCCTGCTGCAAGGAGCTTCAGGGAGAGTGTGTGTGTCTGTGTGTGTGTGTGTTCCTGCAGCAGCCATATTGGAATGCTGGATAGGGGAGCGAGAGAGAGGGAGAGCTAGAGAGAGAGGGAGGAGAGCAGGAACAGTCGACGGGAGAGAGGGTGAGAGGAGGCGGGGAGAGGGTGAGCCAGACGGGGCGAAGCGAAAAAACTCGGACCGTAAACTACCCCCAGCCCCCGCGACCCTTCTAACGGACTAACCACCGACTGTTCGCCGCTTCCCCAGTCGCCAAAGTCGGCAGGAAGCTGCCCGCACGTCCCCCCCCTAACCTCCACTGGAACAAGTCGGCGGTGAGTGATGTGTGTGTTTTGCGGGACTATACCACGAGCTGAACGGCGAAGAAAAGTGTGTGTGAGCCGCCGTTTCCTTCACAAACTAAAAAAACCCCAAAAGAGCTAATTTGACCGTTCGCTCGCTTTCACGCTAACCGGGATAACATCCGGAGAAGTTAGCTCCAGCTCCAGCGGCGGCGTCGCACTTTTCCTTTTTAGTAAGTTGGGGAGAAAAAGAGCGAGGCACCGTCACGGCCACAGTCACATGGAGTCAATGTGGAGTCGAACGAAGGGAAACCGGATTAACCCACATTTTCAGCCTAAATCTGCCTCCTCGGGCGTTTGATTCCCCTCTGTATCAGAACCGGAGTTTACCTGCATGTGTCCGGGCTCTTTACTTTCTATCGCAACCACCCAGTTCTGTTTAGTTTTCCTCCTTTTGGATTCAGATGTGGAGGTTTGATTGACCCAGTTATGTTGGGTTATTTACCACGTGAGTGTGCTAAGTAGTTTGGTTTTTGTTAATAGTTGATCAGGTGTGTTTTAAACTCTACAGAATTTGACACATCAAGCTATTTATCAAATAATCAATGAGCCAATCTGCTGGAAGTTGATCAGCAACTTGCTTGAGTATTATTTGTTTACTTCAGGGGTTTAGTTAAGACTTGGAGATATGGGCAAAAATAATATGGAGATAATATCGATAATGATCACGATTGATGTCACATTATTATTTCTATTTAATAGAAATGAGGAAGATCACATGAGCATGCTATTGGTCTATATCAGACTTTCTATTTGTGCAAATTATGTTGCGGTAATTTTTGTTTCATTTTTACCGCCCAGTCCTTTGTTTATTCCACAAAAAAGTGCCTAATTTAGGCTTTTTCTAGGAATCAGATCAAGCAAATGTTAATTTTATTTAATATTTGGGTGGGTTTGTACAATTTGAAGCCCTCAAATTTGCATTTCAGAGCTTTATCGAGTAGGTGATTATTTTATTGAAAAACACAAGCATATGATGCCTGTGATATCTGTGATAAGCTGAAATAGTCAGGGAAGTTCATTCATATTCTCTTTCATGTTGCAGCCTCCTCATGAGGTTTGGTTAAACACATTTTCTGCCTTAATGATCTCCAATTTGTGAACAAATTTCATATATCGATAATTGGACACTCAAGGATTCAATGTGCTTTTCAAATACTGAAGTCACTACTCAGAAAAACATGGTGCTCTATGTTCTGCATATTGCAAAGTGTGGTAAAGGGCTGAGGTGCGGAGCCCTTTCCCCCCTCCACTTCATATTCCACATGCAAGAAAATGCTAATGAATTGCAGTATCCTGAGGCCACTGAAGCTTCAGACTTGCAGTGTACTAATAAGAGCACACTTATATTTGAATTCTGTGTACGTGCTGCACCTAAACCTGAAGTCTGTACACCGATGAGATCTATGATTATTTCTTTTAGACCAAACTTTCTTTGAGGATGTGGTGTGAAATTTAGATGCACTTGTACAATTTGGTGTTTTGCAGGTAGAGTCTGACCGATAACAGATTTTTTGGGGGCCAATTGTAATGATTCCTAAGATGTCGTTATCAAACCCTTCAACAAAGAAATGTTACTGAGTCTTGATATTTTACAGTTTAACTTTTCATTTTATTAAAAATAACTTAATAAAAAGAAAACACAAATACAACCAAATATAGAAACTCGAATACAAAATAATCATAATTTTAATGAAAGATTTGAACATAAATACAAATCTTTTCGGAATTGTTTATTCTGAACAATCAAACATAACCGCCAATACACAATATTTCTGTGAAAGGTACTTATCGGCCAACCAAGGCATTGGACAGATACAATACAAACACTGAATGTTTACCGACAGTTAGTTGTCCTCAAATCATCCAGGCTCTCATTTACTCAAACAAGCAGAATATGATGATAGTGGTAATGTTACAATTAACTGTTGAAAATGAATTCTAATCATCTGAATAACAGCTGTTCTGGTGAGAAGAAAGTCTTCACCAGACACGTCTTCTTACAGCACATCAAGCCAGAGTGTTAATGTCTCATATGTTGCTCGATTAAAACACATAGCTCCAAACGCTGTCAACTGCAAAACCGAATCTTCTCGCCTATTCATTTAAATGTAATTGGCTGGAAGAGACATTCACAGAGCAAACCAGCAAACAAGCCTTCCCCCCTGCTCATCCACTTGATGAGCTCGTGTTTAGTTCCACTCCGGCTGCGTTCATTAGGTCACTTACCTCGACCGAGTGTGACGTCACACGAGAAGCAGTCTTTGTACAGGAAGTGATCACTTCCTGTGGATGTTTTTATGCAGACGATCTTTGTGTTTGTAGAGATAAAGATGGTCTAATTTTGAAATACACTGAACTTCATCCAATTCATGTGCTTTCGAGCCACATTGCACAGCCTCAGTCCACTCATTTGGCATCACAGGACCAAAATGAACGCCGTGTAATCCATTATATCTCAAGCAGAAACGTATCATTACCGAGAGAAAGAAGTTGTTTTGCTTCATTTTCAGACACGCATCACATGTATCTGGGAAATTCCTCCACATGGACCCTCTGCTTTAGGTTTAGATAGAGGTCAGTTGGAAGAAATAAACAAAATTCATCGAGAATAAATGGCTACACCTTTCTGACTCGACACTTCCTGTGGCTAGTCTAGTCTGCGGGCTAATACGAGTGTAGCAGTTGTGTATGTGAGTTTGACTCTGCTGAGTGAGGTCTTTTTTGGGAAGGTGTGGATGTTTTGGCCGGTCGCTGCGACCTCAAATGGCTGTTTGATGGTTAAAAGCATTCAGGTTAGAGTTCGGGTAAAGGTTGGGCTTTGGCATTCGGTTATGATTATTACGGTTAAGGTAAGGGGCAAGGGCACGCATTACGTCAATGAGTGTCCTCACAAAGATAGAGGTGTGTGTGTTTGTGTGTGTAAATTGCAGAGCAGTGCAGGAGGCCTGTATTTATAGAAACACTCGACTACACTCAGAGATCTTGCAGGAGCCGTCCATTACTTTGCAGACACCTCCACTGTTGTGCCTCTTTCATTCCTGCAAACTTCCTCTCCGTTTTAGTTCATTTTTTCATTTTTATTACATGCAAAAATTTGCTATGTATTGCTCAAAGGTTTTCTAGTCACTCTGGATAGTCAAGCACACAGTGACAGAGAAAAACTGTAGAGAAAGACCCAAGGGTAACAAAGCCAGCAGTCTAGTGTGAGTAGATTCCAGTATGTGGTGGGACTCTAATGATTCTAACTAGTGGTAACAATCAATGCAGACACATACTGTGTGGTGTGTGTGGAGGTATGTAGAGGGCCTGAATAAGTGTGTGTGTCCTTACTTAATATGTGTGTCTGTCATGAGGAATTCATGATACCAAATCAAGTAATTTGTCCCGGGGGGAAAGAATTACTCTGTACTTGTTTCTTTGCAGTCTGAGCATTTTTTTAATAAATCGCTTGCTCCTTTCCAAGCATCGAATGAAACACAGCAGCACTTTATCTGTCCAGTGATTGGCCTCTTAGTTCCTACTGTGTAAATATTTGCAGCCGTGAGGACGTCCAAGCTGTTTTCTCACATCCTGCACCAATGTATGAATGCTATTTGCCAACTCACCTCAGGAAGGAAAATGGCATGAATGGACAGTTGATCAGGACAACTGAGGTTCTATGTTTCGCACCGGCAACTTCATTTGGAAGTATGGTGAGCGTGTGTGTGTGTGTGTCCGTGCAAGTGCTGGCATGTAGAGTGTTTGATGGTTTATGTCCTAAGCCCATAAATTTAACTTCTTTCTTCTGTAGAGCTTATTTCCTTGTATCCTCCTGCCTGTGGTTTCAGCTGTGAAGAAGCCGTGTGTGTGTGTGTGTGTGTGTGTGTGTGTGTGTGTGTGTGTGTGTGTGTGTGTGTGTGTGTGTGTGTGTGTGTGTGTGTGTGTGTGTGTGTGTGTGTGTGTGTGTGTGTGTGTGTGTGTGTGAGTGAGTGAGAGACACAGCGTTTACCGACGGGAGGCTGAATAAGGGTCCATTCCTTTTGCTTCTGGATTGGTTGCATTCAGGATGTAGCCCCCACACCCTCTCATGGATGTACACACACACAGAGAGAGCACTTACTGTACATCCTCAAACATGCTGCGTCCCTCAGGAGCTGAAAGGAAAACGCCTTCTTCCTCTCAGAAGCAGCAGTGCTACTCAGGCCCCCCTAAGTGTTTATGTGTGTGTTTGTTGTGTACATGTCTTTCTGTGGTTGTGTGGACAAATCCTCAGCCTCACAAGTTGAAAAGGCTGTTTAATGGTTTAATTACTGATATGGGTTAGGTTTAGGAGTAAGGGTAGGGTAAGACATTTAGTTGTGATGGTTAAGATTAGGGCAAGGGGCTACAAAATGTATTACAGCAACTGGTGTCCTCACAACTGCAGAAAGTCCCAACATGCACGCTTTTGCATGCTTGCTTGTGTGTACTGTACTGAGATAATAACTGTGTTTACCCAAGATAACATGTGTAAACATTTTCTTGGCTTTTGCCATTGGAAAAAATATCTTTGTACTCCTTAAAAGATGGATTAGCAATATGTGTGTGTGTCCTTGTGGTCTTTGTTATAAACAAACCTTATTGCATTAATATAAATGTTGTCACAGTGGCCTTTAATTGACATAAAAGACTACCATGCAGTAACGTAAACAGATTTTAAAGTATGTTTCCCAGAGGTTGAGAAGTCATTCAGTTTAGATGTGGGGACTGTAACATGTAATTTTTCTGTAGCTACAATTTAAAGATGTCCTCTAAACGGCTCATATGCATGATTTGGCAGACACTAGCTAGGCAGCTGCACACAGAGAAACCTAAAGTATAGTCACTGCAGTGAGTTTGCTTGAAGTAAGTGAAACAAGGTGTTTTAATGCAAGATTTTTCAAGGTTCAAATCAAGTTCGTTTTATCAACCAGGGTGGGGCTTGGTCTACCTTAGGAGTCTCTAATCAAACCAAACCAAGTGTTTAGAAAGGAATTCACTTCTACATACAAGCGCCAGCCATTTAAGAGAGGACATTTCTGCAGAATATTGCTTGCTATTGGACATTCTTTTGGTCCTAACTTATCAGATCGGTGCAACGCTGTGTCTTTTTCTATAACCCTGAAAATATATTGAACCCAGTCGTGGTTGGATTTATTGCAAAATAGATACCAATCCTTTCAAACAGGTGGCCATGTACTTTACAGTATTCCATTTCTTCTGTGGTCACAAAAGTTACATAACGTTTATTGGTAGGTTCTCTGGGCTTGGCTCAATGCAGTTGTTTTAGTGTGTGTGTGTGTGTGTGTGTGTGTGGTTTGACCGCAGCAGCGTAGTGGTCTGTGTGCAGAAATGTGCTACAATGGAAGGAAATGACATCATAGTTAATGACTTGTCTCTCCTCTGTGCACACACACACACTCTCAAATTTAGTATAAGCTACCTTCGCTCATGCAGGTCACTGGTGCAGCATGTCAGCTAGTGATGAATGGAATGGAATTAATCTACAAACTAATTAATGTTCTGTTCTCTCGCCCAATAATTTTTCTCTGAGCAAAGATCGAACTGCAGCTTACGAAAGAACAATTACAACCACCGATGTTGTAAATAAGTTATCGCTCTCTCCTCTGTGTGTGTGTGGGTCTGCATGTGTGTGTGTGTGTGGCGTTTGAGCGGACATTCGCCGTAATTACATTGCAGTGAGTCAGAGCGAGAGAAAGAGAAAGAAGCACTTGTTTCAGTTCTGTCATATAGACAAAAGAGAAAAGAGGTGGTAGGAGGAAAAAGCTGCGTGGAGAGAAAAAGAGAGAGAAAAACAGAAATAGTGAAATGAGGGAAGGAGAGAGGGTCCTGAGATGCACTTCATGATCATCCCTAGATCTTTAAACTCATGGAGACATTATCTTTGTACCAGTGCATATTGAAAATGTGTCATTAACCTACTGGACATGAATAAAAAGCTTCTTTTAGCTTCAGAGGCAGGATGTTTAATTTGCACAGCAGCTGTTGTACGGTAAAAAAGCTTGTTGCTTGGTGTCTTTTACACCCTGCTGTGTGTGTGTGTGTGTGTGTCTGTGTGTATATTTGTTCAGCTGTCCACCAGTTATGAAGTCTGAGGATATAACTCAGACACCACATATGCACCAAGCAATAAGAATGTATTGATGAGTGGGAGTTAAATAGTCTTCATTGCTTTCTTGTGGAGAGTTAGATCAGCGCTGTCATGTCTGTATGTTATAATGAGGTTGTTAGCTTAGCACATAGCCTGGAAACAAACAAAACCCAAGTGTAAAAACAAGACTTTAACTGCCTGTTAAACATTGGGGGTTGTATGCCGCTATTTCTTTCATGGATGCTGTAACATCCTGGAGGTTTTTTGCTGCTTTTCTGGTGGCCTGTTTTATAATTTTTAGTTTGTATATTGATTAGATAAATTATAACGTGTTAAATTATGAGATTGAGAGATGCTGGTAGGTGATTTATTTTACTTTAGGAAAGATATAAAAGTGGTATTTATCTCCTAGCCTGCTCTATTCCTCTAATAGGACAGTGTAAAATCTCCTGAAACTAAGAATTGTTGTGTTTTCATTTACTTAGAATGAGTTCTTCAAATGTATATGAGCGGGTCCTTTTCCCGGGAATCAGCCATGTTTCCAAAGTAGCCCAGTTTGGACAAACCAAACACTGCCTCTAGAGAGAGACCTTCACATTTTTGTATCACAGGAAGGCCTCCATAGATTTTCCTTTTGGAAGGGGGAGGATATTCGGTTACAATGTGCAACTTCACTTTTAGATGCCACTAAATTCTACAAACTGAACCTTTTTAAAATCTCCAAAAACTCTCAATACAACAATAGCAAGCGTGAGTATGGAAGTAGTAGTACACTGAGAGAATGAGAGCGGGGGAGAGAGCGGGCGCATCAGTGTCTGCTTGGCCAATCATATGACCTCATCTCTTCTCTCGATTCAGGCCCAGCAGCCACAGACACACAAACACTGCACCCACACACCCACATAAATACACAGTCATAATAGATCACAGGGATCACACACACTCACTCACACACACACACACACAATGAAACACCTGGACACGAGCCATAGGTATGACATCACACACATGTACTCACAGACTGGTGTTGCTGAGGTCGAGTATAATGCCACTGTGTGTGTCTGTCTGTGTGTGTGTGTGTGTCAATGTATATGTGTCTGTCTGTGTGATTAGTCACTAGCAGGCGTTCTCTTGTAACAATGGTTCATTGAAGAATAGTCTGGAGGCTCGTCTGTCAGTCTGTCTCTTAAAGTCTGAACAAACACCAGAAAACAACATAACCAAAGACATTTTTTGTTTTTTCCTGCTTAAAAAAACAGTTGTATTTTAAGTTGGAGCATCAAAAAGCTGTAGACCAAGTCACAAAAAGGTTTTGGTAAAAGTAAAAATGCATTTCGTGGATTTGCGGACAATCGCACATCAGTTTACTCTTGGAAAGTGTGATATACGGATGTGACTATGTTGTTATTTGAAATATAAAATATACTTTTATTAAGGTTTTGGGTGTTCAGGTAAAGTAGACAATCATTCAAACACAGGCAGACCCAGTGACAAATGTAGGCAGACTGTCAACAGCAGAGTTCACCTCAAACTGCATATCCACCAGAGGGCGATATTAACACATCAGCTCATCCGGCAGGGACATGGAGTGGAAGGGGGTGGGGGGGTGGGCAGAGCTTAGGTCTACCTTCTATATGAGAGACTATGTGTATGTGTGTATTTGTGTGTGTACTGTGTGTGACATCTTGGCCTACTAATCCAGTGGCCCATTAATCTGCTTTACTCCTGAGCAACTCTCGTCTATTCCGGCTGTCTGTGTGTGTGTGTGTCTGTGTGTCTGTGTGTGTCTGTGCCATAGACTGTATTTATGTGTGGGTATAAGAGAGACCCTGAGATTGTAGAGGGAGATATTCTCTTGGTGATGCTTCATTTATTCTCTGTATCCAATGTGACCAATACACTGTCATGGAGTGAAAGGCAGAGTCACTGACATCATGACAGCTCACTGATTTTCATGGCACTTTGAGAACGTTTTGTTGTTAACACATGAGTGGCACCAACAGTGGAAAAGGTCACTGGGATAGTTAAAGCTCTGACAACCACACATTGCCTCCACTGCCTGAGTTTTCCTCCAGCGCCACCATGAGGCTGACATTCGTGGTTTGAATCCTATTTATTTTCATAGTCCCCTGACTTTTAGTCTTGCACCACCAGCAGGTTATAATGTTTTACTTTTACAGTAATGTGTGTCAACAACTTGGTGGATTGGCAGAAAAAGGTGCAGGCGTAACTCGATAATGTATCTATGGAACTTGAATGTGGCGATTTGTCCTCTAGCGCCACCATGAGGTTAATATTTGTGGATTGGGTGAAATGGGTCAACAACTGTTTGATGGGTTGTCATGAAGTCTGGTACATGTCCCCTTAAGATAACCTCACTAAACCCTTAACTAGTGTAGCAAGGCAACATTTTGAATTTATCCAATAGTAGTGAGCTATTGTCCTAAAAAAAAATCACAACACAATCTGGTTAAAACACAGTCGCAATCCACGATGTAAGTTTCTTCCCTATTTTGAAATTCACAGTTGAGAATATCCAGACTAAACGTCGCAAATTGTCTCATCTATTTTGCATTAACGACGCTGGTAGATAATGATGTACATTGATTTCAAGTCCCCAAGGTTCACAGCTTTGAACGGCTCAGGATCCTGAGATAGAATGTGATCGCCTCAGTCATCTTTGTCCATCGTTTGCTGCGTTTATTGAATTCTTCTACTGCTGTAATGAGTTGGCCAGAGACAACTGCTTGTTTGTGAGACACGGATGAGTGGGCTTCGCACCGACATGAGTGAATCACTGTTCCTTAAGATGCTTCCCTTCCCATTTGTAGAATAGATTTGCTGTTACTCCCAAAAGTAACAAACATTGACCAACAAAGTTCACAGATAACGTTGGGAGTCATTTTCTTCACCTTCTCTTGTCCCATAATTTTCTTGCTAAGGGCGTTTAGATACTAAAAAGGACCTAATTTGACTTCATTGAAAGCTTAATTCATGTTTTTATATTGTAACCCTGACTTTCTTGTTTTTTACCTGTTTAGCTTGTACTCTGCTTGTGTTGATGCCTGTCTTGGCCCTTGAAAGAGAGATTGGTTAAATAAATCTTAATAATAAATAAATTAAAAGTGACCAAAATGAAACGTCCCATTATCTTGAATAAAATTGGAAATTTCTCTGGGTTTATTTGAACATTATTGGAAACTTTTGGGATAATGGAAGTACACAAGTCAAGAAAATATATAAAATGGGTCATTTTTAGACATTTTAATGCAGAAATGCTGAACATTATCTTTAATTTATGACAGACTCAGTTTCCATGAGTAATGGCTGAATAAACTATTCTTTCTGAAGACATGTGCAGAATGAGTTGAGGTGGGTTCACTCTCCTCCGTGCCCCTGCATGGAAATTAATGATGTGCACCCCTAAGCAAAGTCAGTGGAACAACTGACTGTTCTCCCCCCGTGTCCCTCGTTCTCTATAATTTGTGTTAGTCGTTGTGAAGATGGATGACTTCTGGGGGACAGTGATGAGTTGAGGACATTACATTATGAATAACCGAGTCGCTCCTCAGGGGTTCATGTGTGTCGTAGAGGCAGAATAGCCAAAGGCAACACACGCATTGTTTAAATTACCCATACTGACATAATGACATAACAGGAGGGGAATGAGCCCCCTCCTGTTATGTCATTATCCTCTCCATCTTTTATTTGCCCCTCACTTTATCCTCTTTTTGTCCATATCGTCCCACTCCTGTTTTCCACTCCTCTTTTCTTGCAGTTGTTGCATCACTTCTTTCCATCTCTTATCATGTCTCTCCCTGCTCACTTGCTTCCCCTTTCGTTTCTTGTACATCTCACTCCCTCTCTCTCCACCTCCACCGCCTCTCCAGGGAGACAAAGACACACCTCCCCTCTCCCCACCTCCCCTCCTCTTTCCTCCTTTTCTCTCTTTTGCCTCCCTCCCCCCATTCACGGTCATAGGCTGCCGCTGCTGCTGCCTAATGCTCCTCTCTCTCTCTCTCTCTCTCTCTCTCTCTCTCTCTCTCTCCTCCCTCTTTTACCCTGCTCCCACTCGTGCTGTGTGCATCTGTGTGTCAGTGTAGTAGCAGCAGCAGTTGTAGTAGTAGAGGAGGGAGGAGGAGGCTGGGCTTTAAGCTCATCATCATTACTGAGTTAGCTGACTGTAGTGCATCACAGCATTAGCCCCAAAGACGACAGAAGCCCGGGATTTTGGCTTTTCCCAATTTAGCTGTCTGTCAGGAAGAGGTTTTCTCTTCTCTTCTCTTCTCTTCTCTTCTCTTCTCTTCTCTTCTCTTCTCTTCTCTTCTCTTCTTCACTTTTAAATGGAAGGACTATATCATGGTAAGGATGATATTATACAGCAACTATGTTACGTGTTCAAGTATATTAATGCACAAGTTTATTTAGTACGCGTGTTCTTAAAGGAGTGTTTTCAGTCTGTAATTTCAAAACATGAGCTTGTGTTTATGCAATGCATTTCTATGAAGGTTTACTTGTATTGTAGTAATGTTTGGTGCAACTGAAGAACAGTTACCACTGAAAATATACATTGATAGTAATGATATAAATGTATATGATACAGTGTCAATGATAAATTCAGTGTTGTAAAAGCTGTAATACTAATGACAATAATGATGGTAAAGAGGTGTAAAAAGTAGCAAATTGAATACATCGTTGATGCAGGTAGTTTTCCAGTTGTTACTGTAGTGATGGTGCCCAGGATGCTGATGATGAGGAGGATGAAGAAGTAGAGGAAGTAGAAGAGGGCGGCAAAATTGTACATTGTGCATGCATGAGTCCCGGCTGATTGAAATGATTAGTCACTTAATCGGTTAGTTAATTAAGGAAGAAATTACTTAACATAACAATGATTTTGTTAAGCAAAAATGCTCAAGTTGTTTTTGTTTCACCCTCTCAAATGTGAGAAATAAGTTGTTGTTTTTTTCACATTGAAAATCAGACATTTGTAATTTTGGACTGTTCATTTTACAAAACAAGATTTTGGGGTTTTCAGATTTGTAACAGGCCTTTTTTTTCAATTTTCCTTTCGTTTTATTGCCCAAATAATCATGAACATAAACAGCAGATTAATCGATGAATGAAAGTTATTGATTTGCAGACTTAACCCATTCCATCATTGAGTTTTGATTACCTCTGAACGAGGTGTGTGTGTGTGTGTGTGTGTGTGTGTGTGTGTGTGTGTGTGTGTGTGTGTGTGTGTGTGTGTGTGTGTGTGTGTGTGTGTGTGTGTGTGTGTGTGTGTGTGTGTGTGTGTGTGTGTGTGTGTGTGTGTGTGTGGGTAGGAGGCTTGCACTTCAAGTGTGCATGTGCAGTGATGATGGCGCTACTTGTAAATGTGTATTTGTGTGTGTGGGAGGCGGTGTGTGTCAAATTAGTCAGTTGCATTTGAAGTGTGCATCTCCCATGTGCAGTGTGGCTGATGTTGCTCTGTGCGTTGGCGTTGGTGTGTACTTTTGTGTGTTGCATGTACAATTGTTTCATGCGTGTACATACGCATGTGTAGTTTGTAAGCATGAAGTAAAAATCCTCCCGCGGCGTTTTGTTTCTGGGTTAGATCATCTATATTTCAGTGTGTTTTTAATAGTTCGATCTTTGTTCATAATTGATGGAGATTTGCTAAATTAGAAGCAAAGCTAGCAGCTACACACACACTCACATGCACACACCTACATCTTTACCTGCCTTACATCCAGGCAGTTTTACTCATACTCTTTAGATGTGATATTGATTTTGTGAATGCCAGAAGGTTATACAGAGGCACATAAAAGAGCATCTATAAAAGGTAAGCTCAAGTAAAATCTATTTTATAAAAAAAAAAGATGCTCAGGGGGTGTTATAGTTTAAAGCCCCTTTTTTCACTGGTCAACAAACTCCCTTACACCCACTCACATCTGGCTTTTTTCTCCAATGGGAATGGATACGATCGACATTCACTCCAGGATGAAATGACTGCTGTAGACACAGGTTTTTGTCAGGGCCCGCTCCGATCGACAGTGTTGAAAACATGTCACCCAGATGAACGTACCAATTTCTTCATCTTTATTTTGGCAGTCTAGATGATGACGCTATACACTTTTTCTGGGACAATGTAATGACGTGAACAATACTTCCGGGTTTTGCCGTGTAAATATCCACGAGGGCTCCTAACTCCTCTACTGGCAATGGGAAAGGAGTCACCTTTTATTAGCGGGATTACCTCCTTTCAGAAAACCTATGTATACCTACTCATTGTGGTGTATAAGAGGTATAAAACATGCTTTATCCCAGGACCGTTAATCCAGATGAGGATGAACTCCACTTAAATATAAGGAATACCCTTAACGATGAAAAGCTTTCGATTTGTTTTCCATATTTAGCATAGATAAATATACATGTTAGCATTCATTAGCATATTCTGGTACCACTCAACTAAACTCTTCCAGAGCCCAGTCTATCAGGATTTGCATTTATTGGCCAGTTAGAGTCAAGGATTCATTATTTGCCTTGTAAAACCAGTTCCCCCGTGTTTTTCTCTGATGCAAAATCAAAGAAGCGTTCAATATTAAATGTTAAGTTTGATTTTCATGTGTAAATTTATGCTTTGACCCACAGCTGGGTCTTCACTTAAATTTCTTGTTAGATGTAAGTCATGTCAGACGTGTTCTGATCTATTTAAAAAACATTGAGTGGCATCATTTATAAAGATAATTTTAAGCTATCTCACCCGTTCACTTGTCCTCAATCTGTTGTGTTGAATTATACATGGTGTATCTGCACTGGGTGCGATACCTTAAAATGCGTGCTCGCTCCAGTAAGCCAGTTAGATTCATCGCTGCACCTGAATTACACACACACTCAAGTGAATGTGTGTGTGTGTCACAGTGTGTGTGCTTTTGCAGATAAATGTGTATGAGCAGTCATGCGTTTATGTGACCTTATTATGTTGTATGCGTGTAGGACTTATCTGGAGTATGCATCATCTGTGTGTGTGTGCGTGCAGAGCATTTTTATCATGTGTTAGTGGTTTTGAATAATTGCTTGATGTGTATCTGAATGTGAAATAATGAGATGAGAAAATGCACATGTGCCTCTGTTTGAACACATCACCTACACAGCTCACGAGTCACTAAAAACACTGACTTGTGCCACCATTATGTAAAAGTACGTTATCTCAGACAAAGTCAAAACTGAGCTTTAAACCCTCACAAGTGCAATTTCAAGGACATAACATTTTGTGTGTTTGTTTCTGTGTGTTTGTGTGTGTGTGCGCCTGGCAGGTGTGATTGATGCCTCGGGCGTGACGTTGTTGCATCGTAAGGCAGCACGCTCCAGTAACACCCCATTGTCCAGAGGGTCAGACACACACCCGCCCACACACACATGCGCGTGTGTGCCAGCTCAGCTTGAAGGTGGGCCATTAAACACTGAGCAATGAGGCAGAACAGCTGGCTGCTCTCCTCAGGTTGAAACAGTTGATTCTTAGAGGAGACGTGCTTTTATTTTATTTTTTATGGGAAAAGAACATCTGCCTCAGTTTCTCCTCAGCCACTTTAGATTGTCACCATTGAACCTAGCGTCACAGTTTCTAACATATATATGGATCCAATGGAAGCTGCCACTAAAAATTATATAAAAAACACTATTTCGAATGTTAAAACACATTTTTGATAACCGTGATTTCATTTTGATGTTGGGAATTTGCTCTTTAATTTTTTATTTCCTGTATTTTGATAATGTTGTGTGAAGCACACAACAAATGAATTTTCTGGATATTTTCCTGCTATATTCTCACATGGGTTCACTTGTATATTCTATTAGGGGTCTGGCAGGAAAGTTCCAGAACCTGTCCAGAGCAACTCTCTCGGGCATTTGCATTCTCACATGCAGCCTCTCCAGAAAATTTCAAGAAGCTTTAGTGTTTTGTGCTGTTGCTTCATTGTCGATCTTTGTGTAGCGCTCCCTTAAAGAGCAGCACCAGGACATATCCCACTGCGTCAGGGACCCTGTGAACCATCAAAAAAGTTTTACTGTCCTTGGCAGACAGACTGAACTTTGCATAACATTGTTAGTTTCCACCTTAGCTGTGTGTCCCCGCAGTTGGCATTCAGACCTCAGCAGGCAGGCGGACCTCGGCATAACACCTGAACTATGTGTACCTGTCATTCACTATAATCACAGTCATATAACCCTGCACCACGACCGCTACCACCACAGATGGTCGACTTTCATCGGAAACAGTGAAGGGTACCCTCATACTTTTTACTGATGCCTGAAAAATACTTATTTAAATAATATTTTTTTCATTGGCATCTGGATTATTGCAGAAAGCACTGTTACAAAAAAGTTCATTACAATTTAATAATCTATACAATTTAACATCACTTGCAATTCTTGAAGCCTAAATACAGTTACCACAAGTAAAAAGCTAAGTTAAACTTTTAACGAACTACTCCTCTTTCGCACGCCTTCAGCTTCACCACCACTAAACTTCTAACTTGTAATTCCACGTGGCGTGCTTACCTCTTCTACAGAAGCCTCTGCTCTTCCTTCCTGTTCATACTCTGAGTATATACTCATAGAGGCTGTAAAGGCCTCCTGAATCTAAATCATTCAGAGCTGTGGTGAAGACACTCATCCACATTTGTTTACCTTTCTTTTTTCTGCATTGAGAGCCATGATTCTCAGAGCAGCTGTTTTGGCATGAGACAGTGTTTGTGCTTCCTGACCTCTCCTATTTATTTAGCTTGCACTCACACACAATTGATTGTTTGGGTCACAAACTCTCTGTCGGAAAACATTTGGAGTTACAGCGAGGGCGTCTTGCATCGAATTTATCTTCAGCATCTTTTGTGATAACCACAGGCTAATGCATTTATATAAAAAGTCTATGAAATGAATCTGTTCTGCTCATCCCGACTCGTTTCTGTTCTTGGGAACAGCTTGAGGAGCAGGTGTTTTGGGCTGTCTGCCAGTGTGTGTGTGTGTGTGTGTGTGTAAGAAAGACCCAAGTCCCTCTTTGATATATGTGCAGTGGAGGCTGTTAAACAGACTGGTATGTAATTAGCACCATGCTGGTGCTCCTGCAGGATATTCCATGGAGAAAATAAACTTACAGTGAGCTATAGTCAACACTCTTCAGCCCAGAGTTGTTCGTGATTTACATGACATCAAAAACAAAACGGTAAACAGGAAAAACAGAGTTAGACGATGCGAATCTGTTCAATAGTTTTTATTAAGACGCTCCGAAACTCCTCAGGTGCCGTTTAATCTTGTTTCTCAGACATGAGAAATATGCGAGGCTCCAGTCTACTATGGATTCTAGTTTGCAGCGGGAACCAGCATGGCTGCAGATGTCAGGCAACACAGCACTTAACCTACAACTGCACTCTTACCGGAGAGACGGGGGAAAGACTAACTGAGTGAGTGTCCATGAGACAGATGGTGTCTGTAGGTTTCAGGTCTATCTAGATGTCATTATGGACACTTAAAGTCTCATCATTATCCAGATCATTGTCCATTGTGGGTTAAAGCACTGTGCTACTAATGGATCATTTATTATAGTGCGTATATTTGGCTTCATATTAAAGGTACGATACATTTAGATTGAGGAAATCTGATTACATTTGAAAATAGACGTGGCTGCAGATTTATGTAAAATACTGATATGGGATGTATAATGATTTATGGGGGTTTAGGACAAGGCCTCACATTATTATTACATTACATGTCATACGTTATTTAGCCCGTCGTTGCATTTGACATAATGAGTGGATGTTGCGTTCTGAGCAATGTGAGGGGAACCTTCACACAAGGGCGGGTTTCCCCTGATATAGTACAGGCCTAGTGGGACATCAAGCCAACGAGAACCCCCCCCCATGCCATAAAAATATAGAAAAGGAAAACATCACCAAAATAACAAGCGGCAAAAATGTCCATATTATGATGCCATGGTGAATTTCTTCTCCAAACCAAGGAAGATAAAGTGCAGCAATGAATCATCCTCACTGTGTTCATGATGTGGCATTTTTGCAAAGGTCAGAGGTTACACAACTTACTTTTGTGCTATACAATATTTCTGTTATTGTTTTTAAAATCGAGTGACGTCTTTTGCTCGCAGCCTTAGCGTTTCTTGGTGCTGGTTTTTCCCCCCGTTCTTAAGCAAATAGACAAATGAACCTGAATTTAAATGCTGAAAACAAATGTGATATAATAACGTTAGATTTGCAGATAACAAATGATACACTCTTACAGCATTTTCATGATAATGAGGTTTGTCAGTTGCTCTCTTCCTGTGAAGATGAATCCCACACTATTCTACATACACACATTGGGCAGCAGTAAGGTCCTTTTCTATATTACACAGGGTTTGTGTGCACACACACACCCACACGCACACACTATGAGTCACGTTGCTGGCATTTCCTTTCTCTTTGAGGATTTTCCTCTTAACATGACATCATTTTTGTTGACGACCCTGGCTGTCATTTCACCCCCTGTGTGTACGTGTACGTTCATGCATGTGTGTGTCTTTACGCAGTATTTGTGTGTACATCAGGGTGTCTAAAGCACTTAGGCACTTATCCTCCTGACCTCCTCCTACATACAGCCCCTATCACTGCTGTAACTGGGTGTCAGGTTCCCAAAAGGCTCCTCTTGTGCTTCCTGTGAGAGTTTGGGAGCGGTAGTGTGTATATACAGTGTAGTGTACCTCACCACTCAATGATATGAGTATAACCATGCCAGGTTTGCTTTCAGCTTAGAAACCATGAAGCATTTTGTGCTGTTTTTAGCATGCAAGCGTGTTTTCTCCTCACAAACTCGAGTTTCGCAGTCATGCTACAGTCCTCATGCACATTCACGCAGAAGTCAGATAAGCATGTTCCTACAATTTGTGCTTAATATCCTGACAGAATGTAAATTAAATATAAACCTATAATAGTACAACCACATTTTTAACATAACCTGCAGGATTTTTCTTCTTAGCTGGAAGTCTCCTGCCCCACAAACTTGATAAAATCAGATGCACAGCTCAGGGCCCATTTAACAAACTTGGCACCTCTTTCTAGACTGTTGTAATTTGATGCACATTCCCAAGATCAGTAGCCCCTCACAACTCTACCTTACCCTCCCATCCCTCACTCTTTCCTGTCAAATGTGTTATGCCTCCTTTTGCTTGTCGTGCTGTGTACGTCATGTGCAAAGTATGTAAGGTTTGTGGGATATTGTATTGTATTGTATTTGTTATTTTTCTATTCCATCGAAATATCAATAAAACTATAAAAACAAAAAAATACTACCACCACGTGTCATGTTGTAGTTTTCCACCAGACAAATGCAGGTCAGTGTAACATCCACATCACAAAGCAGCGACGCCTAAATCCCTGAACAATAAACCATGTCCCAATTAGCTCTTTAGACCGAGGCGGACATTCAGCCATCGGGGGTGTGGGTCATTTATGTAACAATGCAGGTATTGATTTTTAGGAAAAAAAACATCAATATCCTGTTTACATTTCAACAGGATATTGATTTTTAATTTGGTAAGTATCACAGAGCTGCTGGCACTGGCATCCTTTCTGCAGTTCACATTCAGCTGCTGAAGCGTGAACACCTGCTGTGGGACCTGACACATTTTTGACATTTTTGATTTCCTTATGCAGCACCTCCATAATTAAACAAACCAGCTAACCCTCATGTTTTTCTATGTTTGTGTTTCAGATATTTCCAGGCTTGCCTACTACACAGGTGAGTAACTGCCCCTCAAACACCTGCTATAGCCGCTTCATTCAATCATCCATTCACAATTTGTACCTATGAGAACAATAGGAACAAATGTCATCATTGGCTGTCTGACCATACAAATATACCTCTTTGATATTTTAAAAACAAATTCAGTTTTACCAAATGTCACATTAGCTTTTTTGCTTCACATTAGTGTGGCCTAAAATTCCCTGTGTCATTGCATGACCAGCCTTTTATGTGTGTCAGGTTCCTCTTACACACACTCTCACAAGCTGCTACCTCAGCCATATGGAGGACAGAATTAGAATTAAACTTTTATTCAGGCCATGATTAAATGTTAAACAACGACAGTCTGAGCTGTTGGCCATCAGGCAGAGCAGGTGGGGGGGGTTAAACGCCTTTCTTAAAGTAGCAGTGTGTAAGAAGTCTAATGCTAGTAAAGACTTTCTAAAGATCTGTATTTAAGTGAGTCATATTTGTGTGTGTGTGTGATATAAGTAAGATAATTGAGCAGGAGAAAATTGACTGTGAGACATTTTATCTGTGTGGGTTTGTTCTCATTAGTGCAAACAGAATAGTTTAGAATAGCTTTTATAACATGAGGGTGAAAATTAGTTTTCCTTTGTGCTACTGAGACGAGTTAAGCCGGGGAGCATATTCATGTCTCGTGGCTTCATGCCCAGAAAGCTCGCCCTGCTGGCCACTTATGTTTAACTAATGAAGTTGCCAGTGACCAACATATTGTAACTATCAAGAGCAATTCCTGTTGATCTTTTTCACCCAAAACACAATAGAGTTCGGCATTTCCAAATAACACTTCTTCTTCTGTTTTCCTGCTTTGTCACTTTACTGCATCATCATCTGTAAATGCGTTTCACAAACCTGTTGCCAGCTGCAAGGAAGCGAGACAAAAACAATGGAGGCAGGATGTTTGACACCAGAGTGTGTACATGTGTTTTTTAGCTTATTTAAAGGACCGTTTTCCTGTAATTAAGTTTTAATTCTGAAGTTAAAATCTTGTATCTATCCACTGTATTTATTTAGTTGATGAGCGAGACCAGGGTTAATACTTGCACTCTAATTAGTGCTTATCCTACTGTAAAGCTTGCAAATATGAGATCGTGTCAAACTGTAAATACCAGCAATTAATTGACACAGACACAGGAAGAATGTAAATTATAGCTGCTCTCCCTTGGGTCAAAACCCCCACTAACACTTGCTAACATCTGGCTCGTCTGCAATGGGAATGGATACAAACGCATTCACTCCCGTGTCAGTTGATTCTATTTAATCGGCTCCGGCTCCGATCGGCCGTGAAGGAAACATGACACCAGGGTGAATGTGCTAATTTGGTAAGACAGCGAGGTGAGAGTGCGCCGCAGTTGTCTGTGCTTCCATGACGTCAAATATGACGCATCGGGGGGGGGACTGAAACGCAAACTCCTCTAGTGGACTCCCCGACTTTTTATTTAGCAGGTTTACTCATGTTTAAAATCCCTGCATAAACCGGTTTCGTATTTCTCCTATGTTGAGAAGATTGCAGCACAAGAACGTTTCATCACTGCTACATCCATGTGTGCTGATTTAATCATTGTGATGTGGCACAGTACTTAATTTATTTTTGACACACAGTGGTTGTTTTTTAAGATCAATGGAACCTCATTTCAATATTACAAATTGATAAGGGAACTGTAAATTAGACTTCCAGTAGTCTTGGGGCGCTGACTCAAAAGGTCAGTAGTTCTTTGCTTTATCTTCGATTTGCAAGTACAAAAAAATGTATATTTTAACATTTAGTTTAAACAGAATTGAGAAATGTTGGGAAAATACTGTATTTATATGGTAAAATATGCCTTTAGTTCAAAGAGCCTTTGGATTTACATTTCACAGCATTAATGTGAATACACTGATGGTTCACTGATAAAACATCAAAGTGGCTGTTACAGTTCAGAGGGTTTCCTGAACCTTCCAGATTTTATGTACATTGAGCAGAATGTGAGTGTTTTCCTCCCCTGATAATATAATGATGTTCGTAAACACAAGCGAGAGATAGAAATAGATAAAGAGACTTTGGCTCGAGCCCAAAAGAGCGCTTCCTAGTCATGGCAACATCCGGCCTCCTGACAAAAGGCTTTCAATAGTACACACACACACACACACACACACACACACGCACGCACACCCTCCACCAAAACCCCCTGCTCTCACAAGATTTTCTTAACAATGGCCAGTGCCTGAGATGGAGCACAAACCACGTGCACACACAAACACACTCTCAGGCAGCGCACACAAAACATTGTAGTCCGCACGCTTATCTGGGACACGATGAAACATCAGGATTTCAAGTTTCTGTCACTTTAACATGTGTTCTGGGATTTTTTTAAATATTTTTCAGTGTTTCCCGTATAATTAGATTCTAGTTGTGGTGACAGCTGAGCGACTGGGGCAGCTCTACCTGGCCAGTGCTCCAAAAACAACAGGTCCACATTTTCAAACGTTAAACCAGAGAACGCCCATCTTTCTCTCTATTTGCAGGGCATGTGTGATTTTATGCTTCCATTTATCGTCAAAAAGGCGATAAAGCACATTATGCATCAGAGCATGAATACCATGTGATTGATTGACAGCTAGTACCAACCAATGGGTGCAGGTCACAGGTGTAGGTGGGCGGACAGTGTCCTCAAGCTCTCAGTCAGAGAGTCTAACCCAAACATGGTTCCTGCTGGTTTGAAGAAACCAAAATGGCACTGAACAAAATGCCAAATTCATCATGGCTTCAAAACCGCAGCCCACAAAAAATGGTCATGCTGGATTGCCAATTGGTTTATAGTGGTCACTCGGGAATGTCGTTGGTCTGTCAGATTGACAGATGTTTTTCTGAAATAGATTAAAATCAAATCAAATTTTATTTGTATAGCCCAAACATACAAATCAGAACAATCTCTACAATGGGCAACATCCTCTTTCCTTAACCCTCAACTGGAGAGAAAAAATCTACCAAAAAAACTCCCTTTTAACAGGAAACAAAACCAGAGAGTCACAATTGAGGGACACGTGTCCCAGGATGGACGGAGGTACATTATATATCATGTGTAACAGAGGTTGCAAATATGAATTGTTGGCCTTAGACGGCCCAGAGAGTAAAGAGTGTTGAGTAATAGACTTATGTCTGTTCAGTCAGCTCTTCAGTCGAGGATGTGTTCAGCCGTATAAACGTCCGTTTGATTAACGGCGGCTGGCATCTGGTCAGGCGTAACCGGCACAACGATAGGCGCCACTCACTTGTAGGTACGTTGCCCCGGAGACAAGCTCCCAGAAAGCACCTTGAGCGCTCTAGAAACAGAAAGGAAAGGAAAGAAGAGTATGACCTGATGTACAATATGGAGAATGATTGATTGGGAGCTCGTGGTTTGTGTTTTTCTTGCAGCTGTGAGTTTACATACAGAACACAGCCTCCTCCTGCAGTAACAGAGGTGGGTGGGGTTTCTAATGAATGGAAGAGCCCTGATTAGCATATTAATAGCTTCTAGCTCCTCCTGCTCTTCCAGGAGTCCTCTGTCCAGCTCTCTTGTTCCCCCACTCAACTTTCTGTCACTTGTTCTGCTCTGTCCTCCTTTTCCTCTCATTCAACTTGAAACAATTGCTGCATTTCTCTCCCGCTCTCTTTCTCTCCCTGCTCCGCTGTCTCTGTTTCCTTTTGTTTTTCTGGTTCCCTCTTTTCTCTCACTTTCTGTCTCCTAAGAGAAGACGACAACTTTCTTTTTTGTTTCTCACTGAGCACAGTAATTGCTCCTCTTTCTCTGTGACCGCTGACTGAGTGACAATCCATTTGGAAAAAACTCTGTAAGAAAGTTGGATTTGAACTTTTGCCGGAGAAGCCGTCTTCTTACAAATCACAGGATCCCGAACCCTTTCCAAAGCGAGAGTCGCTTCACGCTTCCAAGGCAACTGTGTAACTACGGAGCACAGGCATGGGGGCAGAAATCGGGCAAAAAACAAACAGAGTGTTGTCATCAGAGAGGGGCCACTGAGGAGTAATTCAGAAGTGGACAGAATCGGAGGAGCGGAGAAGTTTCTGCATGAGAAACTTTACATCTCTGGGTGGATTTTCTCATATTGTGCCACCGTGGATAACGAGAGAAGATTAAGGAGGCAAAACTTAACAGAGATGAAACTCTTTGAAGGATGGGAATCTTTTACTTTTTCCCTCATTTGTTTTCTGTAGCATCTTCACACTCTTTACAACGTGTCAACAGAGCAGAACATTGCCCTTTTTGATTTCTGCCCTGGAAGAAACTGTTGGCTGAAGAGGCTGTTGACAAAAGTTGGAGACAGAGATTTCTGCCTTGGAGACGGAGTGTGTGTGTGTGTGTGGTGTGTGGTGTGTTAGTGTTTGGGTTATGTGAAAGCTTTCTCACAGTTGTGTCAGCAGCTCAGTGTGTTTATTTATGTAACTCCTGCACAAGAGAAGTTCGCTTTGCTGTGTGTGTGTGATGCGAGGTTGCGAAGCCGCGAGCTGTCTATCTGTCCTCGCCACAGACAGACACAGGGAGGGACAGACATGTGTTTCCATGGCGACCAGTGGCTGTAGCCCCTTCCCCATGTGTTGGGACAGAGGTATGAATGAATAAAAATCACACACAGCACACACACACACACACACACACACACACACACACACACACACACACACACACACACACACACACACACACACACACACACACACACACACACACACACGGAAACACAAGAGTGACATCTGACTCCATGGGAACTGAGTTGGTGTACTGCCAACACTGCCATTACCCAGCAAATGTGTGTGTGTGTGTGAGTGAGTGAGTGAGCTGGGAGCAAAGTGATTTGTCAATGAAAGTCATTACTAATTGGAATTGGCAAAGTAAGATGGAAGCACATTTTTATGGTGCGATATATCCATCAGCAACTTTAAAATCTCTCCTCTGAGGCGAGTGTGTGTCTGTGTGTCTCCTTCTCTCTCTCTCAGGTGTAATTACCTGCTGGAACATATCAATTTTCCTGTAATGGAGGAGAGAGGAGAAGCACAGGAAGATAGCGAAGCAGAAAATTGCAGAGTGAAAAGAGATCTCAGTATCTTTCTCTACGTGAATACAGCAGCTCACATGCACATAAAAATACGTGTGTACTTGGGTCTGCCGTTCCCACATGAAGTTAACATGAATTTCCAGGAAGTGTGTCAATGTCAGGACTTCTAATTCCGGAAAAACGTCAGCCTGAGGTGCATTGTCTTCAGATACGAGCGCTCAAACACTGAGCCTTGACCTGGACTGCAGCTCTTGTTGTTTTTATTTCTCCCTCTGCTCTCTCATTTGTTCCTGTGGGTTCATCTTGCCAAAGTATATCACATCAGGAACTTACAGTTTCTTTGCAGTAAGAGAGGAGCAGGATTCAAGTCCACAGCAATACAACAGCATCAATCTGTAGCCGACAGCAGAGAGAGGAGGAGTTATGTAACTGAATGAGCTAGAGCCGCAGCAATTAGTTGAGCGGCAGAGAACAAACAGTTTTGTAAGTTCATTGATCGAATCTCATCTGAGAGTCTTAGAAATTGTGATCAGGGCATGATCCAGGGCCGGGGCAAGGGGGGGAACTGGCCCCAGCTTAAATCTGTTTGACCCCTGAAATGCACTATCCTGGCCATAGTCTTTATTTTTTATTTTTGATATATACTCGTCACTCACTAACAATGGATTTGACCCATTATCCAAATATATTCAAGGTTCAAAGCTATAGAGCCAACAGTAAACAAGGAATGACTTAAATCTGCAACTTACTGAACCAGGACTTTTTGCTATATAATTGGCTCCTCTGTGTAAAACGTGGCTCTATTTTTCTTGCAGTCTTTAATGTGTAGCCTTCCTCTGCTTTCATGCTAACTAGATGTCACGACTTTATCAGTGTAGCACTTTGTCTTCTGGGGTTACAACTGACACATGAACATGAAATTTATGATTATTCTCATAGTTATTATATTAAAGATCCACCTAACATCCGTTTGGTATCTCCCAGAAATCACTGCCCTAAATGGTTGATTGATTGGTTAATTGAGGAAAGGTGTCATTGTTTCAAAGTTGAAGAATCTCCTTCACTTTCCTCTCATTCATCTGTTCATTCTTCCTCATCTTTCTAACTGCCTTCTCTCCTCAGAATATGACAGACACCTAGCAGCTGCTGTGTCGGCGAGGAAAACCATGGCGACGGCCTACCTGGACCCCAACCTGAATCACGCCCTCCTCGGAGGTGCCAAGTCGCGGCTGAGCGCGGGGGGGTCAGACCGAACCATTGCCGGCTCCGTGGACAGGGTTCTCAAAGTCTTCCACCACTTTGAGACCAACACTGAGAACAGCCACTGGTCGTCCAATATCAGATATGGAGACGCAACTGATGTCAGGGTAAGAAGAGATGAACACTTACTTACTGTATGTGCAAAATATCAGAGACACTTTATAGTTAAACGCTTAGTAGTTAAGTTTAATCCAAAACAGTTTTGGTGCCAAACTGTGGAATTAAAAATTCAATCTGAAGGGTTTTAGATTATTTTCAGCCACGTTTGGTGTTTAAGTGAGTATAGAGCAGCAGGACTGTGTGTGTGTGTGTGTGGGATCAACGTAAAATAAATTACAGTCCTTCACTGCAACTATGTAGTTCATTGATGAGTTTTCAGTAGTTTTTGGACAGAACTTGAAGTCTGTGGCACAGTTTTTATTTTTAAACTCTATTAGTGGATCGTTTTTAAGTCAATCACACTATAGCACCACAATTATTTTTATTTTAAACTTTAGAAATGATGTATGCTTGTATTTACTGTTTAGCTCTATATAATCTGTACGTGTTTGATATTGTTGATATTTTCAGACACAATTCAAACACAGAATATTGTGAGGCTTACTCGACTATAAGTGACCATTGCAACCTTCACGCCGGCAATATTTTGTGCACGGCAATTGCATTGGATTTCATTGCATGGGGCAGAAATGTTCATGAGGCTGTCTTCACCTACAGTATGTTTCCTCTGGCGGTGGTTTTAAAGGTGGATCTTTGTTTTTTTTGTCCTTGGCTCAAGGTCCCAACTGTCCGCTTTGATAAAGAACAATGAGACAAATTTGCGTGTGAATGCATGTAACCTCAGGACACCGTCTTTGTGTGTGTTTGTGTGTGTGTGTGTGTGTGTGTACCAGTGTATGTTTACATTTCAGTGCTTTTAGATCCACTCCCATGAGGCTGAAACTACTTAGTGCTACTCAAACTTTTTTCATCCTCCTCTCTTCTTCTCTCCTCTTCTCTCCTCTTCTCTCCTCTCTTCTTCTCTCCTCTTCTCTCTTCTCTTCTCTCCTCTCTTCTTCCTTTTTTCATCCTCCTCTCCTCTCCTCTCCCATCCCTCCTTCCTTCAGTATCTAGGTCAGACCCCCTAGCGTTTTACAAGACAACGCACATGGTTCTGTGAGCATTATGGGGTGTGTGTGTATGATGACTTGTTTGGGTGGGAACGTCATGTTTAATGAAATGAAATCAGCAACACACACACAGACAAATACACACATGGATAGACTGATGCCCTCGTTGACCTGATACAAAATGCCAGACATATACTTTAGCACAATTGGCACAATGACTTCTTGGTCAATGTTTTTGTCCACTGAGCTTCTCTGCTTTAACACTGATATACTGAACATGTGCAGGGACACTTCAACCAGGATAGCACCACTTCAGATAAAGGGGAAAGTGTTTTTAATTCTTCGCTCTCTGTGTCCAGGGAATCATCCAGAAAATTCTGGACATCCACAAAGTGCGCTGGACGTCTTGCTTCGGTCTGCACCTCAGCAACAGCCAATCCCGAGACCAGGTGCACTGGCTCCACCCCGATATGGGCGTTTCCCAAGTTAGAGAGAAATACGAACGACCAAACGAGGAGTGGAGGTAAGAGAAGTGTTTGTGCAACGGGAAGATAATAAATAATTATGATAACTATTCAATCAATGATGATAAGTGTTGTCTTCTAAAAATATTTTTTAAGATATTTGATTTATTTGTTTTAACGTACATCCCTTGCCATTGGTATTTAATTTATTGATTGATCAATTGCATTTACATTGAAGAGATCAGGCAGACTCCTGAACTCCAGGGACGTCCTGTTGGAATATAAGTTATTTGTCTTCAGTATGTTGTTCACTGTGACCTCTCTGATTTCTCTCTACTTTATTTGCCGTTTGGAGATTAGTGAAGTTATCTAACCTGACCTTTTAAATAAGTTATAATCTAGTGTCCTAGATGAGCTTTACTTGAGATTTTAGAAAATAACTGTTTTTGAAGTTTACTTATAATCCTGATGCAGGTGTTGTTTGTCCTCAACGATCTCTCTCTTGAGACCAACTGTGAGGTTACACTTTACAAACAGCCTCCTGTCTTGGTCAGACATGACCTATTTAGCCTTGTGAATTCAGTTACACTGTTTCCTCCAAAGTGCAGCCTGCTCCTTTGTACAACACAGTAGCATTAGTGATTTATATCAAACAGAGTCGTGTAAAATAGTGCGACCCCGTCTGTGGTGTAGTGATGCGAGGGCTCGTGTGCGGTGCAGTGTGTCTGTGTGGGTTCGGCAGTTTGGATGTTAATATTCTGCTATATTTTACCCCTATTGTGGCGGCCGTGGTGCTAATGCTATTGTAAGGCTCGAGACCTTTGGCACGGGGAGAGAGAACCAGATGCCTGCTTTGTCAAACCAAGTCAACATCTCTCTGTCTCTGCTCTACTCATCTTTCACTCCGTCTACTCATTTGCATTCTTGCATATTGTTTTTCTTCTCTCCTCCTTCTGTCTGTCTCGCTTCTTAATTTCCCTCCCTGGCAGTAGCTGACTGCTGACTATGCTTTTTCATTATCAATTAAACTGGATTATTTTTAAACTCATCTACAAAATTTAGTAGTGGTACACATAAAAAACTTTGCCCGAACGTTTACAATACTGTCGCTTCAAGTCTCTGCTACTGGTTGATTTAAAATGGCGTCAGTGCAACTCTGCACAACATAACATTCACTCCCTCCTTCTTCTGTTCCACTGTAGGTATGAATTAAGGATCCGGTATCTTCCGAAGGGCTTCGTGCAGCAGTTTACAGAAGACAAACCTACACTCAACTACTTCTACCACCAGGTACCCACACAGACACACAAAGTCTCAGAGGCACCCAGGCGCACAAACATATTTCATGTTGTGCCGGCAGGCAGCACCGAGACATATGGTTCTGCAGGAAGAGTGTGTGTGTGTGTGTGTGTTAGCCTGTGGGTAAACTCGGTCAGTAGGACTGTGTGTGTGTGTTTGTGTGAGAAATAGATGTGATGCCATTTGTTTCTTGAGGAAATAAATGTTTTTAGTAATTTCTTTGGCATGTTGGATAGTGATGGTAGAGATACAGTAAACACAGGAAGGGAAGAGGGGTGACATGAAGTAAATGGTCCGAAACCCTTCTGCACAGGGGCTTGTATGCCCATGTGCGTGCCTTGACCATTGGGCCATCAGGTTGCTCCCAGAAATAAACGTTGTAATAAACACACTTTGTGTAATTGTGTCCTTCAGGTGAAGAATGACTACATGACAGAGATCGGGGATCAGGTAGAACAAGATGTGGCTCTCAAACTGGGCTGTTTAGAAATCAGGTAAGACACGTTCACAGCAGTGACCAGTTAATCAAGTTCAGTACTTATGTTATTATTTGTATATGTTTTGATGTCTATTTAAATTAAAAATTGTAAAGGTTTGATCCCACCTGGTATTTGTTTGTCACACTGAAACCATCAATAAGTTGGTACATTTTTGCATTTAAAAGGACCATTTGAATAATTTCCTTCTCCAGCTGAGTTGTTTTTGTGTGTTTTTCCTTCAGCTCCACTGATAATCAACGTTTATTTATCATTTTCCAAAGCAACAGCTATGTTTTACAACTGGAAACAACAAATCTTTAATATCCCTTGAACGTGGAGGTGTATTCAGTGAACGTAGCTGACCTGGATCTTTCTCTCTGTGTCCCACTGCTTTCTTTTCCAGGAGGTTCTTCAAAGAGATGAGAGGAAACGCCCTGGATAAGAAATCCAACTATGAACTACTGGAGTGAGTATTTTCTGCATGATCTAAGTGTTACAGGGGCCCACACCCAATGTGGCTCCTCATCTTCGGGACATGTTAATGCCAGACGATAACACAGTATCTCAGTTTTAGGTGCAGAATTTTGCTGTGGAAATCTGTCCTGTTTTCTTTTAGTCAAACTGTCATTAGAAAGTTTTCACATTTTTCATTTCAACACTAACTTAACCTCTCACTTTTGTGATATCTTATTCCTTCATGTTTCCGCTCGTGTTTAACACTCGTTCATTTTTGACTCTTTCGTGTTTGCCTCATCTGTCGATCCACTAACAGCTCCCCGATAGATGCATGTCGATGAAGAGCATTAACAAACTCCGTCCCTAACGCTGCTCATCTCTAATTTGGTCTGATTCTAATGAGCTGTCCTCTCCCACTGAAGTCTTTCTTTCTGTCCATCCGCCTAACGAGCTCTCCAATTAACCAAGAAGAATGCACACTGTCTTTCCATTGAGTTCTCTTTGTGTCTCTTCTTCATCCTGCGTCCATCCGTCTCTCTTCTCGATGCTCTCATCCTCTATTTTCGTCAGATTTTCCTCCCGTGTTCTTCTTCTCTCTGCTTTGTGTCTCTGTCTCACCGCATCTCCTGCTGATTGGAAAAAGCTGTTGTATCGTGACTGTTACAAACCAACGAGAAAAGGGGAGAGAAAATGTGCCGTGTCGAGTTTTTGGTAAACCAAGTTGACAGTTGGCCGTGAGCGGCTGCGGGGCATGTGTTGAGCATTAGTGGATTAAAAAAACAATTCCTATATATTTGACACTGTTGGCTCCAATCAGAACTTTAATCAGATATTTCACTAATTTATTAGCTTAATTGTTTCATCCTTTGTCTGTTTCTTCTTCCAAAAGCAAAAGACCAGTAAACATTTTTCCAAGTCCATAATTCCCTTATCATTTCCTGGAATGATCTTCATGATTCTGTACCACTTAAAGGGAAACAGAAATGTCTTTGGCAGATTCACAATTTAACCTTGAAGGAAATATTAAGTCATTATTTGGTTATCATCAGAAACTTTATTCTCCATATGTGTGGGATGTTTGCCAATCTGGTATCGTGTGATAATGAACTAGCCAGTGGAGGCAACGGCCAATGTTTTGGGGCTTCCGGTGTAAACAGCTGATATCCGGACATAGAGTCCATCTTCTGTTTGCTGTACTCTGTTTACAGTCTGACTAGTTTTTTAAATTACATGAGTCGAACGTATGTCCACACAAAACCCAAACAGAGATACTTTTTGCAGGTGTTTTACGTCCAGTATCTATTAATTTTGTGAAACATTAGGTCAGAGATCGTTTTTCTTTGCTTTGACACATTCTTTGCTTCAGAAATACAAACTGCTGACTAGTTGTTTCCTCTTACACAGCAACAAAACACATGTTCCTGCTGGTGATCAGCTGGCTGCAGTTGGCAGACATCCCTGTGGGTTATGAACTAATGCAAATCGTTTAATCAGTCGGTTTTTGTCAGCAGTCCTTCTCTGTGATGGTAATAATAGTTTGAGACTGATATTTGACCTATGTTGGAGGAGCAGGGGGAGAAAGGATGACGTCAGCCTCGCTCTCTTTCTCTGCTTCTCCATCTCTACTGGTCTTTTCTCCAGAGTAGTTTGGGTCATTAGCCAGCTTCCTGTTTTAGCTCCCTTCATCCCTCTTTGTCTCTGTGGTCTCCCTCTTTGTGCTCTTCCCCTGCCTCTCTCTATCGCTCTATTTCTGTTTTTCCTCAGCCCCGTCTCGTAGGAAAAGATGAGTAGTGCTCTGAAGTCAGCGCTTAGTCACAAAACTTTGTGTTTCTGCTGGTGTTCAGTCGCAGTCTGCCTCATATCTGTCTGTAGCTCTTGTTAGTAATTTCTCAGCGGAGGAAAAAATAAGATCAGATAAAGACGGCAGCGCCTGACAATTAACATTCCTCAGTGTAATTACAGTATAATAAACATTCTTTATCTCTACTTCTCTCTTTACAGGAAAGATGTTGGTTTGAGGCGTTTTTTCCCAAAAGACCTGTTGGATTCAGTCAAGGTGAGAATGATGAGACTTTCTAAGGAGATATTTTTTACTCATTCACTTTCTCCACTTGAAATATTTGTGAAAGAAGTATGTGTAGGTAGTGCTCGCTCCACGCTCAGCAGCTGCTGCCATGGGGCTTCATGTAACCGCTCTGGAGTCGCTCGGTTACCACAAGTAACCAAAGCATGTGGTTTTGACAGCAGCTCTCTGGTATAACTAAGGGTTTCCCTGATACGCTATTTTCGAATGTGTTATTTGCTGTGTCAACAGACACAGTCTGGTCTGACTAAGTTTGAAGTAGTCATGAGCCATTTTCAGACATGACCTGTGAGTAACATTCGGAGATTTGGCAACAGAGTAGTCTGCCTTTTACAGACTACTGCACACCGCAGCAGATTCTCTGCACAGACACAACAAATCCTCCGCATTATTCAGGCGAGAGGTGGAGCCGCCGGGTGCATCAGGCCGAGACAGGAAGTGATGTATTAACTCAGCTGCAGAGATCATGTGATTTTCTTGATAAAACACATACAGCTCTTATCACCACACAAATTGTAAGCTCCCTGCACTTTATAGTTTTACTCACGTTGATGAACAGTCATGTTAAATTAAGTGAACCAGTTTTGATTTTGGTTGAGCGTGTTTGTATGTGATGGCTGTGTGTTCTTGCATAATAAACAGTGTCTGTCAGTGATACATTTACGGCACGCGTTGAAGGTGTGTGTGTGTGTGTGTGTGTGTGTGTGTGTGTGTGTGTGTGTGTGTGTGTGTGTGTGTGTGTGTGTGTGTGTGTGTGTGTGTGTGTGTGTGTGTGTGTGTGTGTGTGTGTGTGTGTGTGTGTTAAAGAAAGGCCTGGTGACCCGAAAAGGTCTTAATGTCAGCAGGCGGGCAGACAGATGCTCTGCAGAGGGAGCGAAACTGTGCGACCCTCAGGTCATGTTTAAACCCACTTTCTCTTTACAACAATGAGGAGGGAGGGGGATGCGACAATGTGTGTCTTCCTCAGGACTACACCCCCACTCACTCCTCCAAGCCCGGCCGACTCCCCCCTCATCAGCTGCACATCTACGTACTGCTTTTCCTTCTTTGCAATGAGAAAACACTCTCCCCTGACGTCACCAAACACACATACGTGAAGTCTAACATGTGACTTGAGTTCCCTACTGAAATATTATTTTAATTTCATTATAGATCATTTAATTATCATGGTACAAGTATGTAAAGAGAATGTGTGGAGGTATTAGTTACTTTAAAAAGTTTGTTCATTGATTAATTGTTGCGTGTGTGTGTGTGTGTGTGTGTGTGGAGATAGAGAGAGAGCACAGCTGTCATTTACGTTTCAGTCGGTCACTCTGGTGAAAGAGAATGGTAGTCATTTAATGGGATTATTCCCCCTCAATGGACTCCACTTGACACACACACACACACCAGAGCAGATGGCTGTGGTAGTAAACAGTGACTGATGTTAGCTGTTATAAAGAGTCAGAGTCTGTTCATTCATATTGACAGGCTGGACACCAGGTTTAGTAAAACTGACCTTATGGTTGCTTTGGGGATTGGAGTTTGACCCACCGGCTCCAGCTTGAGCTGTTTCTCCTTTTTTCATAAGAAAATAATACAAACAAATAAATGTACACAAAACGTACAAAATATAGAAATAGTAAAAACAATATTAAGAAGAAACTTTATTTATAGAGCACTTTTCAAAATACACATTACAAAGTGCTTTACAATCGCGGCAAAATTTAAAATCAACAGTTTCAAAATGGAACAGCTCGGCTGCTGGAATGGACAGAAGAGCCCGAGGATCTTAAAGTACATAATTGTGCATATTGTACTGACTGGTCAGAGATGTAACTTAACATATATTGTAAAGCTGGAAGCCGCGTATGGGGGGTTTAGCTCTCCTGCAGCAGCCACAGGTCCGGTTCCGACCCGGCGCTTTGCTGCATGTCTTCCCTAATCTCTCCCCATTTCACACTTCGGGCCTGGTCACACATACGCAAATCTTTTAACCTTCGCCTCCCATTCACTTCCAATCTGTGCGAGCGAGGAGGCCAATAAACATCCTCCTCCTGTGGCGTGGCAAATCGTAGCGTGGCTTCGCGTGGAGTTCAACTTTGGTGAACTCTAACCCGCTATATTCGCTTTGCATTAACGTATGTGTGACCATAAACCTATGCAGAGTGAGTTCTGAGGCTTCCAACGTGTACAAACCAATTTTTTCCGCTGCTGTAAGCCCAGCTAATAGTCTTAATGTTTTAGTTAAAGTGAGGCCCACATTTGAATGGTTATTCAGGATGAGTGTTATGGACTGGAAGAGGTTAGAGGCGAACGTTCTGAACACATGGGGCACACTCCGAGGACATATTAAGACAAATACCAGCTGCTTTCAAGGGAGAAGTGAAAGTAGGGTCAGCAAATGTTTTCATTGAATAAGGCTTTCTGTTTCTCTTGTCATAGCAGCAACACATCCAGTAACTTTCACACATAATGAAAGCAAAGACTGGCACAATGAGGTTTTTTCACATCACACATTTTGACATTTAAGCACATTTATTCCTGATCACATTATAGATATCTCTATTCAACAGGCCTGTATTCACACCTGTGAATAGATTTAATCTGAATTTACTGGAATTAGGTTGTGTGCAGTACTGGTTCTTTTTCAGCCATGGATCCTGTACAAGATATAAATTATTCCCCCTTTTGTGAAAGAGCAACACAAGAGAAATGTCTTAGAATGATATAAGACTTGTATTAAATGTATCAATACAGAATATCCATATATCATGATAACTTTTATGGATTCATCTGGAAACTTTTCATGTCGTCCCTGAAAATGTGCCATAGAACCCTGAGGGTCCGCGAACCCCCATTTGGGAACCACTACCTTAGTAGATGCCAGTTATCCGACTGACCATCATTGGGATTTATGACTCGTAGTAAAAATAAAGGAAAAGAATAATAATTGAGGCTTTCACTAATGGGTATGTTTCAGAAACTAAACCAGAAGTGCCACAGTGCAACCGAGGCTCACGCTGTCTGATGTGTATTATCACTCGATTCTGCAGTAAAAGCAAAAAACAACTTGGTGACGACCAAAAGTCCAAATTGCTTCCAGGCACTACTGGTACAAATCACAGCTGGAAAGGAAACAGACACGTAACACACACACACAAACACACACACCCACCCACCCACACACACACACACACACACGCAGACCGACAGTTCTTCAGCCATAAACACACTAGTGGATTTCACCAAAATTAAAAAAACATACTGTGTAAGTGCTGTGACTACTGAGTGGTCAGCCTGTGAGGTGATAGCCACTTGATGCACTTCCTCTCAGGAAGGGTGGACACTTGGGACTGACAATATTTGTGTGTGTGTGTGTGTGTGTGTGTGTGTGTGTGTGTGTGTGTGTGTGTGTGTGTGTGTGTGTGTGTGTGTGTGTGTGTGTGTGTGTGTGTGTGTGTGTGTGTGTGTGTGTGTGTGTGTGTGGAATTCTAGGAATTAAAACCGTGATCCTATCAAGAGCACGAGCTCTGTTATCATGTGTATTATGAAATGTGTTGAGATGGCACACAGACCTGAACACACAGGGACATTGCTGTGTGTGTATTGTGTTAAGTTTTTAGAGCCTTCTGGCTTAGTAAGTCGACAGCTGATAATGTAATTCTGAAATAAAGTATAGATATTAAGGCTTTCACTGTATTTACAAATTAAAAAAAGCTATATAAATACATAGTGGCTGAAAACAATAGATATTAGAAAAGAAAATGAGACTTTGCCATTATTATAGGATTGATTCAGCCTCCAAAAATACACACATTGTTACATAGATTGAACATTCTGTGATAATATGATTTTAAGCCTCATTAGACTCACACCAAATCAACCAATTGACTTTTTGCTACACATTTTTTGTCAATAATTCAATACAACTGGTAAATTCTTTGTAATAATCTTAGCTTTGAAAGTGCTGATTTATTTTGTGCTGAATGACCTTAATTTGATGCCCCAGTCTACTGTAAATCTGCACGTTTTTTTAAGCCTGGTCTGTACTGCACTAAATCCCCTCTAATCCTTATCTTAATCTATATATGGAGAGTTATTTATAGATTTGCTTCGTCCGTACAGCCTGTGCGCTTGTGTGAATGTGTCTTCTCACTTTACAGCTGTTTTCAAACATGAACAAAATTGAGAAATTGGGAAAATTGGGACCAGACATTTTCCTAACTTTGCCTTTTGCATATGCCTTCACAACGAGAGGAAGATGTCCAGAACATTCAGAGAGGTACAGGAGACAGGACAAGACGTATAAAGTCCGCTGCAGAAGTCACGTGCTTTTGTTGACAGCACATCAATCATGTTAGAAACGTCATCAACTCGCCCGTTCGCTTCCTTTTTTTCCCGTACATTTTCCTGCTGTTTTCTCACATGGGCTCACTCGGACATTTTCCAGACATTTTACCAAGGAGCTCGCAGGAAAGGTTCTGGAAATGTTTCCATATTTTAGTTCCTGCGCAAAGCCCCTCCATAAAAATGTCCGAAGTTCAGTTCATGTCCGAAAGCAGCTTATGTATTGAGTGTGAATGTGGGTTTTGGATCATTCGTCACCTATAAACTTTTTAACGTGCATTGGTCAGGGAATCTGTACGTAGATTTATGTGAAGGGCTGAGATGAGAAGTGGAAAGGGTCAAAAAGGTCTTTAGTAAATCCACATATAAGCAATGGCGCTCTAGACATACATCGGATATTGTGTGTGTGTGTGTGTGTGTGTGTGTGAACTGTATCTTTATGTCTGAAGTGGTGAAGTGTAGAGGTGTGTAAATGGCGGTTTAATGTTCCTAGAGTGATTTGTATTTCCCATCTGTCTCCTCTGTAGTGACATAACCTGAATAAATCAGCTGTGAGCGTGTGACTGTACCTGTCACTCTGTGTTAGAGAGCACTTTGTGAGTTGCATAGCGAGCTCTACGTTACTATAGAAATAAACAGACGGACTCTGTTAAATTGAGTGGTAACTAACGGCACCAATGTGTCTCTGTGAAGGTATTGATCTGAACTGTGAGTGCCCCTCCACTGAAGTGCTGAGGTCACTTTGATCGGCAGCATAGTGGCCTAATAGTCAATCAATGCCTTCCTCTCCTAGAGCCACTGTCACTCCACCCACACAGAAAAACACCCACAAATGTCATGAACTTTCCTCTCCCAGTTGAAACGTTGGCTACGATGACTGTTTGACCTTAATTTCATTCATCTCCTCTGTGTCTCCTCAGGCTAAAACTCTGCGTAAGTTGATCCAGCAGACCTTCAAGCAGGTGGCCAATCTCAACGACGAACAGTGCATCCTCAAGTTTTTGGAGATTCTTGCGCCGGTCTACCGCTACGACAAAGAGTGCTTCAAATGTGCCCTTGGTGTAGGTTTCTCCCATTCTTGCCTTCACTCTACTGTGTCCTCGTGTAGTGTGACAGCTCGGGTTAGTTGTGCAAGGTTGACCCCTGTTGGTAGCATTGGGTGTTGCATGTATGACAGATGTGAGAGGCGTGTCTTATAAGCTATGAGTGAGTAAACAAATGAGATTTTCTTATGTATTTCCATGTCTTCTCCCCTCCTTATTCTTTCTTTTCAACTCTTTTTCACTCTTAACAGTCGAGCTGGGTGATTCAGGTGGAGTTAGCCATCGGGCCAGAGGAAGGGATCAGCTACCTCACAGACAAGGGATCCACGGTGAGTTTCTTCTGGGATCACGACTGATAAAGTTCTGTATCCAAATATTATTTAAGCAAAGTAACATAAAGGGAAAGTTCAGGCTTTACTCCCGAGATTAAAACAGCCATTTATAGATTATGAATTAACAGGATTACCTTTCGACATTAACTTTTATTTAATTTATTCTCTGACTGTGTTTCTCTTTTTGTCCCCAGCCCACCCATCTAGCAAACTTTAACCAGGTCCAGTCCATCCAGTACTCGTCTATGGAGGAGAAGGACAGGAAAGGCATGTTACAGCTGAATGTAGCTGGAGCGGCTGAGGTACGGCCAGTCTCTCTGTTTGCTCGCTGTCAGTTTCTCATGTCATTTATTCAATAAAGTCAGAAACCTGAGGAAGAGTTTCTTAACACCCACAGCTGTAGGAATATAAGAATTCAGTTTCACTTACATTTTTAAGTATTGGATTTATTTACACACCCACTGAGAGAGAGAGAGAAATTTTCCTCTGAAACGAGGAGCAGCTGGAAACCCCCAGTGTGCTCTGACATGGAAGAGTATGTGTGTGTCCTCTGAGATAATGGCTCTTTGTAACAGGCCACATCTGTGTGTGTGTGTGTGTGTGTGTGTGTGTGTGTGTGTGCATTGCATTCAGCCTCTCACAGTTACAACAGCATCACTCACCATGGCAGAGAACTTGGCTGACTTGATTGATGGCTACTGTCGACTCGTCTCCATGGACACTCATTCCTTCATTGTCCGTTATCAGAAAGGTACGAAACGATATTTTCCTCTTTTTTTCTAGCTCCTCTGTTCCTCAGTATCAAATATTACTCACGGACATTGTGCACTAGATACAATATTTTTTTAGACGAAATTAAACTATGAGCTCTGCCATTATCCTCAACACTAAGAATATTTCTCATTTATAACATTTGTCTTTAAAATAATCATATATTTGTTGTTATTTGGTTTTAAAGTGCTTCTATTCAATAAAGGCTACAAGATCCACTGAACTACAGCACAAGTCCCCGGCTATGGGCATATTTACATCCAGTTCTGATGCTGTATAATGAATGTATTTTATACGCAGAAGAAACTGTGGTTATAGCCTGTGTACTGTGAGTAAGGTCCTGTCTGAGTCATGACACATTATAATGTGTGTTTTCATCCTCTAGAGGGAGAGAGAGCGCTGCCTTCCATCCCAAAGTAAGTCCAACTATTCTTAGTACTGTTACAGTAAAAATAACAACTGTTCTACATGAACATTGTGTGTTGACTGTGTGAGAATATTTTCTTTTTAAGTTTTGCAGACCTGAAACATAATTCTTCTAAAATTTTAAGACAAACAGAATCAATCAATTAAATGTATTTGTATAACCCATATATAGCATCAGAAAATCTGAACAGTGACAACCTTGTATTTAATGTTTTTCCTCCAAAATGATCCTTATTTAGGATTTCTGGCTCCGTGTCATTAGGCTTTAAAAAGATTTACAGAGAAACCACTGTGACCTCAGCGCGGAGCTCGTTGTGTTTGTTTATCTGCGAGTCCGTCTGGACGTAGCCAATCAGACGTACAGATTCAACAACTTTTCACTTACTTTAGGTCATTTAAACTCAAATCCCTCTCTCTCTCTCTTTCTCTTTTCTTTCTTCCTCTCTCTTTCCGTCTCTGGTCAAATAAGGAGATAAAGTTTAGGAGCCAAATATTTTCCACTTAGGGTTTTTTGAGACACTCTGGAAATCTCCTCCTCCTCCTTCTGTCCGTCGCACACTCACTCTCTCTCTCCGCCCGTTGTAGTCTGTGATGTAAAGATAGCGGAGCTCAGATGACAGAGGGACCACGGCAAAGACAGGGAGATAATTGCAGCAGTGCGGGCTCGTTTATAGATAGCGATTGCAGCGTTTGCTTCTTGTATCCTACTCTTAATGTGAAGAACAGTTTCCATGGTTTATCCTTTATTGGAACTCTGATGCTGGAAATCGCTGATATGTTTTGAATCGGCGTCGGTATGTTTATGTTGTGTCAACTGAGTGTTTACCTCTGTTGCTGATGTGTAATCCTCGTCTAATTTACCGTATTATCTTTTTCTCCAGAGTGTCAAACAATGAGAAGAAGTCGGAAGCGGTGAGGAGTGGAGTCAGAGCGATCTCCGTCTCAGGTAAGATAATAAAAACAAAAACATATGTAGAGGTGAGATGAACTCCGTCAGTTCGCTCCTTTCTTTCTCTTCCTGTCCTCCCAACATCTGTTTCTTTTTTTCTTCTCATCTCTCATTGTTTTCTCCTCTGTGGGGACTTCCTCTCCCTCTCTCATCCCATCCTCTCTGTTCCTACGTTCTTTTTTGTTTACTTCCTCCTCTCCCCCTTCGGTCTTTCACACATCCCTCCCCTCATCCATTCACTCTGTCTGTGTTTTTTTTTCCTCTGTCCTCTCTCCCCCTCACTTCCTCATTGGCTGAAGACCTAGTGACATCGACGCCTCCTAAGCCAACCAAGGCGCGGCGTTTCCTCCTCCCCTTTGTCTTCTGTTCAGATTCGCCGCCCAACGGTATCCTCGGCCCTGATTGGAAAGTTCGTAGAGGAGTGTATCCACAAAATTGTAATGTGGGGAGAATAAAAATGCCTGATTTAATCGTCGTGGTTATTGGGTAACTCGCATCATGTCCGAAAAAACATCTATGGAAGCGACTTAAAAGGTTTACTCTGGCTTCCTTGATTGGTTTATGAACTAATTTGGTTCATATGGACTCTAAAAATAATGGCCATTAAATTATTGTCAGAGATTTGGCAACTTTTTTACATTTTTAAAGTGAACTGTCAATTGTTTTGGGGATTAAAACAGTTTCAGGATGCTCTCCTCTACTCAACCCTCTTTGTCCTCGCTGCGTGGTTGCTTGAACTAATTAAATCCTTCACAAAAGGACAAACAAAACTAAACCACAATAACTGGTGTCCATGTTGCTGCATATAACCAAGCATTCAAACAACTGGGGCACAAATAAAGACGACTCTGAGAGGTATCTCCTGTAAAACCTGAGGTTTATGTGTTTTACATTTTACCTCTCACATTTTAGATTAAGTATTCAGATTATTCCTGAGCCTGTTGACGAGGGCTGCCAAAGATCGACATTTTCAGTTTTACTCTTTGTGAGATTTAACAGAACGATGTGACTGGATGTACGGAGACGGAGCAAAATGTTTCTCTCAAGTCTCTGTTCAGCCCAGAACTTGCTGCTGAGGTCAGCGTTTGGTTATTTTAAATCTTTATTTTCAATGTTTTATTGCAGTCAATTCAAAGAGGCAGAGCTTTATTTGTGGCCTAGCAGTGACGCATCGCTCTGTTTGAGGTCAACCACTGAGCATCTTCCCCATCAAGCAACTCATCACTATCAGCTCAAGATTGTTACTCTGTGATCAAAGACAAGAACTGTCATAAAAATCTAAATAATGTTCATGATAAACACTTAAAAGTTAATTCTGCAAAAAATCAACTCCTATAGATGAGTTGAATGTTTCCTGCAGTGAGGTTGACATCCTAAGTGGGTCAGAAGATGCCCTCGTGTCTCCATCTGTGGCTTTGGCAGCTGTCGTCAGTAGCTCACAGGACGACTGACAGAAACAAAGTCGTGGATCTGAATGGCAGCTGATTTGTTGTAGAGACGTAGAAACTTCTCCTGCTGCAGAATCTAAGAGTCAGTTGAGCGCAGGCATTAATAGGTTTATTTGTCGTTCATATTTGTTTCTATATTATTTAGGTTCTTCTAGTCCCTCTAAACTCATTCTAAATCAAATGTAACTTAACAGGGGGCATCTGCTTTAAAGGTAGAGACTCAATAACAAACAAACAATTTAATTTTCAGTTTCTCCTTCAGGTTGTGAAGCTTCTTTACAAGCTTTTATTTCTTAATTCAATTATTTCATCATTTCTAATAATTTCTCAAAGAATTTTAAATGATGAAGCCTAAAGATACCTTTGAAAACTGGGCTCCTGATTGGAGATCCTCTGAGTGAATTGCCGGAGTAAACAGGGGCCAATGCCGGGACTAAAGAACAAGTCATATTGCTGCTGTTTTCTTGCACTCATTCATTTCTTTGCCATGTCATCTTCACAACATTAATGGAAGCTGTTAACTCACTGGAGACATTTTGGATCTGTACTAACTGCTCGCTGAGTTTTTGGCTTTTGCAGATCCTGCGACATCTCCCAAGTTGTTTCAAAGCTTTTCATGCTCTAACCTCTCCTCTCTCCTCTTCTCTCTTCTCTCTGCTCTCTGCTCTGCCTCCTGCTCTTCTCTCTTTCTCACTCCTCCTCCTCTGCTGTTCCGTTTCCTGCATGCTCTCCTGGACCCTGCAGAAGATCTTAGTGGGGATGGTAAAGTTATGCTGTTGTTTATCAATCTCTCCGTTGTTCCTTCTTTCTTGTCTTGCAATACACGGCACCCTCCTGCAAAGGATAGCGTGTGTGTATTGGGGTGTGTGTGTGTGTGTGTGTGGGGACTGATGTTTCTGCATGCATTCCTTCTTCTTTAACAATAGCTGTCGTGGTCTATTGGGTAATACAGTGTGTAATATGCAGTGTTGATTAGCATGTTTCAAGAAACATGAATCAATCACCAGTAGCTTTAATGGGTTTGATCTGTTAGAAGCTACAGTGGCTCTCTAGTTTAGTTTTGTGTTTTAAGATGTTTGTGTGTTCGTATCCATGTCTATTGGTGATTATTTTGAAATTGGATCGCCACTAAATTCCCACTAAATTTAAAATATGTCTGCGTATAACCACAAGAAAAAACAGAACTAGTAAATGAAGCAATATTTTCTCTGTAAGGGAACCTCTCCAAACCTTTCTCTCTGCACGCACACACACACACAAGCACAAAACACACACTCATGCACACACCCACACAACACATGCAAAATCATGCACACGTGTACTTGCATTCATTCATACACACATACACACACACACACACACACACACACACACACACACACACACACACACACACACACACACACACACACACACACACACAGTGGAGCAGGAGAGGTTTGCTGGATCTGAGAGCGGGTGCATTCCTGGCTATAATGGGCAAACTAGATCACACACACATGCAAGCGTACACACACACACACACACACACACACACACACACACACACACACACACACACACACACACACACACACGCGCACACATTTCCCTCCACTGGAAGCAGAAAGAGACGGAGTTAGACCAGTCAAACTTAGAAACAGTTTACTCTGTAGAACAAAAACCACATGAGCCTGAATATGCAGCGATACAAACAATGGACCTCACAGCACAAATGGCCACATCAGTGGGAAATTGTTCTCATTATGTGGAAGCAGAGCTGCAGATTTAAAAGTAACAAAAAGTCAGAGAATAGTTTGAAATCAGAAGTTAAGCATTTTATTGCCACTGATGAAACTGACTGAGAAAAACCATCTGTATGTAAGATGAGAATTTTAGTATATATCAGTAACATTTGCTAAAGTTGTTGTGATTGGCCTGATCAGTTTCAGGACAGATGGAAATCGGTCTTGGCGAGAGCAGAGTCGGACTCCTCTGCGAGAGCCAATAAACGAGCTCACTGATTGGTCTGATTTCCAGGCGAACCCTCAGCAAGTTAGTGTAAAAAGCATTAATGTCAAAAGTACTTTATTTCTTCAATAATCAGCACTTTTCAGTTTTATTTGCATTGGCAAAGATTCACCGTTTTTATTTAGCCTCCTTTACATCAACATCTAATCCATCTTATTCTAAACGGTGGGTTGTTGGGAAATATCTTGAGATAATCAGCCACAGGCTTTAGAGAAGGATTTCTGATCAATTTGGGGACGCGTTCCCACAGAGCCTGATGAATCCCCAACCATAGCAGTGAGCAGAGAGAGAGAGAGAGAGCGAGAGCGGGGGTGTTCAGGACAGCAGCAGATGTTTGACTCTCGTTTCCAACAGCTGAGTCTGCACACTGATTTTATTTTAAACACCACCATCTGGTTGGGACTGACTCAGTCCATCTCTCCCTGTCTTTTTCCTGCTGCGTCTCTTTCTCTGCCTATCGCTCTGATTCTGACACAGATCTGATCCTAAACGCTACCATCTGCTTACATGACAGCCACACACACCATTTCTCCTCTTCTACCGTGTGTGTGTGTGAGTCTCCCTCTTCCTCTTATATCCCAGTCTCTCTCTTTCTTGTTCCGTCTCTCCACCCGTCTCCTTCGCACTCTCTCCTTTCTGTCTTTGCTTTTCCATCCCGGGCCGGCTACTCCCTGCACCCCAGCTGCTCTCACACAGACAGATATGCACAACACATGCTCAGCTGACCTTCTCCGCCAAGTGTGTGTGTGTGTGTGTGTAACAGAGAGAGGGAGAGAGAGGGAAAGAGAGAAGCTACGTGGGTGTTGCTTCTCTCTTGAGTTGTCGAAACTGAGTTTGTTTTAAGAGTTCGCTGCTTTACGTTTAAGTGTTTTTGTGGAGTTTTATTCTTTTGCTGCACACGTTTGACCGTAGTGGACGGATGGTAAATAGAGCAACATGTGCACAACTGTCTTGTGTGTGTGTTTGTGTGTGACGTATATACATGTATGTGTGTGTGTGTTTTCTTTATTGTTTTCATGTACCTTCAGTTAATTTTACACCATTTCATGTTGCAGAGACCGATGACTATGCAGAGATAGTGGATGAAGAGGACACGTACACCATGCCCTCCAGTAAGTAACTTCTCCCGTCTCCACTAAAGAAACCTGTTGTTCTTCAGTCAAATGTTTTATGCTCTCAAACAAACATTAATTTGTTCTACTATCTCTTAAAAAAGAGCGTGGTGTGAATCTCCAACTCACACAAGGAGTTAGACATTCGGTTTGGTAGCGACTGATCAGATTCAGGCCAGTTCTGCCGTCTTATGTAAACAGTGGAGACTCAGGCTGCAGGTCACGGAGGCTACAACTCAAACATGTGGTTCATGGAGACACGTTACATCTGTCGGATACATTCATGTGCTGGTGCGTTTGGCTTTAGCCTCTCTGCAAATACTTTTAAAGTTGATTTACGTATTTGATTGTTGGGACAGAGAACAGTGGATTGTTCTTCTTTCCTCACACAGTCTTTTTTTCCTATCGTTCTCCGTGTTGCTTTATTTGTGCAGCTTTATATCTTTTCTTTTTTTGGTTCTCTCGGCAGACTTCCCCTAAACACACTTCTGACATATTTTCCTGCTCTGTCAATGAGTTTGCACCATCTGCTCCAAGTATAAAATAAACTGTATAACATTCGTTCCTTTTAAACCTACTTTTTAACCTTTCTGTGGCAGCATCAGCTCAGTTTTTCATCCACTTATTTATGCACTAAACATTTAATATAGAATAAAATTGGTGGATTGTCTTTCACTATAAATGTGTGTGTGTGTTTTCTGAGCTATTTTCAATCTTAAAGCAGCTGTCTGCCTCTCCCCTCTCTTCATCTCTCTTCATCTCTCTTTCTTCCTCTTTCTCCCATCGCCAACACAGTGAGCTATGGAGTAGTCGAAGGTAAAAACTGTCCGTCTCTGTCGCAGTCTGTCTTACTGAAAACTCTTGATGTTTTGAAATGTTTTTCTCTGCTGGGCACTAGTCTAAACTATAGGGACAAATTTGCCTCAAGTCATTTTCTTAATTTAAACCTGAGTAACTGTATCAGTGATATAAAGAGTCAGTGTAGGATGGTTTACTTTTTTTCACAACTAGTACCCAACAAAGAAAAATGCAAAGATTTAAGGGGATAGAGGTTGGTCGTTGACTTGTGATTGTTTTTGTAGATTGAGTTCATTCAGGTCTGGTGTTGGAAATGAAAGAGAGAGAGCTAATCCATAAACAATTCAAAATGTTAAACGAGCTAAACTACCTCACAGTTATTTGCATCGTGTATCGGCTTGGTCCATCATGTTGGTTGTGACCATTGACTGTTCATAAAGATGGATGGCATGACAGCCCCCCCCCAAAAGTGAAGCCAAAACATCTCATTCACCACCTGGTGGTTGGCTGCTGTGTAGGTCCTAACTCCATGTTGGTAGATGGGACATGGATCAAACTAAACAGTAAAAGTACATCTCAAGATGGTTTCTGTCATTTTAGGTACTTCTTATCACACTGATGTTGTTTTTCCCGGTAAGGTTGATTTTAATTCGTATTTTGATGATATAAAAATGGACTGAAACACCCTGATGAACAGCTGAGACTGACAAGTGATTGGTTGAGTGCTTGTATCAGTGGGAATTTGCTGCCACAGCTCCGTTCCCTGATCGCCACAGTGCAGACTCTGGCTCCAAATGCTCCGAAGAAGGCTTTTTGTTCGTATTTGGGATATTTTAGCTTCATTTCTGGATAGTGGGAGGGAGTGGCGGGGGATCGTCCATTTTTATATACAGTCTATGGTTGTGACATTTTTATTTCTTTATTTTGTTTTGGAATGATGATTATAGTTTGTTTTGTTTTCCTTTAAGTTCTCTGTGGGTTTTGTCTTTTCATTTGAAGTGGTATTTAATTTCCTGTGAGGGAATTTGCCCTACGGAATAATTGCATTAAATCTCCTTGTAAAGGAATGCAATTGTGCAATGCTGCATTTGTGATTCTAGTGCATGAATCCGTTGGTTTGCTTGATTTTATTTAGCCCAACACACTTTGACAGTGTAAGTTCATGATTGCCATGCGTAAACCTCTTGAACTTACTATTAAGTCAGTTTTAAAGATGTTTGATTCGCAGCTGACGTTAATAGTCCTCTGTATATTCACATAAATTATTTTGGACATACTCGCACTGGATCTGAAGTATGTTCAGCTCTGTCTGGGCTTGGCTGTACAATTTGTATACACAGCAACTGTTTATATATAGTGGGGAACAAAAATCTGAGACCACTTTGAAACATTTCGACATTGAACACTTTTCTAAAAAACGATGCAGACCCAGGCTCCTTCTGTGTTTTATAAACGGACTCTTGATGTTTAAATGAACAGAGGCCTCAAGGTTATTACCTCAAATTAATGATCTCATTCATAAGTAATTGTTTGTGTTCTCTTGCAGCTAATGTCGATACAGGAATCAGACTTTTGCTGTGCATGTGAACACAGTTTATGAATCATACATTTGTCTGTAAAATGGGTTAATGTTATGTTATGAATGTTGGTGTGTTTGCAATTTTGTGTTACAGTGCGCATGACAAGACAAACTTTGTGTATTTAGATAATTTTGTGGATGGGAATTTACTGTGGATTTACAACCCTGGGTCAATATGTATTTATACATATCATAAATGGTTTATTTAAAAATAACCCAATTGCCTGTGGATGGGGCTTACCACAATAAAATTTGAAATAATATCTAAGTATTTTTAAGTATCTTCATGCTTTTACTCAAAGAACCTGGTACCTGATACCATCCACTTTGTCTCGTCCTGGTAAGCTCCATCCATGTGGTCTAATAGAGAAGCATGTCAGATGTGAAGGGTCTTTCCCGTGCATGAATAACAGCAGGTAAATTTATCTCTGTTCCTTTCTCCCTCCTCTCTCTGCTCCTCCTCTCTCAGCGCGGGACTATGAGATCCAGAGGGACAGGATCGAGTTGGGTCGCTGTATCGGAGAGGGTCAGTTTGGAGATGTGCACCAAGGAGTCTATAACAGCTCGGTACGTACAAATCAAAACACTCTTCTTTTCTAAATGTGCACCAATAATTAAATAGACTACCTTCTTTTCTTAAAGAACTTTATTATCAAGCTAAAACAAACCATTGAAGTTAAAAATTCCTCATATTCTCAAGTGTTCATCTTAATAACAAGTACAAATGATGGATTACCTACTGATTATGATGATCCTGTACATACACCTGCTACAATAGGTCTGTGAAATTCAATATTATTGTTTATTCACTCACTGAAATTATATTGAGTTGATATGAACATACTGCAAATCCATCCAGGCAAATTGTAATCAAAAATAAACTATAATACAATTGCTTGTTTTACATGTGTGACAATTTGTCAGTTTATTCCATAAAACATGAATTTGCTGAAAATATTGTATTTTTATTTAGTAATGTCAGAAGTTTGTTGTTGGATATGCTTCACTGCTAATCTGCTGACTTGTGTTGTGTGTGTCGCGCAGGACAACCCCGCTCTACCTGTCGCCATTAAGACCTGTAAGAACTGTACCTCAGACAGCGTCAGAGAAAAGTTCCTACAAGAAGCATGTAAGACCAGAGTGTGTTCTCTGCGTGTGACTCATTTCAAACTGTGACTCATTTCACGCACACTGGGTTTTGAATGCGTCTCCTGTTCCCCCTGCAGTGACAATGCGTCAGTTCGACCACCCTCACATTGTCAAGCTAATCGGAGTGATCACAGAGAACCCGGTGTGGATCATCATGGAGCTCTGTACGCTCGGAGAGGTACGCCTCAGGCTCTTTGTTTGGGTTTACAGAAGGAACTGTTTGACATAGTATCTGTATCCACTCTCCAAACCATCGTTCTCTTAATACTACATCCCCGTGTTTCTGTCCCTCTCTCTCCACAGTTGCGTTCGTTCCTTCAGGTGAGGAAGTACAGTCTGGACCTGGCCTCTCTCATTCTGTTTGCCTACCAGCTCAGCACGGCGCTGGCCTATCTGGAGAGCAAACGCTTCGTACACAGGTAAACAGCATACAAAGCCCTGGTGATTAACTGTGTTCACCTCTCCTGTTCTTTGATGGAGATTTAGCATCAAACAAATGATAAATAACGTCAATTTTCTTTTGTGCCTCACAGGGACATTGCAGCTCGTAATGTTTTGGTCTCATCAGTTGACTGTGTGATGCTCGGGGACTTTGGTCTGTCCCGATACATGGAGGACAGCTCTTACTACAAAGGTAGTGAAACACCATGAGCAGATACAGTACAAGGCTTTTTAATTAACATAGAACAGTGATGCATCAATATTTCAAGACAGTGTTTAACGTCCTGATGTTCCACGCTGTTATATTTAACCACCTCAACTCCACAGTCTTTAGTTTGTTTCATGCTCTTGGTTAATAGAATTAAGCAGCTACCCAGAGACATCAGTCTTTTCCTGTTGCTTGTACTTTACCATCATCTACTGGTGACATCGGGCTACTACAGTTTACTTTTAGGGGAATCACCTATTCTACCTTCTCATTGGTGGATGCAGAATTCCACCATTTAACTAACAGATTTATTGTAGCTATAAAAAACCTGCTCTGTTCTTTATAGGTGATCTTGAATCTGCCGGTAGTTTGTCATCATCTGTGTCGCTCTTTGTTTCAGCTTCTAAAGGTAAACTTCCGATAAAGTGGATGGCCCCTGAATCCATCAACTTCAGAAGATTCACGTCTGCCAGTGATGTCTGGATGTTTGGTGAGATGTATTTACAGTCTTTAAGAAACAGTGTTCATCAACAATCAGGTCCATCAAGTGTGTCTTTGTAAATCACTTCCTGTCTTAAATAACCCTGCCTGTTATTTCCCGTGTCTGTGCAGGCGTGTGCATGTGGGAGATCCTGATGTACGGCATCAAGCCCTTCCAGGGGGTGAAGAACAACGACGTGATCGGCAGGATAGAGAACGGGGAGCGGCTGGCGATGCCTCCTCAGTGCCCCCCCACCCTCTACAGTTTGATGACCAAGTGTTGGTCGTACGACCCGAGCAAGAGGCCGCGGTTCACAGAACTCAAAACACAGCTCAAGTAAATAACATGAATTCTCTCACTGGTCATTGTGTTTTACAGAATTACAATTCTCTTGTTTAAACACATATAATGTGTAAATGTCGTATCAATTTATCATAGAATAATGAATAAGGGGATCTGTAATGTTTGTAGAAACATGTAAGGAAAAAGTATTTGGAAAGAACCTAATTCAACATTTAACTTTGCATATGGTATATACATTATATATATACTTACTTCTGATTTATGTCAGCATCTAATAAAAAAATAAAATAATAAAAAACATTAAAATATATCTATGTATGTATAAATGTATATATCTGACTGCTAGTGTTGTGTATAATTGTGTAGCACCATACTGGAGGAAGAGAAGCTTCAACAAGAGGAGAGACTTCGAATGGAGATGAGGAGACAAGTCACCGTGTCCTGGGACTCGGGAGGGTCTGATGAAGCTCCACCTAAAGTAAGACTCACTGACCAAAATGTTTCATCCACGACCGTTTCCTCATTCTCATTATTTTGTGTGTGCGTGTGCGTGTGGCTGGGTGGGTGTGTTGGTTTCTGTGTGTGTTTTGAATATGTAGTAAACAGTACAAACTTATCTTTGTGTTTGCAGCCCAGTCGACCAGGTTACCCCAGTCCTCGCTCCAGTGAAGGGTTTTTCTCCAGCCCTCAACACAACCACTTTCCAGTAAGACAAACACACACACGGACACACACGCACATGCACACAGGTGGCAAATTTTCATAATCTGTTCTCTTTTTTATACTTAATGTGATAAATAGACAGTCATCAAACAAAAAATCCCCGACCAAGTTTCTTAAATCCAGTGAAGAAGCATCTGGGAAAAGTGAAGGAAAAGTACTAAATTAAAGTTGAACTATTCACAAATCTTAAAAACAGATTAATACATGTCTAAACTACGTTATCGGAAAAATATCTCGTCTGGTTCTATAAATCAGACTTTCAACTATCGACCTGATCTCAGGTCCCTGACATTTCCAGGTTGAGCATTTCATCATAATAAAGGACAGGATGATAAAGTCAGGACGAGGAGCGTGAGCTGCACGTGTCAAAGTCAAAGAGAGAAATGTGAAGGGAGAGAAAACGACGAGAGGAGACGTTCAGTGCAGTTATTCCTCTCCTCATAAACCGAGCAGACAGCAGGCATTTCCTGTAGTGTTGAAAGATACACACACACAGACGCACACGCACACACACACAAATCAAAGCCGTTCTTTCAGCTTTTATGGCAATAGGCCACTCTGCCTCTTTCTCTCTTGTCCTTATAAGGAGTGATTGTATAATTTGAGCTGCTGTTTAACTCAAACTTGATCATATCACAAGAAGAATAACATCTTTGTATTAATGTATCACACACTAGACTTTTGTTGAAGTACTCACAAGAATAATGGATGTTCCATATCAAATCATTACATGCTTGTTATTGAAGTTATTACAGTTTGCTTCATATAAGTATAATTGATAATATAATATTGTTATTAGTCATATGTAGTAACTACTATCATATACAAACTTGTCCTGTGTGTGTTTGTGTTCTTGAACTTTGGGCTTATCTCTGTTATCTGTATTGAAATCAGTTTTGACTAAACCAGGTCTGATTTGCACAATAGTCATTGAATTTGTGCAATAGGACTTTTTTTATTCACCCAGACTGGAGTGAAGTGAAGGAATGTTGTTGTTCTCAAGGGAAATATCAGATAATTTCCAGACTCATAACATTGATATCAGTAATTTTATTAAATTACTTTATTTTGTCTCATGTGCTGCTGTGTCAGATGTATCCATTAACTCAAAATATCAAAGAAATTTAGAAATATCTTGTAAAGAAGGAATTATAATATATACGAAAACAGTATTTTACATAATTTATTTTTCTATTGCATGAAGTTTTTTCACAATTTTTCTCTAAAAGCCTCCAGCAATGGTTTTGGAAATGAAATTTTTTTAAATTTTTTTACGTGTTCTCTCAAATTGTCTGTCCCTCTCTTTTTCTCCTCCTCCAGCCGTCAGCTCATGGTGGTGTAGGAGGAGTAGGAGGCAGCTTCCCTCCTGCTGATACCTGGAATCAACACAGACCTGAACACACTGCACTGTGGAATCCCGGCATGGAGGTACACACACACACACACACACACACACACACACACACACACACACACACACACACACACACACTTGTACATACATTATATTTTCCCGTTTTAATATTTTAGTGTCTATTATGGAATGACATGTTCTGCAATGGGCTTGAATTTAATGTTGAACTTTTACCTCGAACCCTAAAAGCCCCGTGTTGCATCACTGCCACTTCCAGTCACACAAAGAGGAAACAGTAGATTACAGTAAATGATGAAGCAAAGTTTTAGTCTTCCCCAGATCACTCTTAAATTTCACAAACCAGAATTTCATTTACTTTTCTTCTGAACTAAACATAACAGGTTATTTTATAGCAGTGAAGCTCTGGCACTTCAACCCTATGGTGAAGTTGTTTTTTCAGTGAGACCGCAGAGTTTCTGTGTTTCGGAAAATGGCTACTTGATCCCTGAAATAATTTTTATTAGTCTGAGTTTTTAAGAAACTGGATAAACCTGAACCTGTTTATCCACTTTCTGCTTTTATCGACTAGTTTACCTAATTATGTAGTATGACTATATTTTAAAGAAAGCACATATTAAAGCAGAAATGTTTTCTACAGGAGGGTGGCTGTGTCGGCCAGGTTCTGATGGAGGAGAGGCTGATGATGCAGCAACAACAGATGGAGGATGACCAGCGGTGGCTGGAGCAGGAGGAGAGCTTCATGGTAAAAATCATACACACATATAAATCATAGAAATATTCATTCTTACACAAGCAAGTGGTTTGTTTGTGGACTGCTGCCTTATTATGAGAAAACTGGAGCCTTACAGGGAACTTCTGGGGGTTTTCAAAGTGCGTCTCAGTCATGGGATTGTGACGAGTCTGAGAGATGTTGTGTTTGAGTTCTTGTTTTTAGAGGAGATTCAAGAAATCATGAAAAACTGCAAAAACTAATTATAGATTGATCTTTCATTCAAATGCATTTGTCTGTCAACATTGATCAAGTGTTGAGACATTGGATTAGCGGCAATGAGTAATTTGAGGCTGTCAGATGAAAAAAGTGTGGTTTTCTCTGCAGGGAGTAACTTGGAATTGAATATAATAGTGGGCAAATTGGATCACTTGCTGTTGTGTTATCTTTGAGTTTGCAGAAGTTTAACAGAATAGAGCTGGAACCATGAACAAAGTGGACACAATACTTTATAAAAAGTGAAAGTAAAACATCCTCTGTCATTAAAAGAAAATCACATTTGTTATCTATACAAACCTTTGGATGTTGTAACGTTGTCACAAAATGTTGTTACACAGTCTGGTTAATTAAAAGCATCACTTATTTAAATATAGAAATGACTCATTCCACTCAGTAAAGCAGCTCTGTGTGTCGTAGCTCCCGAATGAACTGAAGAATCTCTTTTTCAGATATTTGAACTGGCTGAGTGGTTGATTTTTCCCATCAGACACTAAAATATCCAGAATACGAAGCCAAATCATTCGTCCTTTGCAAAAACAAGTCTGTTTTTCTTCTCTCTTCACATCAGGTTGTTTTCCCTCTTGCTCTGATGGACTGTTTCTGTTTTGAGCCAGGAGTAGGGAGAGCACAGATAAAGAGGGAAAACACAGATGAGTGTTGTGAAGTTGGTTTGTGTGGGGCCAGTTGGGATGCCACGTTTGAAAGGCACGCTTATTGCTTGAAAAGACCTGACAGACTTAATCACCAAATCTTAATATGTGGTATTTGCTTTTAAGACTATTTATGTCAGTTAGGTGGTGAAATGCGCTGGTGCAATACTATGCTGCTGATCCTATTTCCCAGCTGAACTGGACACATGAGAGGAAACATCCCTCATTGGATTTCATAAAATATCCCATTACTTAGCATGACGTGATCTCTTTCCTCAATAAAATAGCTAATTTTCAACCACATCTAAGAGAGACTAACTTTCTTTCCACTGTCCTGGATGTACCAACCATTTAAAACCACATGTCCCTTCATACAAACAAGAAGGTCAGTGTGGTGAATTCAAAGTCTCTGCTTTAATCTGATAATATCATGGTTGTGGAAGCTGAAAATAGTCGTTTGCTGAAATAAACATCAGAAACAATCAGTTCTGACAATCAGCTGATCAAACCACAAAGACGAATTGTGAGTGGATTATTTTATAAGGCTGTTTTAGAAGTAACTGAGTGAAAAGCTACATGGATGTAGATTATTACCCATTAAATATCTAAATAGGATTTTACCTGGTACTAATACATGTCTCCAGTGTACATGCTAATAGCTCTGTCCAGCTCACATCCTCGTCATGTGGAATGCCTGAAGATGAAAGGCTGAAGATGAAAGCAGTGGAAAAAAACAGACTTGATTATGTCAGAATCCATCCTCAATTTTAAAGGATACTTGTGTTGCTTTTTCAGTTTTTCTTTCCTTGAGTGAATTTTAGAGACTTTTTGTAAAATGTCTGCGAAGTCGAAAAACGTAAAAAGGGATACTTTGACAATTCACTTTGCTTGTTGGAGAATTATGTGGCAGAAGTTATGAAGAAGCGAATACCTGCTGGTAAAATCTGGAAGTAAACTTTGTGATAAATGACAGGACGATCGACAGGAGAATGAAAAAAGTGCAAAGAGAGAGAAGGAAAATAAGTCCTGAAGAAAGAAAGAGATGAAAACTTGGGGAGTGGAGGACAGAGGGAGGGAGAAAGGAAGTGGGATTGGCATGAGCAGTGGAGAGGGAGGAACGAGTGAGGAGTCGGCCATCAGAGAGAGGGAGATGCAGCGAGATGGAAAGAGTGGGAGGGAGAAATGGAGGAGAAAGTGAGGCGGTTCATTGGATCTTTCCTTTCCAGGATTTTGGGTCTGTGGCTTTAGTGGAGCTTTTTCCTCCTCTGGAAAAACTCTCCCTCTCCGTCTTTTCTTCCCTCCATTCTTCCCTTACTCAATTCATCTCTCTTTCTCCGTTCATTTTCTTCCATCTCTGCAAACAGTCGTCTTCGCTCTCAGTTTTCTCTCTGCACTAGTTCCTCTCGTCTCCTTTTCTCTCTGATTTTTCACTCCATCTTTTAAGTTTTTCTTTGCTTCCATCTCTCTCCCTTGCTCTCATACTTGTTCGTTCCCCATCTCCGCCCTTCTTTCGATGGCCTCCACTTCCTCCTCCCATCGTCTTCAGGCTCTACTCTCCCAGGATGCATCTCTTCAAGGCGTGCTTCACCAAAACGGTACTGAAACTGAGACAGAAGAGGGAGGGGTGAACGGCAGTGGTAGTCACGTTTGACAGTTGTATAACGTTGTGTGTGAACAGTCTGCAGTGCGGAGGTTTTCTCTATGTGACTTCTGTTGTGTTTATCTGCTGCTCTTGATCATGAGGATGTCAAATTGTGTTGGTTATTGTGCAGAGTAGATGAAAAGAGGTGGAGTTTAAAAGCTGCAAAATCCTTTTCTGCTTAAATTGTGCATTTTTCTCTCGAAGTCTGGTTTTGGGCTTAAAAAGAAACGGTGCATTAGCTGCTTTGCAAAGGCTGTTTATCTGTGTAACCTTGAAAAAGTGGGATATCATTTCACTATAACGGAAACTGCAAGGAACCACATGCTTATGTCCATTTTGTGTCTCTGTCTCTTCCTTGCAGAAGACAGAGTCCAGAAACAGCAGAGGAAGCATCGACAGAGAGGACGGCACACTACAAGCACCGGTCAGTCACTGTTGTGTGTTTTGTGTTTGTCTTGATGGATGAACATTTTGTTTGTATTTATATTTAAAGAAAATTCACAATTGAATTTCCAGTCACGTGAGGAATTTGTGTAAATAAAGAAAAAGGTTAAGGGAAAGAAAAGTAGGAAGAAGTTAGGACTAAGGTAGCAGCGTGGCAGGCAGGCCTCTGCCTACACACCAATCACATGACCACTGTGGGCTCATGGGAAAGTTAGAACCATTATTCCATTATTAAAGACTATTGACAGTTTGAAATTATGCCATAAAAGTTATTTAGCATTAACTTGTTTTGTGTTCTGTGTCTGCACAGAGTGGAAGCCAACACATCTACCAGCCTGTTGGGAAACCAGGTGAGAGAATTATCACACTGACACTTACACTTTCAACAAAAGTTATAAAAGTAGTCTCAACAAAATATGGTAAAAGTATTCATTATACAGGTAATATTTTATATAATGTTTTGGGTAGTTTAACCTTGTGTTCATCAACCCATCACATTATATTACATTTTTGTGATCAGCAAGTAACAACTGCATCGTTGTAGAAAGTAAAATATTTCACCTTAAACCTTGGAATGCGGACAAACAAACAAACAAACAATAAAGTACTGATCAACATGTGTCCTACTCAGCACGCTAGCCTGCTCCAACCAATGACACGAGCTGACTCCTTTTTTCCAGAACACGTAGCTCCTCCTAAGAAGCCGCCCCGCCCTGGAGCTCCTGGTCACCTTGGCAACCTGGCCAGTCTCTGCCCTGTGGACAGCTACAACGAGGGCGTCAAGGTACAAACACACAAACACACACACACACAAGCAGTAAAGTGATGGATGCTAAGATTATTTATCCTCTTTTACCATGGACGTCATGAGCTGTGTTAATCTCCCACTCTGACATATTCTTTTTGATTTGATTTTGATTGTGTTAATGGCTTGTGTGCTGAGCCATGTTTTACCTCTTCTGTGTTTGGCTTTGCCCTAATGTTCTGTCCCCTCCTCTCTCCCCCCTTTACTTCTTCTCCCCCTCTGTCGTTAACATCCCTCCATCCTGTTTCCTTTAACACCCATCGTCCTGTCCTCATTCCATATCCTCCTTTTCTCTCTGCATCCATCACCCTCACCAACCCATCTCTCATGCACACTCCCACTTCACTTCACCCTCTTCTTTCTTCAAACCCCCCACCCCCAACCCTATAGCCATGGAGGGTAAGCTGATCTGTGTGTGTCCGTTATCATCGTAGAGTTAGTTTCCTCTTAGTTGTCGTCATTTTGCATAGAACATCCAAGTTTTTTTCTTCTTCACCAGAAACGTAGAAAAATATCTATCGGAAAAATCAGACGAAAAAAAGAAAACTTTGTTGTTGTCGTTGGTAGCAACAGTAACAATGAGCCAAAGAGCCACTGGTTATATTTTGGTGACGTCAACAATCTTTTTATGATCTGAATATTTCTGGTGAAGAAGGATAAAATGTCACTGTCTGTGGTTTAGCACAAATAAGTAGATGAACAGTAGATGTTGCAGGACAGGACAACAGGACATTACCATCGTTAGCAGGAAGTTAGCTCCTGTCATTAACACTTTGTACTAACAACCTACACACTCGTCTGTCACTGTAGGAAATGTGAGGTATCCAGTTTCTAGATAGAAATGCATGTAGATGGTAATAGTCTCAGGTCGGTATGACGTGTGTGTGTGTGAGTTTGAGGGAGATAGTGTGTGTGTGTGCGAGTGAATCCTCTAGTTTTCTTCTAGTTTTTGTGAAGTCACATACTGCCTCCTAGTGTTTTGTCTGTGTAATTACACTCCCCTCATTGACAGGCAGCTGAAAATGTAACTTTGTCACACAAACAAACAGACAAATAAAATGTCTCTCCTGTCCCGGTCCAGTTGCAGCCCCAGGAGATCAGTCCGCCTCCCACCGCCAACTTGGATCGTTCCAACGACAAAGTGTATGAGAATGTGACGGGATTGGTCAAAGCTGTGATTGAGATGTCCAACAGGATTCAGCCTGCAGCACCAGAGGAGTACGTGCCCATGGTGAAGGTACGATTCCACACTGAGTCTATGGAAGAAGCTACAACTCAGTGTCCCATGAACTTTATCCTGCATTGGTTTACTTATTACTTTTTTAAAGTAATGAGTCTTTATTAAATTGTGTTATTGTGTATGTTAACTCAAGATACAAAATGTGTGTGTGTGGCAGGAGGTGGGTCTGGCTCTGAGGACCCTGCTAGCGACAGTAGATGAGACGATTCCTGTGCTGCCAGCCAGCACACACAGAGAGGTAAACACACACTCTCCTTACAAAGCAACACACAAAGTTTTACTCTGCTTGACTTCGACTGCACGCAGCACGAGTAACGCATCACAACGGAACCATGACACATGACGTCATCTCAATAAAATAGAATAAGCAGCGTTTCTGTCAAAGCCTCCAACACAAACGACACAACTTTATGAATGTGAAGCATTAAATCGGTGGATTCTTCTTTATCGTGATTTCTATGATTCGTTGACGTGATTCATCAGCGGCTGTTTCTGTCGTCACAGATTGAAATGGCTCAGAAGTTGTTGAATTCCGATCTGGCAGAGTTGATAGCGAAGATGAAGCTGGCTCAACAGTATGTGATGACGAGGTGAGAACACGACCACATACGCTGCTGGACGCTCTAATAATAAACCATGTTGATGTTTCACACTCGCCTTGTGTTTTCCCGCACAGTTTGCAGAAGGACTACAAGAAACAGATGCTAATGGCAGCTCATGCCCTCGCAGTGGACGCCAAGAACCTTCTGGACGTCATCGACCAATCACGACTCAAGATGATCACCCAGACTCGCCCACACTAGCCCCCCGGGGATCCAATCAAGCCTGGTTGCTGATGATGATGTTGCTGTGGCGACGGAAGAGAACTTTTAGATGGATATCAGTGATGGACGGATGAAAAAATATCGACTGACTGAAACAATCATCTCCCTCTTACCTTCATCACGTCGTTTCCCCTCTGGCAACACTCTATTGGTCGATATTGTGTTGTTTTGTACTTTTTGTCGTATTATTTTTATTTTTTTGCTTTTGTATCCAGATAAACGCTCGTCTCTCTCATCACGTATCCTGAAAACATCAGTACAACTTTTTTTAAACCGTTGAGTCAAGCAGAGGCTCCTTTTGCAGGACCGTACGGATGTTTGGGTAAATGGACGCACACCGTAAACCCGCCGCGTAAACACAACACTAACCCTCTCCGCACCGGCAGGACGTAATAACTGGAACTGAAGAGCCAGAACGACGAGGATAATGAAGACGATTTCATAATGTTGTTGTTTAAACATTCTTTTATATCACTATTGATTATTACTTCTCTTCTCAGCCTGGACTCTCACAGTAAGTCGACAGCTACTCCAGCCTTCTCTAAACGTGTACGTGCACAAATGGATTTACACTACAGCTGCTCGTTGATGTCATGATTTCATCTCTTTCTTCTTTCTTTTTTTCAATCTTCCTCCCTAAATATTTCTATCTCAGGCATCGAGGCATAAAACATGAAATATGAAAGGTGAATTTTTGAAGAACAAACTAAATGTCTTTTTAATGGTTAAAGAACATTTGAAAAAAACTGCCACAGGCCACTTTTTAAGTTAACTACATAGTAAATATACAAAGAAGCTATATTTTTAACACATTTCTGAGGTGCGAGTGAAAAAGGGAGATGGGTGAACGGGGGGGGAGTGGAGATGGAGAGGTGGAGGAGGGGTTGTCTTTTATATACCATGGAGGTGCTAATTACATTGTATCAGTCGCCCTGTGCCAAATGAACTGATATTGACTTTAAAAAAGGACATTTCACTTAAAATACTCAAGTCTTTGTGGTGACGTTGTTGCTTTCAGTGTATTTGAGCCGTAGACTGAAAATAAAGATGGACAACATGACAGCTTTCCAAAAGTGAAGCCAAAACGTCTCGATCGCCACCTGCTGGCTGGCTGTAGTATAGTTTGAAAATCCTGCATCCTCCATGTTAGTATATGGGACATGGACCAAAGTAAAAAGTCAAAGTCGATTGTTCAAGCTAGTGTATCTTCAGAATTTCACTACCGTGACTGCTTCGAGACTCCAAACGAGCAAGATGGCAGCGTTCGTGTTTGGGACATTTTGGCTTCACTTCTGAACAGCGGGAGGAAGTGGAGACTCTACTTTATTTTGTATAAATAGAATAAAATATCTGAGTGTCATAGAATAAAATCTCTCTTTTAAAAATGTCTCAGTGTAGGAAATATAGCATTTACATTAAGCAGAATACACACAGAAAGATGGAGACATTCCTAGATCAGCAGGTGCACAGCACTGTTCCCAAATCCCAGAGATAAAATTAGCTTTCATTAAAATATAGATAAAAAAAATCAAGCTACACATTTGTAGTGCGAGTGTGCAATCAGCCCGAGGACAGTGTGATGTTCAAATCCAACAGCAGAAATATCACAGTAGTTTTAAGGATGGGGTGATTATCCCAGAATAAGGTACTGGGTCTGTTGGAGTCCATCTTTACAAACAGTCTGATTCGAGCCAGGTGTGTCCGTCATGTTTTTGGTTCCTTTTGTCTTCACTTTCATTTTCACTCAACAATATGCAACACGACATTTCAGTTTCACTACGTCAAATTTATTGTCGTTTAGTTCAGGGTCTTTAAAAACTTATTTTAGGGGTGAATTACAGTTGCAGATTCATGTATGATTGGCTAAAAGTTTATTGAACTTAATTTGTGAGAAGTTCGTATCTGCCAGAATCAGGTTCCAGCAATTCAAGTGTAATTACACATTAAAAACCAGCATTTATCTCCAATACTCAGCGAGGAAACTTAAAATATGAAGAATTCTAAACAGAGTTTGGTGGATCTGTTACACCAGCAGCTCATCTGGTTCAGGAAGCCGGGGATCATGGGTAATATCCATCTTTCAGTTGTGTTTAGGTTTAATGGGACTTCATCGTCAGAGAGTTACAGGCTTTGTTTTTGTCTCTACGTGAAAACAACTAATTAAGTAATCACCATGTGTGGCTGCAGAGGGCGCTGTTGCTCTGCAAAAGTCACGTGTCGCTTAAAACTTTGGGCTGGAGACTGAAATGAGATTTTTGAATTTAAAAATGTGTCCAACAGGATTTGCTCTTATTTCTCTCCTCCAAGTCTTCCTCTATCTTTCTACCTCCTCTATCGGAGTTATTTATACCTTTTTTTTTATTCCTTCTCCTCTTCTAGTCTACCACCCTTCGTTCCTCCTCTTCCTCTGTCCCCTGCGCTCTGTCCTCCTCTCCTCCCTCTCAGATTCTCTCTCTCCATTCCACTGTTCCCTCTCCCCTGAGGTGAGCGGTATTCTCAGGAAGGAGCCACATGTACAGTTGCTAAACCAAGCAAATAAAAACACTGTTATCATGAAGAACGTCTGTCAGCTGTCGTCTTTTATTTTATTTTTCACTGTCTCTTTATTGCTTCTGAACAATGTGTGGAAACATAATATAATTATTAGTTGCTATATACGTATCTGCTGACTGACTAAAAACAAGACCTTTATAAGTTTGAATTCAGACTATTAAAAAGCCAAATGATTTTAAAATACATGTCAGCACAGTTATGTCAGAATGACTTCAGAAGGTAAAGATTAAGAATTTGATTTTACATTTATTAGAGTAAGTATCAATTTGAAATATAATAACCTATAATGATAGTGTTTTTAGAAACTTCGCTTTTTGAAAGTTTTTTCAGACCCTTTGTTTCAGAAGCCAAAAACTGTGGTCATGTACGTCCAGTGTGCTTTCATTAGAACTTGATTGGAGTCTCAGCTGTTCTCCATCAATCAAGCCTGAGTAAATAGACTGAAGCTCCTTGGGATCAAAGGAACAAGACAGCCCAGTTTACCAAACATGAGGGAAATGAAGCCCGGGTCTCATGAGATGATAACTTGTCTCCGCGCAGTGAAGCAGCCTCCAGCTATTAGATGGGGCGATGACCCACACATCCAACATGACACTTGAGCAGCTTTGAGAACAGGTATCTCTCTCTGACTGTCTCTGAGCGGCTCAACCAAAAGCCAGACTCTAACCCCAGTGAACATCTGTGAGCAGCTGGATCCTTCTCACCTCAGCTGACGGAGCTCCAGAGGATCTGTTTGGAAGAATGAGACAAACTGGTCAAATCCAGGTGTGAGAGGTGTTAAAACTGACAGAGGCAGAATTAAAGGTTGTTGAGAACTGCAGAAACACAAAGGATCACTTTTCTCCATCTTTAATCAAATTAAAAATTAAATAAAAGCTAAATGTGTTTCCGCCCGGTTTCGAACCGGGGACCTTTCGCGTGTGAGGCGAACGTGATAACCACTACACTACGGAAACTGATGATAGACGTGCGGTCGTCAGTACTATTATATCTTATGAAAGCGCTGTGAAAGTGTGAAAATGCGTTTCTTCCTTTGCGGTGTTTTAAAACAGATCATAATGAAGATTGAACATTTACAGTTTAACTTCCTCCTTTAAAAAAATGCTGCCGTGACCCGGATTCGAACCGGGGTTGCTGCGGCCACAACGCAGAGTACTAACCACTATACGATCACGGCTGGCCAATGGCGGGGATGCGGCTCGTGTGATGTCACAGGACTTTTGTATACAAATCCCTGTTTATGAAATGGTTTGTTAATTATATGAAAACTATTGTAAATGTAAAATGTGACACTAATAATTCACAACAGCTGAATATTTAATTTAAACATAAACTGTAGAGATGGTTTTATATACAGTCTATGGTTTGAACCAACGTCTCGGTGACGTGCGTCTCGCGAGACTCCCGCAAATCCCGTCCAAGCGAACCCAACCCGGAAGCGAATGGCGGAACTCTTATCAGATCCACCTCACGCTTACCGATCGTTGTGTTTCGCCCGCAGCTGCTGTTGTTTGGCCTGGACGCAGACTGGCGGGCCCGGGGCCGGATGTGAAAGCGCGGCACGATGTTGAAGCAACGATGTCGTCGCGTTTAACGACCTGGAAGAAGCGGATGGAAACGAGCCGAGCGAGCGACTGACCGAGTGACTGGTGGATTGAACACCGGTTTGTTTCCCATCTCTTCACAATATGAGCAGCGATAATGTTACAGTCCGATTAAACACCTGAAAACAAAGGCTTTGGTCTACAACATCTGAAAAGCGAACAAGTGTGTGACTTTAAATCATCCCAAGGCTGTTTTAAATAGTTTTAAACCTCCCTACAATTTGTAAAATGGTGGTAAGTCACCACCAAGACTTACTGCTGCAGTAATACTGCAAATTTGCCCATTGTGGGACTATTAAAGGATTATTTTATCTTATCTTATAACAGCTGCAGGAAATCATGTCAATGTAATGTTTCTGTCAGCGTCAGGGCCTCTGCTCCCATGACGACACGCTGGTATCTCGTCTGTCATCGTTTCTTTTTAAAAGTCAGTGTCATATAAACAATGACAAAACCAGTGGAACCAGTTCTGCCCTCTGCTTATTGTCAACCTTCACCATGGAAAGGAAAGAGAGAGTGAAAATATGTTTTGCCCGGATGCAAATACATGATAATAACTTTATTTGTTGATGCACAGCAGAAACAAAATGGTTAAAATACAGATGGAACTGCATAAATGATAATGGAGATAAAGGAACAAAAAAAACTGGCAACCCACATGAATTCCCGAATATGTTTTTACGATAAAATTATGTTTGAAGAAGAAGAAGACAGAGTCTCAGACATACTCGGGGTGCTACATACAAACCAGACCATCCATTACCATTTCTCTGGGAGCAGCTATGTCCCAAAATCTGGGAGGAAAGCCTACCTGGAAGAGCGGAGGTGTCACAGCAGCAAACAAGTCTCCTTAAGATATGAAATGAGATGCTTAAAAATCTAATTGGTGTCATATTTATGTCTCTACGGATATCTTAACACCAACACTGGCTTTCTGTTGACTCTTTAGGCCCAAGCCAGGAAAATCGAGCTATGTCATTAAGTACATTTTTTAAAAATCCCTTTTAAACCTCATACTTCACTCTAATCCTCCATCTCTGACTCCTCCTCCACAGACGTATGGCCTCTCTCCTCAGGTAGCATCTCAGCGCGGGGCATCATGTTTTTGAAAACGTCCTTCACCACCCTGATTGTGGGCGTGTTTGTGGTGTACGTGCTCCACACCTGCTGGGTGATGTACGGGATCGTGTACACCAAACCCTGCGACAGCCCCAGTGGCGAAAACTGCATCACACCCTTCCTGGCAGAGAACCCGAAACTACAGGTCAGTGAAGCAGACGGATGGTCCCAGCGATCGATCGGCTTCGATTCCACTTTGTCTTCTATTCAGCTGATTGTTCGGCTGGTTTGGTTTAATTGGCAGTGTAGGAATAATGTCCGTTAAATGAAAAACAAATGAAATATGTTGAGATAATAATGTAAAAACACCTGTAATATCTCTGTCTGTCTGTTTATTAGTTAAGTATCTACACTGCACTGCGGCCCAATGCAGAGGGAGGACACACCCTGATCCACAGGGAAGAGAACTTTGATGTCAACAGCAAGTTTGAAAGGTTGGTGGGAAGATTCCTGGGGTCAGATCTGATTGGTTAATATAAAAGTTTCTATTATATAGTTCTTTTCATGCTTAATCACAAAGTGCTGTTCCAAATATGTAGAAATTTGAATCAGAAACCCATGAAATGTCCTCTTTTAAAGAAATACTAACTTTTGGAACATGACACTGAGCCCATGCATCGTCTTTCCTCTCTTTCTTTCCCTAAGGATAGTAAATGTCTCCCTCCCTAAGAAGACTCGTAACAATGGAACGTTATTTGCACTAATATTCGTCCATCAGGCTGGCATCACTCCTTGGCAGGACCCTCGGCAGGTCCACCTTGTGGCTCAGCTCACCACGTACATGATCCCCAAACCGCCTGAGATCTCTTTGATATCCGGGGAGGATCAACCACTGGTATGCATGATCAGGTTTTCTCACTGAACCCTTCACTATGTCAGTCCGAGAGATGCTGCACACGTGTGAATCCTGTCTTCTGATCCTTTCTTTAAGAAAACTTTCTTCTTCACGTTACAGGGTCTGAATGAAGAAGGCCAGATGAACAAACTAGGTGAGGGTAACCGTGCAGAGGGGGGCAGAGCAGGAAGTGGAGCCTCTTCCACGTCGGATCACCCGGTTTCCCACTGGCGTACGCTCCTGACACTTAACATTGTCGGCGACCACTTCATGTTCGACAGAGAGAACCTGCCGAGTGATGTCCACAGATACCTCAGAGCGTAAGACAATGAACACGTTTTGGTCGCGTTTTGGATACCCGACCAATGGAGACCACAAAAGTCAGTTTTCTTTGTCTATGTTTCAGATTCCAAGATGGTAAAAAGATGGTGTATCTACCTCTGCTGTTTGTCGATGAGCTCAGCAACCGGGTCAAGGACCTCGTGGTGAGTTTTCCCTTTTAAATAAATATTATGTAACACACAGCTGACAACTGACTCCCTGGTGGTTAAATTCACATTTCACTGAGTCATTCTTTTGAATAGAGAAATTATTCAGACCTATATTGGTTTGTTTTCATCAAACCTCAGGATAATATCAATAAAAAGTCCCTGATGAGCTGACAAGTGTGTGTATTCATTTGTTTGTGTGTGCAGGAGATCAACAGCACCTCCAATGAACTTCCTCTGACCATCTCTTACGACTCCATCTCTCTGGGGAGGCTGCGCTTCTGGATCCACATGCAGGACGCTGTTTTCTCTCTGCAGCAGTTCGGTATGTTTCTCCCCCCCCCCTCTCTCTGTCTCTCTATCTCTCTCTCACTCTCTGTTCGGTCCCTGTGTGATTATTTCTGTCTTAACACCTCATATTTTTCCAGGTTTCACAGAGAAAGATGCTGATGAGATAAAAGGGATCTTTGTGGACACCAACCTCTACTTCCTGGCTCTGACCTTCTTTGTAGCTGCGTTCCATGTGAGTCCGACTTCAGATCGCTCTCCCACATTAGAGCCACATTCCACTGGACTAAATAAAATGGAAGAGAGCTCGGAGACAATTGGCCTAATGCAAAAGTCTAAGCATTGTATGATTTTCCAACTCACAAACTGCAGCCATTCTCTCCAGATATAAAATCAGTATAACAGACCAAACATTAAAGGTTTAAACAATCCTAAATTCTAATGCTGCCCCATCATCAGTTATTGATTCTGATTTATATGCAGTTGATACTTGCGTTCGTAAGAGGAAATCTTTTACCCTTTTTTCACATATGACCTTGAACTTTTGCTTTTTTAGCTTCTCTTTGACTTCCTGGCGTTCAAGAACGACATCAGCTTCTGGAAGGAGAAGAAAAGCATGGTGGGAATGTCGAGCAAAGCAGGTGGGTCACTTTGTTCTCTCTGCCAATATTTATATATGTATGTTTTTTTGCATGATTGCTGACCGCTGTCTGCAAAAATGAGCCATCTGCCAAATGTCAGTTTAGCTTAGGAAATAATTAAAGAGGTGGCAATACTTTTATCTTTGCTTTATTAAGTGTTATCCATCGACCAGGTGATTCGTCAGCAGTGTTTCACTAACAAAGTGTGAAATGTTTATTTCTTTCAGTGCTCTGGAGATGTTTCAGCACCATCGTGATTTTCCTCTATTTGTTGGACCAGCAGACGAGCCTGCTTGTCCTCATACCCGCTGGAGTCGGCTCTATCATTGAAGCAAGTACACACACACACACACACACACTTTCACAACTGCACAGAGATTCAGATGTATTCAAAACAAAAGGGAAATGTAAATATGTTATTATAATCATTTTCTTTTCTCAGCCTTAACACCTTCATTGTTTAGACATTATTTTGACTTTGGGGTTAACAAAGTTGGGGGAAAATTTTGCGACTGCTGGTTTAATTATGACCAAGTCTAATTAAATATTCTGTGGGTTGAGTGTCGTCTTTGTTTAAATTCTTTGTTTCGTATATGACACCTATATGAATGTTTAATATTTCCTGAATAACAGTTGAGATGTCTTTCACCTTGATTGAAAGAAACATAGTAGTCGTAATAAAGGCGATATTAAGTGGAATTTAAAAATGGTTAATTATATGAATCTCTTTAATCGATGTAAGATCTTTTTTTATTTTGGATATTTTATTTTTTGCAGGTATGGAAAGTGAAGAAGGCTTTTAAGATTCAAGTTTTCTGGAAAGGAGGCAAACCAACATTCCTGGTAGGTTTATGTGTTTAGTGTGTTAGTGAGTGTTAGTCTTTTATTCTGTCTGTGTGTCTGTCTGTGTGGCTGTCTGTGTGTGTCTGTGTGTTAGAGAGACACACATACATGGACTGGGACCTAATAGCGAAATAGTTATGAATTGAAGTTTAAAATGCTGCAACGAACAAATAAAGCGTGCAACTGTCTTTTTCTTCCGATCTAATGACGTCACCATTGTGCAGATTGTTTGAAAATGTGTTCAGAGGATTTTATTTTGTGTCTTTTCTGTTTTAACAGTTTGGCAAATTAGATGAATCCGAGAGGAGAACAGAGGAATATGATACCCTGGTAAGACAAACATACACAGATAACCATGACTTTAATTATTTAATACAGGTTTAATAACCTAATCGTCACATGCTTTGTGTTTCTCTGTAGGCCATGAAGTATCTGTCCTACCTCCTGTACCCACTGTGTATTGGAGGGGCTGTGTATGCTCTAGTATACCAACGATACAAGAGGTGTGTGTGTGTGTGTGTGTATGAATAACAAGCACAGTATTTACTACACAACTAGTAAGTGTGTAGTAATTATGCCATTGTCTGTCTCTCTCTCCCGGTCATAGTTGGTACTCGTGGTTGATCAACAGTCTAGTGAATGGTAAGCCCACACACCCTTTTACCTGATCAATTCATAACTATCAATCAATGCTCTTCATTATTTGATTCTAAAGAAAAGGCTAATCAAAGTGTTTTGTAACCTCTTCAGGTGTATATGCCTTTGGCTTCCTCTTCATGCTTCCTCAACTGTTTGTCAACTATAAGGTCAGTTTATCACAGATACTGGATTTTATAATATTTCAGAAAGAGAAGATCTTTTGTGGGAGAGAACTGCATCGAATTTTAATTGCGGTTATGAAGGAGACACCTTGTGAGTATCAGGCAAGACAAAAACGAGGCAAAACTCTGTATTATGAGAAGTGTACATTTTTTTGCTTTAATATGAAACTGTGACAGAACAAATCAGAACATGTCGAGCCGCAACAGTCTTGATAATTAATGGGAAATTGATCATTCATGCTGTTTTAAAAAAGAGATAATAGATTGAGTCACAAAACAACATTTTCCAGATGTTCGCTTTCATTTCTTAGAAACAAACATTAAACTAACTTGTTTTTCTCTGTTTTATTGTACAGCTGAAATCTGTGGCCCACCTGCCGTGGAAAGCCTTTATGTACAAGGTGAGAACAAAAACCTCGACAGTTAGTGAAATGACGGATGAACATGGTTTCAACACACATTACTTATTAACTTAATGAGCACGTATAAGTACAACAGTGTTTATGAAGTGGGCTTCATTTACATTTTCTTTTCATATGTTAATGATGGGATTTGGGACAGAATTCTTTTTTATCCTTATCCTGTTTAACAAAGGAGGATTTGTTTGCTGTTGAGTAAAATAAATTTGTATTGATATTTATCAATTGATCTTCAACAGGCTTTCAACACCTTCATCGACGATGTGTTCGCCTTCATCATCACCATGCCAACGTCTCACAGACTGGCATGTTTCCGAGACGATGTTGTGTTTCTCATTTACCTCTATCAGAGATGGTACGTGCGCACACACACACACACACACACACACACACACAGACTCTAACCTGTACTTATATCTTTCTTAGGACCCTCAGTAACATATTCCATTTCTCTTCCACCCTGTCAACTAGATACCAAACCCCAGCCCTTACCTTAACTCTGAATCTCTAAATCTCTGCCCCTGTCTCTCTCCTCAGGCTCTACCCAGTCGACAAGACAAGAGTCAATGAATACGGGATTTCTTATGATGAGAAACCCAAAGAAAAAAAGCCTCACAAGGACTAAAGAGGAAACACAGATAATTGTTTTCCATGAACTGGAACCTGCAGGTTTTATCTTCTGTCCACTGCTCTCTCCCGATCTCATCTGGTGTCAACTGAGCTGGTTCAATGGTCCAGGTGCAAGTGGGGAAACATGTGTTTTGTGTCATCAGTTAGTTGTAAATGGACCAAGTGCATCAAAACGCTTGTTGGTTCTGATTCTTTTTTTCTCCACGCCGTCCCATAGTGTGAAGGGTTCCAAGGAAAGTTCAACATCTGCTTATCTGGCTTTTGCAGTCTGGAGAGTTGTTTTGTTTTGCAGTGTGTGACAGGTCAGTAACATCGATAAGTTCAATCTATAACTCTTTTTGAACTGATGTAACAAAAGGGAACATTTTATATGCGACGCTGCAAGAGTAAAACAAGGTGCCACTCTTATTTAAGATGAAACTGCCCCTTGAGAACCACTGTAAATATGATATGGAATCAAACTTAAAACAGCCTGAGCCTGGTCGTAACTGCTTCGAGGAACAAACAAATAGATACATCCAGGAGCTTTAACACAAGAGCTGCTGAGTTCATCAAAGAAGCGTCATTTATTCAGACTCCTGCAAGGCTGTGACTGCAGAGAGCGAAAAATACTGCATTTCAATGTTCTATCAATTAAATTTGGTTTAAACCACTTTGAACTGTGGACTAAAATGAGAAAAAACTGAGAAAAGGCGTTTTCACATTATTATTAATATTCCATATGTATCAAGTCTGATACATTAGAGCTATCAGAAAAATCAATTCCCCAGTCATAATTACAGCTTAAGTGTTGAAGTGAATTCAATTTACATGTCAGAACCTGGTAATGAATGTGACTGATATAACATGAAATCAGGAAAATGAGGACGACACTGAAACATAAATGGATTTTTTGTGAAAAATACCCGATGTGCTTTTCTAGAAATTGTCTGAAATTGTCCTAAAGGGCTGTCAACAATTTATTTTCCTCTTAGAAAACATAGATATGTAGAAATTTCCAATGTTTTATCCAGAATTACCACATGAACAAAGCAAACACATGTTAGCTGATCAATTCCAGAATGACTTTGTGTCACCTACATTTTAAAGTGATAATATACAGAATATGTTTTAAAATGACTGAGGCCGAAATAAAGGGAAAGACACCTAACATGTTAAACAATAAATGCATCACTTAAATAATGTACTTTTAATCTATGCACGTAAAAGATGGCTGCAGTAGAAGCAGATAAGAAGATTCAGATTTGTTGCCATGGCGATAAGGATGGATTCCTGTAATGTTTTGGAATCTTAACTTACGTTGGAAGCAGATTAGAGGATGCTGATTTGTTGCCATGGAGACGGGGAGAAATTGCCTCAACATTCCAGAATCTGCTGAGTTGAACGTGTCTGTGTCTCTTGCTCTGTCCACATGTTAAATGGCGCTGGCTTCCTCTGCACTGTAACACAGGAGGACACCTCTGAGAGCCACACTGTCCTTTACGTCCATTCTAGTTTTGTAGTTGCACCTGCTCAAGTATTTTTTACGTGTCAGGGCCAAGAAAATCTGATAGTGCCAAATGTGAAATGGATTCTTTGAACTGCTTTGTATGGTCACCATAAACAGACACTCACATTATGGTGGGGAACGGGTAAATGTTCGAGACTTGTGGAAAGTATTACTACATCTGGATTTACACAGTCACATTTTAATACTTTCTTCCATAGTTCAATTATCAGAATATATTTTGTCTGTGCTCAGAGATTCAGTGCAGATTTTTCTTTTCCAGTGTGAGTGCATCCAGGAGAGATGCACCACACATTTGCCTTGAAATGATTTTGCTTATTGTGATGTTTGTGTTTTTGATTGAGATGTAATAAAATAACTGACTGAACATTACTGGTTGTGGATTTAATACCGCTGGACATTGTTGGCTTTGTTCATATTCTCTATAGTTTAGATTTGAGTGCAGGGTTGTCGGGCACAGTTACAACACTGCATCTACACCCAAGGTCTATTTTGAAGAAGATATAAGAACATGTTGTATAAATAGATTTGAATTGAATTGAGGTAATTCAATTTAAACAGAAACATTTTAAACAAAATCTATAATGAATAAATAAATGCATAGAAAAGAGCAAGCATTTAAGGTACTTTAAATATTTGTTTATTATTATCTGTTTGAGTTTGTAACCCGTTGTGAACTTGCATTTGTGGATGTGGAACTTGGCAAGAAACAATATCAGATTAATGATTTTAATAAAGAAAACTACAATATATATTTTATACTGATTCTATAGTAAAAAACAAAGTCAGAGAAAAAGTTATGAACTGATAAACGTCTATGGAGCACGTCTGTCGTCACTGTGTGCGTGCTGACGTCAGAGCCACGCAGCCCTGACGCAGGGTATATAAGCGCAGCTCCCGCCCTCTGCTCCTCCCTTTCCGCTGCTGGTAGTCAACGTGCCTGAAGGTGCTCGGTTCTTCATCTGAAGCTAAGGCCCACAATCCGGCGACTAGCACCGTTAAATTTAGGCATCCGACCCCGCAGACACCAAACCGAACATCTAAAATGGCCTCCGTGTCCGAGCTCGCCTGCATTTACTCCGCGCTCATCCTCCACGACGATGAAGTCACCGTCACCGTAAGTGTCCCGGTTCCTCCCGCTTCGCCCCGGCTGCATGTCTGTGTTTCACCCCGGTAGAGGCTCCGCGCTGGTGGTGAACGCCTCTGAAATCTTAAGTGAGACCGTAACAGCTCTGAGGAGACACCGGGTCTTTGTTAAATCTGTTAAAATGACTTATTAATGTGCACCGGTGTCTGTAAACAGTCATGTACCTGTCAAAATGGCGGCATGCTAGATGCTAACGTCAGAACCGGTTTGTGTGTCAGGAGCTCGTGTCTGTTTCATTTAAAATCTTAAATCTTTAACTCGCTGTTGTTTCTCACCACCTGTCAAAGAACTAAACTAATAGTTGGAAGTTGTTTATATTCCATTCATTCATGACAGGTGCTAGGAAATGCTAATGCTAAGCTTCACACCAGGACACTAAACTTCTAACATCAGGAGTGTGACTGCTGAGTTCAGGGTTTGACCGCTGTTACAGAATATTATTAATTCAGGTTAAATAAGTTTCGTCCATCTTGTTGCTTCAGTGACTTGTGGTGTTGATACACGTGGAGGCTGCTCCACTTCCTACAGAGCTGCCGCTGCATATATTACACATGCGCACTAAACCCACGTGTGTGATCATATCTGAGGCAGCATCATATACATATTCTCTTATTTTCTCACTTTCACTCTGTCAGACAACTGTGAAATGTTATTGTCCTAAAGAATGTTTATAGACTGTTAACCCAAAATATGTATTTTACAATCATAACAGAGGAAATGCAGTCAACCTACTCAAATTAAGTTAGAAGCATGACTTTTGATTATTTTATTCTGGTGGTAGTTTCTGCCAATAGTTTTTAATTGATGACAGAAGACCAATCAGTAATCTAGCTTGTAATATTTTTGTATGCTCATTATTTATATAAGGAGTATTAATTGTATATGTATGATTGTTTTTTGTAACCACTTGTCTTGTGTCTGCAGGAGGACAAGCTCAATGCTCTGATCAAGGCTGCAGGAGTCACTGTGGAGCCTTTCTGGCCAAGTCTCTTTGCCAAGGTGAGGGATGGACACACGTGACGAGTCGTATGTGAAGTGCTGCTGTATCATGACATGAAGACGTTGATTATTACATTTGCGGATTTAAACCTGTGGGGTTTTCAGAGTCGCCTGAGCTGAGATAAATTCTTCCACAGTAGAATATAGACAACTGTCAGCAGGACAGAAGTGATGTGTTAACATCCCAGAGTCGGTTTACTGCTTAATGGATTATTGCAAGAGGGAATGTTAAATGTGAGTACCTAAAGGTGTAATAGGTCACTGACACTGTAGGTGAAGTTGATCGTATAAGTAGGACAAAATACGACCCTCTGCTCCAACTGAATTTCCTCTAATGGGCGACATTTGCAATCTGTTATGGGAGTTGTCACTTTAGGTTAAGATTGAGAGGAGTGAGCATGAGGTGCAGTTTAACTTCCACAGCTTGGGACATAAAAAATGAAACACATGGAAGTATTATGTATGAAATGATAGAAAATATACTGCAGTGTCTCTAATCAACACTGTCAGGCTCCATCTGCATCACTCACAAGATGTAACATGACACTGACCTGTGACTGTTTCAATGTCTCAGGCTCTGTCCAGCATTGACATCGGCAGCCTGATCTGCAACGTTGGAGCCGGAGGAGGTAGTGCCCCAGCTGGAGCCCCAGCTGCTGGAGCTGGAGCTGCTGCTGCCACTGCTGGAGACGCCCCAGGTAACGAGACCCTGGGATCATTTAGCTTTGAGGATCACCCATCTCACATTTTTTGTCAGATTGACCGCAAAGGCTAGCATGTGTAATCTAAATATTTAATGTTATTAAACATGAACCATCTTTTTCGCCCCTGCAGCTAAGGAGGAGGAGAAGAAAGAGGAGAAGAAGGACGAGTCCGAGGAGTCTGATGACGACATGGGCTTCGGTCTCTTTGACTAAACAGTTTTTGTAATGAAACAATAAAAGTACAAAAACTGAGAAATAACTTGTCTGACTCTTAATGTTCTATGAATGTCTGGTAAAGACAAAAGTCCCTGAAATGTTTTTTTGTGGTTGTGGGGCATTGACTGATGAGAATAGAGACAATGGGGAAAACACTGGAATGTACAAGCTCCATTGAGGGTTAAGTCCAACAGAGCTTGTACTTCTACCAAGACTCAACAGTCCACTAATTAAACCATATTAAAATTCACCTTTGTTATTTGGAGCTGCACCAAATTGCACAAACTCATACATTTTAGTATCCTAAACATATTTTTTAAATCCATGAATTATCAAAAGGACATGATGTAGGTGTGGTTAAAGGGTTAAGTTCACTTTACAGACAAGAGTTGAGGTCAATTTATTGCCACTACTTTATTTCAGCATGACAGAAAACACTAAATGTGACTCATTACATTCAACTCATGTAATGAAGTTACATGGATGTGTAATGTTGTAGTCCACCAAGGTGATTTAAACATCCCACCCCTGCTTTGTTGTAATGAGTAAATATTTCTTCCTGTAGTTTTAATTACTTGGTTGCTTTTTTGTATTTATAATTTTCATTAGCATTGGTATACAGTAGTTAGTTTCCTATGTTCGATTCTTTCCCCAGGTGCCTCAGTGGCTGTTTGATTGGGAGTTAAGAGACTTTGACTTTTCTCATTTTTAAGGACTCTCAGCCCAGTCAAACTGATAGAAACAGATCCAGGGCCTGTTTATTATGGGCTTTTTTTTTTATACAGAAATTTCCCTCATAAAAATATCAAATCTTTTCCTGAATTTATATCCATTTAAATTGCTCTTAATTATACATTTCACTTGCAGGGTAATTTGCACAGGTTGTGTGTAAAACAGAGAAAGAAGTGGGATGCCTATGAGGGGGGGATAAAATTATTTAATGTCTAACACCAATTTTTCCTCACATAACCTCAGGGCATCAAATCTATGATATTATAAAAAAGTGGTTTCTTTCCTCTGCTTGTGAAGAAGCCGTTCACCTGTATTTTCCAGAAGATACAAGAGTCACGGGGACATTTCACCGGCTACTTTTTGCCCCTAAATGACGTCCAGCCCACTTTAATCATGACTCATTGCTGAGCTGGAGGTCAGCGGGCCCTGTGCGAGCTCAGGCCCCTGACCTCCGTCTTGATGGAGTCCTTGCGGCTCCCTGTGTTTTCTTATCTTGGATGTATCACTGCCTCGCTCCTTGACCCGCCACAGTCGGGCACACGGACAGAGCGAAGTGTCCGCCTGCTCCGACGCGGCCCTGCAATTTGTCCGAGCAGTTTGTTTGCAACCCCCGGTGACTCTGCCATCAGGACAGCGCACGTGGAACCTACAGCTGGGAATTGAGCAACCATCATTCTGGAAGTGCTCTGTGGGCAAATTTCCCAGCTGAACGTCCCTCCATAAATCTGCCGCATTGGTATTATTACCACTTCCTGTGCCAGCCGTGACCCCGCCTGTCGCTGCGATGTCACTGGAGCTGACACCACTTTCTCTGCACAATTGACTTCGTGCATAGATTTGACAACGGGCCTCATCAGCAGTAACATGAAGGACGGTGTCATGTGTTGAATGGCAGCTGGAAACAGGCCAGAGGGCTCGAGCTGAATCTGATGGAACCTCTGTTTGTTTCTTTTTTCGCTGTGCTTTAAAATGAAAAATATCTTTTAATATAAAAAGCTCATCATTTTAACAGTGGGAGTTATCTACTTCATTCACATTGACAAAAAGTAGCTCAGATCATTTACTGAAGACTTAAGTATAATTTACAATCTACAGTCTATGTTTGTGACCAATTACAAACTACCCGAGGCCCTTTGTCAATATCCTTTAAGTAGATTGGCCTTTTACTTGTAATGGATTTCTTTCATCCTCCTGTATTTGTTCTTTTACGAGCGTTTCTGCTCATTTATCGATGGGATCATTCATGGTCTCTTTTATTATTCTGTCTAATATTGTGAGTTTATTATTTAATCCGTTATTAGAAAGATTGAAACTACAATAAAAAAGGCAGCCGGAGGAAAAAGTGGGTCTCCATTACAATCAAGCTTCCCAGAGTAATGAAATAGTGAGTGTGTGTTTCTGAACCTTTGGGCGGAACAGTACGTCCAGACCAGCACAGAAGAGAGAAATGTGAAGGGAAAAAAATGGCAGGGTTTTAAATATATGACCAAGAGAAGGGCAGAACTTTCCCCTGATGGGTTCCACGTCCATTTACTTGTCAGAAGTGATTAAAGGGCTTCAGCCGATATCCCGCACAAGTGATGTGCTCGTTCCCTTCCCTCAGGAAACCAGAGTCTCATACATTAGCTAGATTGCAGAGTTTCTGGTCCCATGTGATCCGGGGAGCGGGCAGAGCTCCTCGGGCAGCTTCGTTTAACGGTTCCTCAGCCCCAGTTTGAGAGGAAAGGTGACCGGACTTTCTGCTTCCTGGGCATCCGACCTCTGAAGCACCCGGCCGGGGGGATTTTCTACAACTTCTCTTCTCACTTTTATTCATGAAAGGTCATTTGTTAGTGTCACGTTCTGCTTTAATGCTCCTGTTTTATCCATTTCAGTTTATTCAAATGCTGCACCAACGTAATTCAGTTTTCTGCAATATTTTACTGTATCTATAGATTTCACAGAGGAATATAGTACTTTTAAATCCATTACAGCTGGTTTTATGCGATCATTTTACTCTAACACTTACATAAAGTAATTGAAATTAGCATTTTATCATTCAGATGCCCCATTGAAACATTTCTTACACATTTATGAATCAAAATAATTCAAATAATAATGAGGATTCAGTGATAAAATAAACTGTGTGATAATATAAATATGACAGGGGTGAGTTTGATCCTTATAAACAACTTTTACTTATTATATTTCTGCGATTACCTTTCACAATATATCACATAAAAACATAGTAGTCCAAACTATAAATTATATCATTCAGATGCACTATTTAAATAATAATAAAACATAATTGTTAAATACCTAATGATAATGATAATAATAATGATCATCATCATCATCATCAACATCATCATCCAGTGATAGAGTACACAGTATGATAATGTAAATATTACAGAAGACATTCTGCTGTATATGACTATAATAGTAAAAAGTGTTCTAACCTTGGTCTCAGTAGTGAAACTTTTCACCTCTCAGTGGCGCAACAGCTCCATCTTCAAGAATCAGATGGCCTCACTTCTGTCATTAACCACACTGAGCCCGCTCTCGACTCTCTCTCTCTCTTCCTCCGCCTCCGTCTGTCTGTCTCTGTCCTTCCTCGATACTCTGTGATGATCCATAATCACCACTCCATGTGTCTCCATCAACATCCATCACTCTTTATGGAGTTTCACAGTCAGGGGCTCGGAGCAGAGAGATGGAGAGAGAGAGGAGGAGGAGACAGCCTTCCAGTCAGGGGCAGAGAGAAGGCTACTCAGCAGTCTATTTCCAAATGACCTCCCAGATACAGAGAACGTGTAACGCTGCGCAAACGTTTCCAGTCCTGGGATACACCACATACCTTCAGCTCTCCGGCTGGGGAAGCCCCGCGGATTTGCTCATTTCATTTGAATAAATTGCCTTTTTTCAGTTTTCACAGATCGTTCTGGAGATAAATCTCCTTTCTGGGTTTTTTTTGAGCCAAAGAAATAGAGACTAGTTATTTCATCCAGATGAAGAGACTTGGCAACGTCCTGAAACATGGGTCCTGAGACAAATGTCTGAGTCAGTTGCTCCAGACATTCCGGGTCCGGACTTTTTCCTGCCAGACCCCTATAAAAACTGTCCGAATACAGCAGGATTATGTCCGGAAAATTCACACCAGGCGAGTTGGCACGTTGATGATGTTTTTAACACACGACAGAGGGATAAAAACAAACCTGTGTCGATGTGCTAACGTGATTTTTGCAGCAGAATTTATATGTCATACAACTGTTTATGTCTGAAAACGGCTTTAGAATCAGAACTGCAATATGTAACATTTAAAATGAGAATTTTTTTAAATTTCTGTCTATGGAGAGAAGGAAACACCAAGAACTCAAATAACAGCAAAGTTCAAGCTGATACAGACACGTCATGAAACTCTGGTGCAGTTTTTAAGCTCATCCCAACACAATCTGCTGGTTCCTCACCTGTTGCTTCATTCAGTTATGTGTTGTATCGTATTCTTAATTTGTTGTAAAAGACGAAGCATTGAGGCAAAGAGGAAACCTGAGTTTATCGTAATATAAAGTGTCATATAAACAACCAGGCCTATAAATGAACACTATATTACTATACTCAAAATAATAACTAATCTAATGAGGTGTTAAGTGAACAAACAGACCTGACATGATGAGATATGAGGGAACATATAAACGGGTTTGGCCAAATTAAATAACACACAAGGGGAATCTCAAACCCCCCCTATGATATGGCAGCACATGGTTCAGCCCAATCAGCTGACCCCAGCCTTTAATGGTCCTCAGCCATGCTGCTTTTTACTGAACCAGGAAGTGACCTGCTCCATGATCACAGGTAAATCAAACACAAAGAAAGAAACCAAACCTAAACCAGAAGCTCTCGAATCTCGTTAACATCTTTGTCTGCGTCTCCTACGTGTATTTCTCCTCTTTTGTGTTTTGTTTCTTTTCAGTTTAGCAGAGCAGTCTGCTGGGAGTTGGACAGTAATGACATGAAGATGAGTGTGTCCTGGATACAGATTAGATACCTGACGGGTCGGCCAGTTTTGGATAAATTTGAGATGATATTCTAGTTCCGATCCATTGGGGGGGGGCTATTAACTTGACTTGTGTCTGTAATCAGGGAAAACATTGGGCTCGGGTTGGGTTCGGACATAAAGAAAAGCCTTTTGGGTTTGGATTAGTTTTCTCTCAGGCTTGGATGAGTTCAGCCAGAAAATTGTGGCCCAAGCAGATCTCTAGTTCTAAAGCTGCACTGCTGATCAATTAAAAAACTTATTTTGGCCTTCAAGCATTAAATAATCAATGCTTACCCACTCGAATCCCCTCGATTAAATCCCAGCCTCATTTGAAATGTCCTCAAATCTGGGCTGAATCTTTGATAACACTTTGCCTCTGAAGTGTCCAGATCATTAAACGTTAAACATGGAGTAAAACAATGCTTTCTCTCCACTTATGAGCCAATGACTGCATCATCCTGTGCAGGATTCAGGGGAAGTGAACAGAGCCTTCCGACAAGATACAGCATGTGCCGCCAGGTGCACAGGTGCGTTCAGGTACCTCTGTGTGACTCGCACTGTAGAGATAAGGTTGAAAATCACTGGAGTGTTCCTGTAGGCAGGACAGCTTGCATCAGTCAAGCTGCTTGGTGCCAAACATTGTTGTTTTGTGGTTGTAGACGACTGAGCCGCAGCTCTCAGCTCAACTTTGTGAGTTTGATGCAGGGGCGTTGCTGAAGAAAGAGCGAGCGTGTTCACTCAACCTTTTCCGGGTCAATAACACTAAAAAAAGCCGCCGGTCTCCCTCGTCTCATCTCAGTCAAAGCCACTGCGTTGGTAATTTAGAGCGGGCGTAAAAAGGAAAATAACTTGCCTCATTTAAATGCTAATTTGTCTTCAGCTGAAGATTCAGTGCTGTGGCAACAGGTTGGCAGAATATGGGATATTTTTGTGCGAGGGCTCATAGATCAGACACAAAGACAGTTTTCCAACCACGTTTCACCATAAAAATCGTTTTATTCCTTCATGCATCTTTTGTGGCGCGGCAGTGCTGCATAAATACACAGGACGCAGCGGTCTGCTCTGCTGCCGCCGCCGTGACTGAAAATCATTACTGATGCTGCTTTTATCAATCACCTCCTCCGTCAGCGCAGACAGTGTTCGTGTTAAGGTGAACTGCTGCTGCTGCTGCTGCTGTGGCTGTGAGTTCTGGCAAATCAAACTGGTTTGTTTAACTTGAAGCCATCATTCAGAAATTATATCTCTGGGAATGATATAAGGATTTACACTACATGCACATCACATGGAGACTTGATGATGAAGAGTAAAGTCTGCTCACTGACTCGAAACATCCATCACACACCGGACAGCTACTATAGCTATAAATATATTTAATTCATGTAGTTAATTAAGTAAAGTTTATAGTACAGTCGGATCATCATGTCACGGGTGTTTAAAAGTGGCCACTACACCCATTTATTATGTTGCCATTTGTTAACCATAGACTGTAAATTAAGATGGACGACATGGCAGGTTATAAACCCCACCTCCTCCATGTTAACTGATGGGATGTGGGCCAAATTACAGTTAAAGTACAAGTTATATAATTTTTTGTGTTCATGTTTCTGATAACTTTTGTTTGAATTAATTACGTGATTCTATGGAAATGTGGCAAAACGTCATGATTGACAGCTGAGACTGATTCACGATTGGTCAAGCATGTGTATGGGCGGAGACTCGCTACCTTGCTAAATGCCCAAGATACGTCAGCGTTCGTATCTGGTATATTTTGGCTTCATTTCTGGATAGTGTGAGGAAGAGGAGATGTGTCATCAATCTTTATATACGGCCTATGGGGTTAACAAAAAATGTTATGCTTAGTTGTGAATATTCTCTGACATGAGGCGTTACCTGGTTGACCCACTTATGAGGACAAGTAACTCAAAAGTCTCTGACAATAACTCAACTAATACAGGCGAAAGGGAAGCAAAAGTCCAAATCCAAAAACACAAGCAAAGGTCACAAGAGGAAAAAGTCTGTAATACATACTCAATGTGGCAGAAGGATGATGGGAAGGACAGTCTATATAAAAAAAGTTTCTAGGTACAATAATGCAGGGACAGAAGCGTACAAATTAATTGACCGGGAAACAGTAACTTCAAAGACAGGATGCAATGATATACAAACTATAACAGGAAGTGGATGTGGTGGTCTATTTCCTCTGTACCTCTCTGTACAGATGATGGATGTTTATCACACTGAGCTGACCTTGATTCCAATCATCATACCAGCACTCAGTGTAAATCCTTACTTACTTTGTTCTGTCCATCCATCATTCCTTTCTGCTTCTATTTTTCATTTTCATTATTCCTCACTTTTTTTCCTTCCCTCTTTCTGTCCTCTTATCCATTTGACTTCTTGATGTCATCATATGCTAATATTGTATATTCGTTGTCTTGTCCTTATACAAACCTTCCTTGTTCCTCACTTTTATGCTCCTTGCTTTCTCCCTCCTATCTCTTCTGTTCATTCTTTCTTTCCTGTATTGTTCTTTTTCTCCCTTCTTCTCTTCCGCCCTCCTTCCATCCTATCTACTTGCCTTGTTTCTGCATCATCCACCTCCACTAAACCCCCATTGATTTTTGCTTAAAATGCAGATAGATATTTTTTTAATCCTTCGCTCTTCAATCCACCCGACTGCTCTTCCATCCTTCTGTCCTTCCTTCCTGTATTCTTTCTGTCCTTTTTTCCTTTCCTCCATCCTTCACTACCCCCAGTGTGTTTTCTATGCTTCCTTATTTCTTTTCTTTCCTTTATCTCCTCAGTTCCACCCTCCTTCCTTTCTTCCCATCTGCTTGCCTGTCTGTCGGTTTTTCCGTTTATTTTTTAATGCGAACTCTTTCTCTCTTCGCCTCTTGTTTTTCTTCCTCCTCCTCGTCTCTCTTTCCTCCATGTATTATTTCCCAGTGATTAAGCAATGCCACGCTGAGGATTTCTTTCTCACTCTCCCACACTCTTCTTTCTTAATTTCTCCCCTCTCTCCCTCCTCGCCTCCTTTCTCACACTCTATCTGAATCTCTAACCTCGTTCAATCAGTCTCCGCGTGTCATCCTCTGTCTCTGTCACTCTCTCTCTCTGTCACTCTCCGTCTGTCTCGCTCCATCTTTCTCTTCCTCTCCGTTGGTCTGCAGCCACCCTCGCTCCTTCTCTTTGTGATGAAGTGAGTTGAAAAGTTAGTTGGATGCCCTTCTACGATCATCCAAGGTTAACCCCACACACACACACACACACACAAGCTGACCTCTCTGTGTACATCATTTCAATGGCTCTTATAGCCTTTCTGCTCTTGTTGCTATTTTACATGCTTGACTGAATGTATGGTGAACATCCAATTCAATTTGTGTGGTTGTGCAGGAGTGTGTTTGCATACACGTGCGCATATGTGTCTGTGCATGCTGCTTGCTAGTTTAGATTGTGGACCGTGTGAACTTCCATTACACAGGCTTGACAAGGAAATGGTCCAGTTTTTAATTGGTGGGGACTCACCTGAGACACAAGGTCATTGGCTGATAAAATGTCGTCTGTCACACGGCCCAGAGAGCGAACGGAGAGAGAGAGAGTGGACAGAAGAAAGGGAGAGGACAGCGGAGGATGGACCAAGCCTCATTTGACTTGTCAGTTATCCATCCCAGAAAGACCAGGACCGGCCACACACACACACACACACACACACACACACACACACACACACACACACACACACACACACACACACACACACACACAATCATGCAAGACAAAGTCACCTCCAGCCACAACACTGAACTCCAGTCAGCTCTTTCTTTCCCCCTCGATGTTGTTTATAATGTAAGAGATGCAGCATGATGTGGGATTTCATGGTTATGCAATCAAAATTATGTAATTGATTATTTCATCATAATACCCTCAAAACATTCAATTGCCAACATTTATGAATTTCATCTTTGGCCTTGGGAACTGGATCCTCAGCTGCACAAACTTACCAATTTGAAAAGTTTGTAACTGGTGAGCCTGTCACACGTGTCCCTGTCCCACTGTCAGTGCTGGTCACGTTTAGAGAGCTGTGACGCTCCAACGCATTTCTTACTTTGTATCATCAGTTGTGGTGTCGTAAATGTTCTTTAATTTCTCTCCTGTCTGTATCGCTCCTCTTCCTCCCCAGTAAACATATTGTCCAATGTCCAGTCGCCTCAGTGTGACAGAGAGGTAGTGCATCATCTGTCCACGAGCGATGGGGGACAGGAAATGGAGAAACCTGACGACGGTTACATCCAGGTCACCATCGCTGCATCGTCCGTCACTCGATCTCTCGTCCTCATTAGAAAACATTGACATGTCAAGCAGATGTAGGTCAGAAGTCTAATAGAATGTCTCGCCTTACTTTTGGAGCTTTTCGAGTGACACGGCGTGTGACAGTAGGTGGCAGCAAAACGTCAAAGCTACACCTGTCAGGAGCGAAAGGAAAATAAATTGAAGTCCACTTTCCATCAAACTTTTGCACGACCCTAAACTTAAAGCTGTTCTATCTGAGATGTATGTGCAAATTAAAAACAAAGTTGCAAGTTCTCTATCTTTAGCCCTTTTTCTTTCTTTCTTCCTTTTCGTTCTTTTGCTCTGCTGACTAACATTTTATTCATAATGTTTTCCCATGCTTTTGTAAAGCACTTTGAATTGACTTGTGTCTGAACGGCACTTTGCGAATAAATTTACCTTCAGCACTTTCACAGACCGCTGGCCTCCACAGAGCTTCGATTGTTTCTCGACTCTTTTCTCCTCCTATTCTCCACTTCTCCTCTTTCACCTTCAACCTGTCCTCTCTTTTATTCCTCACCTTATTCGTCTCCATCTCACCCCAGCTTTACCATTCCCTTTTCCTCCCTCCCCTCCTCCCGCTCCCTCCTATTCCCCCAAATCTGTTCATCTCAACGTGTGTCAATTTGGATGGAGGGCCTCTCGTCGCCGTGGTGACGCAGAGAGGGGTGGATCATGGAGGGAAGGTGCAACGGAAGGCTGAGGGGACAGATGCACCGAGCGAGAGATGGCGGTGGAGAGATGGAGAGACATCTGATGTTCTCTCGCTGGGGCAGCCATGAGTGTAGTTGCAATCTGTAAACACACACTTGCACACACACTTGCACAGTTGGGAAAAGAACACAGGGGAAATCAGTACCCTCTCAAACAGAGAAAATTAACACAACAGGAAATTGGTTTCAGCTTTCTGTGCAAATGTGGCAGCGTCTCCCTCGATGAATGATATATAAATGATAAGTGTAATTTATTTAGCTACAAAGGAAGATGGAGGGATGATGGCAAGGATGGAGAATGAGCAAGAGAGGGGAAAAAGTAAACATTTACATTTTGGAACATATGTTTGTTTGCTTTTTTTGCCAAAAGTTAAATGAGAAGATTGATACCACTCTCGTGTCTGTACATCAAATATGAAGCTGCAGTCAGCAGCTGTTGGCTTCCACAAAGACCGGGACTAGGAAAACATAACTCAGCTCTGTCTGAAGGTACTCCGCTTACTGGGGGCGGCTGTGGCTGATGGGGTAAAGCGGTCGTCCTCTAACCAGAAGGTCAGTTTGATGCCAGTCTTCCCATCTGCATTCAGAAATGTCCTTGGGCAAGATACTGAACCCCAAAATGACCCTCAGGAAAAAAAAGTGCTGCCTGTAGATATACTGTATGAATGTGTGTAAATGGGTGAATAGCAAAATAAAAGCTGTACTTTAAAGTGGAAAAACCACGACCTCCAAGGTTATAACTTTCATACTGAAAATGGGAACTTTTGATACAAATTAATATAGAAGATGCACTTGTATTGATTTATTTTTGTACATCATTTAACTATTTCTTTTGGCCGATTCTCATATTTTTCTATTTTTAAACATACGAAAATGATAGTTGTGTTTTAAGCGACACAGTACGACACACGTGCGGAGTCCGGCTGCTGTGTGGAAAAGACGACAAAAAGATAAGGCCACAGATGAGGTTTTTGGATGTGAACTCTGGGCTCTAGTGTGACAGTTGTACCCAAACCCAGCCACCCAATCACTGCCTGGTGACGCCTTTGCTGTTCTTAAACATAGCGTTTCATTCCTTAAAGGAACCGTAGCCCAGCCAGAGATTATATTTTCAACAAACCATGTTTGCTGCATGTAACTCACATTTCTTACAAGATATAGGATGAGGCTAGCACATGTAACCTCCTGAAGAGAGACTACAGCTGTTTGCCTGACAACTTTAAACAAGTGAAATATTGAGCTATAGCCGTGGATAGTTTTGGTCACCTTTGCTCAGAGCCGGGCTAGCTGTTTACCCCCGTTTCCAGTGCTTGTGCTAAGCTAAGCTAACCAGCCTTTCATTCAGCACGGTTAATATTGATCCTCTCATCTTCGTCTCCAGCAGAGAACAAATTAACATTTTCCCCGAAAATGTCAAACTGTTCCTTAAAACTCTAACAAACGAACAAGCCGACTCACAACACTACACAATGTTCTGTTGTGTTTTTGCTTTTTTTTCCTCCCCCAGATCTTGTGGGCTGCGTCTCTCACAGACCGTTTGGGCAACCTTGCCAACCGGGAGATCAAACGCCACGGCGATGAGTGGTTCCTGTGATCACCGCGGATACGGTGAGACAACAAACCACTTTGTAGTGCCTGGTTTCATGTAGTAAACGTGTGTGTGAGTGATGTGTGTGTGAGAGCTTAATTAGTCGTACAGGGTTCTTTTTAAGTGTGTGTGAGGGATTGTGTTACTCTCTCTCTCTCTCTGTGTGTGTGTGTGTGTGTGTGTGTTGTGTGTGTGTGTGTGTGGAGAGAGAGAGAGAGAAAAAGGATTGACGCATGTGTCTTTATCGATTGTCTATTAGTGTTTGTGTTTTCCGTGTGTCCACATGTGCGACTGTCTGCCGCTGAGTGTCTCCCGAGGCTCTTTTCTGATAGACCACCACTGGGCGTTGTGGAGATGAAAGGAATGCTGGGAACTCATCTCACGCTATGAATCCTGGGTAAGTAGCGTGTGATGTGAGTACATCCTCATCACTCAGTGAAAGAAGGCTTTCATCTCTTATCCGTTCCCTCTATCAATATCCTCTCGTTCTGTCCCCTCTCCTCGTCCTCGCCCCCGTTTTCTTTCTTCTCTCCCCTGTCTTCACTTTCTTCTGTTTTTCTTTTGTTGTATTTCATTTCCCTGTCTTTTCTTTTCGCGGCTCATTTCTTCTCCTCCTCATTTTCATACCTCTTTCCCTCTCTCCGTTTCATTCAGCTCTCCCCCTTCACTTTACTCTCAGCTGTTTTATTCCGTTTTTGTCGTCTCTCCTTCTTCCTATTTCCATTTCTCATCTTTTCCTTTCCTTTCTGCTTCCTCACACTTGTCTTCGTTTTTCTCCCATTTAACTCAATACTTCCCCTTTTCTCTTTTCTTTCCTTTTCTTTCCTTTTCTCTTCTTTACATTTTTCTAATGCCTTGTCCCTCTCCCCTTCTTTTCATAGTTTCCCTTTCTTTCCTTTCCTTTTCTTTTTTCCTTTCCTCTCCTTGCCTTCCCACCCCTTTCTTTTCCTCTTTCCTGCGACCCCCTGTTCCTTTTGCTCTTCTCTCCTGTCTTTCCTCTTTCCTTTCTTCCTTGCTTTGGCTTCTTCTCCTCTCCTTTCCGTTTACTTCCGCTCAACTCGTCTACATTCTTGTCTCCTGTGAACATAAAATGATCAAAGTGCCCATTCTGGCCATGACAGTTCAATTTTACCAGTGTGCTCTCAAACACGAATGCACACACACACACACACACACACTTCTTCTGCGTGCACTTTTCAAAGGATGTACGAGCGGTCAGCGAGCATGTACGTATCTAAAGTTCCCATTTTCAGCTTGAGAAACTTGTCAAACACGTCAAGTTTCGAATCTTCCTCTGATGATCATTCTCATGGAGGCGGACTTGATTTCGATCTTTTCTAAACTCAAACATCAAAATCTTATGGACAAAACCCGAAGGAAATCTTGAAGTGATTTATGGCACCAGAAGTTTACCCATGGCAACGTGAAGAGGGCAAAATCAAACTTACGGACACTGGACAGTTAAAAGTGGTGTGTGTGTGTGTGTGTGTGTGTGTGTGTGTGTGTGTGTGTGTGTGTGTGTGTGTGTGTGTGTGTGTGTGTGTGTGTGTGTGTGTGTGTGTGTGTGTGTGTGTGTGTGTGTGTGTGTGATAATAAATTAGACTCTACTTTTATGTCTAGTTAAAAACTAGTTTCCCCTTAAACCTACAGAGCGAAACCAGCAGGGATACTTGATGTGACACCTGAGTACCAGTGAGTCGAGATGTGGACATCGTGTTCTTTTTGTATTTTTTTTTTTTTTAAAAGTTTATGTCTCTCTTGGCTTCCTCACCTTTAATAATTTATGATTCCACTCGACAGCATCTTTATCCTCCAGGTCGTTTTCCTTTGTTTACATTGTGTGCTCATTAGTACCTGAACGGATCGTGTGCCACTTATTTGGATCTGAAGTAGTTGTTGCACTTCTTTTGGATGATTGAACGTCATTAACTCACTTTACTCCACCGTGTGTTATAGTCGGTCTTACATGTATATCTTGGGAATTGTTACTATTCTCCAAGGGACAAGGACGTATTTGTGGGCCAGTTGTGTTTGTGTGTCAAACTCCAGGTGCTTTTTTGTCCCTGTAAGTTACACGGTTTGCACGGAGCTTTCTTCTGTCTTTCATTTTCCAATGTTGTATTTTTGTGCCCGCTCGGGATCCCCTGATCCTCGAAATGCAAAACACTGGCTCACAGGTTGTTACACCTCGTGCCGACTCTCAGGCTTTGTACCCGTATTCATCTAAAATGCTCTGTTTAGAATCTGCACGGCCACACACACACACACACACACACACACACACACACACACACACACACACACACACACACACTTCCTTTCCTGTGGCTTCTCCATGTTGCTTTTTCTTTCTGTCTCACACAGTTTGCTCCAGGTGGGAATGTGGCACCTCTTATTCTGCCTTGCTGTTCTGTATTAAAGCTACAAACACGGAATTGCAAGGTGTTTCGGCTTTTAGCACAGTGGACTGACGCAGATGCAGTATTGACGTCTATGTAAAAGAGGAACCCAGCACGCCAAGCGAGTTGTGTTACACGCCTTTGCCTCTGATTTCGTAATGGTGGTCTGCTATGGAGAAATCACACACTAGATGTACGTTATGCAAAGACACCATAAATAGGGGTCTCCATCTTTCTCTCCTGCTTCTCTACATCGTGCTCTCGTCACTGATATATGATGCAATGAAACAAACCGTGACAGTCGACTCTCTTACCCCGACTCGATTCTTCTCTTCATCCTTAGTTTCTCCTCCTTTCTTCACATTCTTTCATTCTCCTCTTTCCTCTGTTTCCCCCCCTCTCCCCTCTTCACCTCCTCTGTGCTCTCTCCCCTCCTTCCCCTCCTCCCCTCTCTCTCCAGAGTCCTCTTCTTTCCGTCTGTTTCATTTACAAGATTTATCTTCTCTAGTAATTACAGTACACACACACACTTCCTCATGCCCCCGTCCTTGTGAGGACACTCATTGAACTAGTGCAGTGCCCGTTCAAAATGTGCCTGTCGGTAGGGGCTGATTGCTTGGCCTGCGTTAATCTATCTTGCAGCTTCCTGTGTAGAGCGTCGTCCAAACAGCTTCACAGTCGATGCTGCTCCCCGCTCTGGTCCTGAGAAACGCACCTGCCATGATGCAGTCGGGTCCCCTCCCCGCTACGATAGTGTGTGTTGACGTATTTAATGAAAGCTATTAAGGAAAATATTCATTGACAACTGGGTAAAAAGTAACAATTCAAAATGAGAACTGTGGTGAAATGTATGAAATTTCCCGTCAACGAATAAAAACGAATCGATAATGATACAGACCAATGAATGTGCGTCTTATTCAACAACCTGCATCTGTGGAGTCTCTCACTGTAGCTCCTGATTTGTAAAACTGTTTCCTCTGCTCCTCAAAATCTGGAAAAAGAAATGCGTTGCACAGTTGTCGTTTAGTCCTCTACTCTGATGTTGTTCTTTGAATAAGCAGATTGTGCTCTAAATTCATTCACCACCCACAGAGACGAGAGGCAGCATCAAAACGTTTAAGACCGACTACGAAAAACATGCAAGTGAGTATAGAGCTTATGTGACTATCAAGGTGCTTCTACTTGGCTTTAATGTTGCTATAAGAAGGAGTGAGTTGCAGGAATAACGTGGGTGATTCATATAAATAATCCTTTAGATGTTCGTTAAATCACAAACATTTCAAACTAAACCCAGCTCTGCAGTGAACAGGGAAGGAAGCAGGAACGAAATTAGATTAGGGAGAAAGTTTTACTCCTGCAGAACAGAGGGACATAGACACATTACAAGAGACAAGAGAAACACCCGGAACCAGCCTCAAAATGCATAGAAGTGATACAAATTGCGTACGAGACTAACAAGTGACTGACGACTGAAAATGTCTAAAACGAGCCAAACTTACCTTTTGAGTGTGTGAGCTGCACATTGTCCAGGTGCTGTCTGCTCTGTGTAGCTCATACTTTTTCTTCACATCAAGAAAATCAATGAAGTTTTCTCGAGAACTGCTCATCCCGAAAAACTTCAGTCAACACTTTAGGATTTAGCAGTTTTCAGAAAATTGAAAATCGAAAGACAGACCGAGATTCCCCCATTTATTGTGAGATGCATTTCCAAGCCTTAACCTCAACCTAATTCTCAAGATGACCTCACTTCTTCTTCTTCTTCTTCACACACACACACACACACACACACACACACACACACACACACACACACACACACACACGTGTCTCCATCGTGTCTTCAGAGGACATCCCATTGACTTAGATTGATTTCCTGAAGACAGAAAAAAGATTTAGGTCCTCATAACATGAGATATACCTGGACCACACACACACACACCTTCTGGCGCTGCAGTACAGCTTTGTTACCAGTCAGGGTCACTGTGGTACTGTGATGAACACATTGAGTAATAGAGGATAGGAAGGTGTGTGTGTGTGTTCACATGCATGAACATGCGTATGTATGACTGGAAACTTGCATCAGAAATGCTCCTTGACGCGCTCACAGAATTAGAAATAAACACCATCCATACTGAATAATGACATTCTGCCGCAAACCTCCTTCCTTTATTTTCCAATTCATTCATGTTCGAATCCATAATGCACTCGCTCTGCCCCAATCCCTTCCTGAAGGCCACAACACTGCTTGTGTTTGCATGTGTGGAGATAAAACCCATCAAGGTCCTTGATATTCTCTTTGCGTGCAAGTGCTCCAGATTCAGAAACAACAGGCTTTACAGCAGCAAATATTTGCACAGTTAGATGAGCTGGATGAGATGTTAATGGAGACACTTTTTAAAAATCCCAACATTTACCCGTCTCTCGCTCTGTTGGCCCACAGGCCCGACGAGCTCCGATATCATAATCCCTCTGAAATAATGGGCCCCTCGCTGGCGCAGCCTGATTGATGCAGGTCTTTCCTCTCGCTGCTTGACATTGACAGAGTGACGGACAGAGAGGTTGACAGAGGGACAAAAGCAGAGTGGCTGGCGTTCGTCATCGTAATGTTTCTGACCGATACAGAGTCAGGTGGTGATGTTGTAAATATATAAGCTCCCCATTAAAATTGTGAAAAATATGTATTTTTTTATTTTGTAAAGTTTGTGCTCTATAAAAGCTTGATAATGTTGAAATCATGGACAGAAAAGCTCTGTACAGCAACATCAGAAAACAAAGCCTCATCTTGTCTCCACGTAGTCTTCTCTCTGACCATAGATTGACACATTTAAACATTCGAAAACTTAAATGTACGCCTCTTAATAGTTTAGAATTTTATTTTTGAAGTATTAAATTATGTAAAGACCCTCTTAACGATGAGCATAACCTCAGTGTCCAGTGTTTTAGGCATAAAGTAGATGTGTAGCTAATGTGTTCAAAACTGCAGGGAGACATGTTCAACTGCATCAGATGTCTAAACAATTGTAGGCATTTTAATATGTTGAAACACACACTTTCACTATCTCCCGTCTACTGGGATACACACAGAATACTATACCTTATGCCTCAATTGAAAATATATATTTTATTTCCTTTTCTTAAAATCAAACTTGGGGCTATTTCCAAACCAGCGTGAGCACACGTCCTCCTGCTTGCATCAGCAGCAGTGGATTGACAGATGGGTCGTCCACAGTCTGACGGCACAGTTGGTCACCTTCTGGGTCACGGAGACACACGGACAGCATGTGACGTGAATAACATGTCGCCTCTCAGTGGCTTTACAGTGTCAGTCAGACTCTGACAGTGCTGGACTCCACTGCAAGCTTCCTTCGTGTTTAGAAAGTGGCCAGTTTCCACTTCTCCTGGAGATTCAGTTGGTTTTGTCATGTCTGTATTTTACATTTTATATGATCTTATCACTGAGCGGATTTCATTTTAACATTGACCCTGTGTTAATCTACATCTGACTAATAATATACAACCTAACATTGGAAACTTACCCTAACCTTAACTTAAAGTCCACTAACATGGAGGAGGTGGGGTTTATGACCTATACTGCAGCATACAATGACAATGACGAGCTCTAAAGAGGTGTGTAAATGTTGTTCTCTCCATGTCTGTTATTATTTTAGTGTGTGTTTGAGAGTGTGCAGTGAAGTGTGCCATGTACACAAACCAGGAGTGTTGTTCAGATCTCCAAACAACATTTATACAGTTTCCACACTAATGCATGCACACATAATGGTAGCAGGTGTCTGCCTTGACAGTCAAGCAAGAAGTGTGTGTGGTAGTGCACAAACACAGGTGTGTGTCAGTTGATAAAGTTTATCAGCTGTGTGTGTGTGTGTGTGTGTGTGTGTGTGTGTGTGATTGCAAAAATAAGTACTGCTGATTACCCTCATCTCAGGAGCACACACACAGAAGAAGATTTGAATCCATTTTGAAGAGGAAATACCATCTGCATATTTATAGGTTGATATTTCAAAAACACCAATGTCTCCGGTGCCTGAAAACATTACTCTCTTTGTAAGTGGAGGCATTGAAACAGATCTCCATGAAGTGGCTGAGCCGAGAAACAGCAGCACTCTGTTCCTCGATTCCTGTCGCAGCCACATTTACAAAATGTTGGCAGACCAAAACTCAGGCATCTTGTTTTGTAAGTCTGGTATTTGATGGCGTGCCCTGAAGTGACACCACTGTCACGTTTTACTCAGTCCGCTGTTGAATGTAGATCTAAAAAAACAAAACTCTGCCCCAAGATTCACGTCAGACACTCATAACATACAGACTTCTTTTCAATGCACTAAATATAATTATGGCTAATATCAAACTAGATGATCCAGATAATGAGACCCCACTGTTTGACTGGTCAGTAGCCCGATGGAAATCCAATGACTTAATACAATCCAGTGGCTGAAACCTTCCAGACCTGCTTGTAAAAACTCGTGCAGGAAATGAGGAACACCCTTTGCCCTCCCAGCTGCTACTGAAGTGCCTCTGGGCCAAACCTGCAAGTGCAACAGCAGCTAAAAGAGAACGACTAGACTGGGCAGCTCCCAACTGAGGGTCACAAAAAACTTTTGACAAACTACCTGTGATAAAGATGTTGTAGGATGCAGCGAAGGTGCCTCCGCAAAACAGTGTTGGGGAACATGTTTTAGTGGAACATTTGAACATCAAGGTTGCTGGTTTGTGTTGTTTCCCTAAGTGAAGGTGATTTTTTTTTAACAACGGTATCAGGTCAGAGGCGGAGGGAGAGAAGAGGAGAATCCTGCGAGAAACAAACATGTCGGTGGGAGAGAAAAAGTTGGAGCGGTGCATCCTTGAGAGTAAACTGAATATCTATGGATATCAGACAGTTCTTCAGATAAGTCAAGTTTAATGTGAATACATAGAAGATTAAAGATTTAGTTGATTTTCATTCAGACCAGACACAAGACGAGTGCACAGTCGAATGAAATGACGTCGCAACCAGCTCGTGAATGTAATTTAGATTTATTGTAAGTTTCTTAACTAATCATATATTATAGAGCAAACTTTCAGTCAATTAATCAGAAAAATAGTCAGAAAATTAATTGATATTGAAATTTGCAGCCCTTCGTTCATTAGTCATCCTTTTATATATTTAATTCTTCCTGTCTTTCATTCTGCTCTGTGCATCTGCGTCTCCCATCTCATGTCCCTGTATGTAACGTATGGGGCACCAGTGCCTGACAGTCGGATCCCCTGAGTCACAGCGAGAACAAATACATGAAAGTGTGTCGGCGTAATGTTTATATGAAGCTATATGAACCCTTAGGTATTGTGAAGTTTGAACATCTAGTAGAGAATAGATATTTAAATATGGTGTGTTCAGGATCCACGTAGGATAATCTCAGTTACGTTTCTGAGCATCCGTGAATGCACCATGAAAGAAAGCTGATGAACAGTATCCGCTCACAGCTGCAGCACAATGCAACAATAATTTTAAATATTGTGATGGATTTCCCATTTTATTTCTGCAAGATTCAAGTATCTGCAGAAAGACACTAAATCAGTCTAATGACACTTTCCTCAGGAAGTTGAGGGTTTGAATGAAGCTCACAGTGTTTATCTCTTATGATCCAGTCTGTGTGTTTCCTCTAACACAGTTTAAAATGATCCCCCAGAATGAGAACGTGCAGTAGATGGCACTGTTGCCATATCTCACTTCAGACACACACACAGACACACAGACACACACACGAAGAAGCAGAGATTGGCAAACACAACGCCACCTCAGGCTCGAGAGATGGAGAGGAGCATTCTGTCTGTCTCTCGCTCTTCCTCCCTCTCCGTCCCCCTCTCTTTGACACACATACATACGCTGTCTTTTTCTCCGTCGGGTCGTTTTTCTCCCTCTCCCTCCTTTACTCACACTCGCATTACCTCTGTCTTGTCGTTCTGGGTAATGTATCGTTTATTACTAAAGCAGACACCCCATAATACTAAAAACGCACTGTCACAGCAACCAAGCATTGGAAAATCCAAAAGATTTACAGCGGGCTTTACAGAGTATTGTGAAATTACAAAACTGTACAGCATGTAATCGTAAGCTGCTGCTGCTGCAGTGGAGACGAGCTGCACAACCCTGCCTCACAATCACACACTTGCATCAGTTGCATTCGCGTACAACTACAAGCTGCACGAAACTGCAGTCGTCCAGTGTCGGCGTCACTGGATTCTTATTTATTTTTTTATTTCTGAAGTGTTTTGCTGAAGAGCACTTCAGGAGAGGGGATTACCTCTCAGTCACTAACCTCCCACGGTTTATTATTCCTGAGGGGATTTAAAGTGTCATTTGCCCGGTCACAAAAAATCACTTCTGTTCTTTCAGAGGAGGCCGCTGTCACGTAGAGAACACAATCAAATATGAGCGGTTTGTGTGAATTTGTCGTCATCTTCACTGTGTCGTACAGAGCACTTCATCCGGTCTCAGTGAAGTGTGTGTGTGTGTGTGTGTGTGTGAGTGTGTGTGAGGGCGGGATTTTGAATGACAACCCACATTCAGTTAACGGCAAGAAAATCCAATCATCCCTCCATTTTAAAATGTGCAGCATAAGAGGGAACTACGGAGGCTGAGAGGGCTCAACCGCACTGTGCAAATAGAAAAAACATGCAAATTAAGAAAACGCATGCAAAAAGTCACAACACATGCAAATACAGCAAACTACAGCTTCCAGAAATCCCATAGAGTTGATTTAAAGCATCTAAAATAGAAAGTGAACCCATAATCATAGGATTTGTGCGACTGATAAACTGGCAGATGAGCGTATACAACCCGAGAGGACACAACAATGACGGCCAGCTTTAAGTTAATAAAACATTTAATCAAGATGTGCGGAGAGGCCGCGATTTATCATCACAATTTGAAGATTGACCTCTGTCGATGATCAGTGAGCCCGCAAGCAGTGCCAGACGCACACACCTCCGAAACACAACGGCAAAACAAATTTGCTCCTTTGTGGAGCTGACAGTTAAAACACCAACACGCTTGCCAAGAGACTTAATATTGCAGCGGGTCAATAACAGCAAACGAGTAAATCACAGAACCCATGATCGCGCTCGGGCCAAACTTTCCAAACCGACCAGAAAACAGTTTGCACGGGGAGGGAGGGGGGGGGCGGCGTTGAAGTGAAGTAGGAAGCGAGGACAAGTCTGACTGACTGCTCGCTTACAGCCGGACACAAAATGGCTGCGAAGTTTGGCCGCGGACAGCGAACTGTGACAGCTCAGCCATCACATCTGATTTAACAAAGGTTGCAGCTTGACTCCTCACGCCGACAGTAGCCAATACTGCAGCTCCCCCACAAAGTGGATCTAACTGCTGCATTGCACTTTCACAATGTTGCCTAAAGGATGGATATTAAAGCAGCTGGATGTGAATGAAATGTTTTGACAGCTATGACTGGTCCCAAGTTGTATCTGTTCAACACTGTGTTCCTTGTGGTAGAAGTACATTTAGTACTGAGTTTAGTTTTATGCTACTCTACCACTTATTATTTATTTACTCACAGGTTTTTGCAAACCTGCCACATCGTAACCCACCAAACTCAATACAGCTTAAATTAACCCCTTTGGGCTCGGTTGGGTTCAGACGGACCCTTCAGTCTAACCCTAATAATCCAATAATTATATAAAAATAACACAGTAAGAACATCACACTGGCGTCTTAAGGTTGTTGTTTCATTCTTTACATATATATTCTGGTAATTAATAAATGATATTCTATACCAAAACAAGTAAACACATAGTTCTGTCAAACCCCCCCCAAAAAATCTTTTTTCTCCTTTCCCCCAGTTTTCAACACGTCAACAGAACCTGCTGTTTGACCATCTGCAATCCTGCAAGTCAGGGATTCTTCAGCTTTTCAAGCTGAGATCCAAATCAGTATTTTCTTTTCTCCTCTACAAGAGCCAGCCATCTTTCTTCCCAACACCTTGTACTGAAGCCCAGTACAAAACCTTACTGACCGCACGGCCAAGGCCTAAAAACAGAACATTTGTCATGCTCTCGGTGCCAAGTGTTCCAATGTTACCTCCTGCACAAAGATCAGTTAACCTGGAGATTAAATGACCCTGAATTACATGAGAAAAATATGAAATAAAAGCAGTGTCGGTGCCCATAGAGTCTTCTAGTGGAGTCGAACGAGGCTGGTGGCCAGTATTTATCAGTTCATTGCACTGAAAAACCCTGTGTAAGAAGAGTACATCCTAATTTTCTGAATCAAACATTCAAATTTGAAGGCAGAAAACCCCCAACAATCTGTGTTTGCTAATACCGCTGAAGTACTGCTGAGAAAACTCCCCTAATGTGCACTAATCTGCTGCGGAGATGGAGGATCCTCCTCTCACACTCTTAGATAAAGATGAAATACTTTCTATTTTCATGTGGTCGGAGGTCTGCTCCTCGGAGAGATGCAGAACAGAAAGGTGGGGAGCAGATGGTACTGGAGAGAGGCCGAGCGGAGGAAAGGGAAGAGAAAAGGGAGGAAAGCAGTGTGTGTTTCAGCTTGTCAACACTTGGATATTTCCTCCGCAGCACTCTGTCTCTCTTCATATCTCACCCAAGTGTCAGGGGAGTGGGCGGCGGGCCCTGTCTGGAGAGACCACACACACATTTAGCCTTCAGAAAACTAGCCTTGGCAGTGCTGGTTGTTATCATGAACAGTAACTCACACTGCAGTTGTGCACAATGTGCGCCGTGTGAAGTCATTTAAATTCATATTTGTGTGCAACAGAGATTCCATACTTTCTCGTTGAGTAAGGCAGCGATGTGTAGTTTCATAGGTCCAGTTCAGACCTGACATCAACATTCATAGTGGATCATTTTAGATTCAAGTACAAATGTGGACGCACCCAAATGCAGAAGGTGCTAGAGAAGTTTACCATAAGAATAACTGGCTTGAAGCGACGTCGCTTTTTGATCCTTCCATGTCGTCTTTCCCGATCATTGTGAAGCAGAAATCACAGAGTGTTGAATTATTCACCGACTGAAAGGGAGCTGGGGTTTGACTGTTGTGAGACAGGTTCGTTTTTTGGACGTCCACCGATTGAAGGACTGTCGACTCAGCGAGACAAAGTATTACTACCTGTGTTTGTTTTCGTTTGTTTCTTTGTTAATTAGCAGAATTACACAACAGCTATTATATGGATTACCATGAAATTTGTTGAAAGGATGTTTAACGGGTTTAAAATAATAATTTACATAATTTATGGATGATTATGGTTCTTTGAGTGCCCATCTAGTTCAATATGTGTGGCCACAATATCAACATCAACCCCCCCACATAGTCTGATCTGAGCAATTTTGACAGAGGCCAAATTGCGATGACCAAACAACTTGGTCAGAGCATCTCCGAAACAGCAGGTCCCTTGGGTTGTGTTCCTCGTGTGCAGTGGCAAGTTCCTGCCAAAAGTGATCCGAGGACAGGTAACTGGACAACTGGCAACGAGGTCATGGCTGCCCAAGGCCCCTTAATACACATGGGAAGCAAAGATTCACCCAATCCAATGAAAGAGCTACTGTAGGATAAATGCTGGGTATGATAGAAAGCTGTGAGAACATACAGGGGATTGAGTTCCTGTGATGACCCGTGTCCATTGGCGAATGTGCATGAGAGAATCAGAACTGGAGCATGGAGCGTGACGTCCGATGAATCACATTGTCTCTTTCTTTTTGTATGTATCAGAAAAACACTGGGAAACAACAGCCAGTGTGATAATTTAGCGTCATGAAAGTTTATTGAAAAATAATTTTGTGACAAACGGCTTTATTAAATGTATTTTGAATGCCCTCATAATGTGACACTGCCTCAGTAGGTTTGTAGAAACACAGATGCAGGTGATTCCTCTGTTTTCATGACACTTGATTATTGGTGTTAATTGCGACAATGGATTCAGATGACATGCATCATTCTTGGCAATCTGTTAGGATGTAATAAGCAGGAAAAACAAACCAGGGCAGACCTGAGAGCAATAATGAATACAGAAATGTTTGCATGAGCCATAATCGAGTATTTTATGATACAAAACTCAGAAATATCGCTTACAGCAGAACTTTCTGGCTCAATGCACTTTTTATGACTTTTTCTCCAACTCCGAAATTTACCCAATACATTCTTTGACTCTGCTGCCACAAAGGCGGTTGGAAGATCAGATTCATCCTGGGTCCTTTTCCGCGTGTCATCCCCTGCATTTAGTATTCAACCACCAAATGTTTTTCACAGGCTAGAAGCTAAGTCGTAGTTCTTTTAAAATAAGGAAATTTCAAATAAGCACCATTTGCTGTATGGAAGAAGAGCTAAGAGGTTAGCACTCGTGAGAAAAAGACACAAAACAGCTTTATTTGGCTAAAAGAAATCACCGAGGGCTGAGTGCATTAGCTAAAAGACTCTGTGCTCTGATAAATCCAAACCTGAACCCGCACTGTCCTGAAAAGGGTTATATCTGGCAGGTACCAGACGCAGGTTATCACCCGCGTAACGACAGCTCTAGCTAGAAGCACGCTCGTGGTAGTATCGTGCTCACGGGAGGTTTTCAGAGGCAATAAATGGAAGATTTGTATGACAGATGAAAAAAAAATTAATGGAGACAAGATCTTTCAGCAGAACCTGTCGAAGATTGACAAACATCTTGGGATTAAGATGAGGAAGCAAAACCAACGTGTCAGTTCATAAAAACAAAGTGGAAGAGCCAAGTATCGAGTTGAAAAAGATGTCAATGTGTTTTGGCAGATCTTTTTATAGTAAAATGGGATAATACCCCAGATCCAGATGTTCCAAACTGATAAAAAAATAACACCCACATTTTTTATTCCTACTACTCATGGCACAGACAGCTGTGCCATGACCTTAAAAAACATTACCTTGTTTAATTTTATTGATTTTGAAATTATTTCTTGTGTGTTTATTTTATTATTTTATTTTATTTTTTCTGGAGGTTATTTTGTTACTCCACATTAAATACAGCCTTTAAAAATGTATATTTGTGTCTCCATTTACCTATTTGTTCACCAAGGAGCTGACATGCAGTGTTAGTGGTTCTTTGTGAATCTATCTGTAGTTATACTGTAGTAAAACTAGGCTCAGGAGAAAAACTGTAAAGAAAACAACTTTAATATATGGAGGCATGTGATATAGTAAAGTTCAGAAACAACCATATAGACAGGAAAGAGAGAGAGAGAGAGCGTGTGCTCAGCATCAGCCTCCCTCGTGTTGGGGGGGCTCCTCAGCCGTGTCTTAATAGATTGTCTGGTGTCCTGTAGTGACATTTGAATAGATTTCCATAAACCCAACAGATCAAAATAGGAGAGAGGCTACATTTATCAATGAGCTATCCATCTGCAGCAGCTTGTCCCTGGAAACACGGTCTCACTGAGCTGCTGTGAATAAGCAATGAGTAAGGTGTGTGTGTGTGTGTGTGTGTGTGTGTGTGTGTGTGTGTGTGTGTGTGTGTGTGCGCGTGTGTGTGTCACTCCCTCATTCAGCAACACTAAGCAAATGGCGGTGAGCTTCGCAGGTGACCTACACGTTCAGTCTGTTGTCTTCTCTGATGTGTTTTCTGGATCATATCTCAACCAGTCAATCAGTTGAGTAATTGTAAATTGATCAAATCATCAAACTGGGAGGTTTATTCTCTGGTTCGTTCAATAAATCAACGGTCTGACGACAATGGTCTAATCCATCTGCAGTTTTTCCAAAGAGATAGTGACCAGAGTATAAATGGTATGAACCTGTGACACTAACAGATTTATACTATATAACCCTGCTGTATATAATATGTATGTTGGGGCAATAGAATGAAATTAGATTTGTTGTGCACAAGAGGAATAGACTTTCCTGCTTGGACCCCGGCAGGAAGTGGAACACCATGGAAGCAGATGACTGCTGAGGAGCGAGAGGGAACTTAAGAGGCCTGTGTCCTGACTGAACTTTCTCCAAGCTTCTTTTTTTTTTTTCCATATTTGCGCAATGCGGGTTCTAAACCTGCCTGTATTGAATGGGCTGTTTGCTCGGCCTGTGGTGTTGCCGGTTGCAGCTTTCTGTCTGATTGAGCTGGGGCTGTTTATTAAAAGTTTCTTTATATTATATCGCGTGGCCTGAGAGTGGCTACATGCTGCCTCACACGCTGCTGTGGCAAACACTGAACACTAGCATGAAGGAGAAGGGGGTAGAAAGTGCAGAAGGTCAGCTCCAAGGACACTGCTGGGGGAAACTTGTTGGAGTGTCACAGGAAGTCTATTTTCCACTTCAGGAACTAGAGCTGATTGGCCTTTGGAGTCGGACTTACCTGTGACCAAGGAACAATCAGGGCACGGCCTGTTTGACCTGTCACTCACCTGGAGACCCGGACTGCTCTGAGAAACATGGACTGACCACCGAACACACATGTCTGTCCAACACTGTTAGCTCATGGGTCAGGGACAAGTGCTTTTAATGAGCTGAAAATCAGCCAGTGCTTAAATAATCTATTTCTTTTATAATAATCTGAAATCTGATTTAGTGTTGTAGTGTAGAGGTTGGTCGGGGCTTTTTACTCTACTCAACACTGAGGGTTTTACAAATGTCTTCAAATAATCACTTGCCTCAGTTAAAAGGTGACATGTTGCGAAAACAAGGATGTGCTTGAATGTGCATCTCACTGAATCAGGACTTGGAGGTTTGGATAATTGGCTCTTCTGTGTACGTTTTGGCACCTTTATGGCCCCTGATTTCGAAAAGAAATCCTAGATCCACCACTGCAGAGAAAAACTATTTTCACGGAACTGCTGCCACAGACATTACACTGCAGGCGAGTATTATTCAAAGTGGTGGTTGTTATATCTTGGCATCCTGAAGTTACCAAATAGCCCTGATTTCAAGAGTCAGAACAGTTTTCAGCTTCCTCCTTTCGTTGTTTATCTGCTGCTTTTCCATATTATCGTTGCAGAAACTTTATAGAAAGTCAAATTTAGGTGAAACCTTCTGCCTACGTCTCCCTGTGTCTCTTCCTGGCCCCCTCTTTTCCTCCTATCTCTGTTCCACCCTCTTTTTCCATCCCCTCCTCCCTTCTTTCTTCCCAGGTTCTTGGCAGTGCTTGGCAGTCGCCCACCTTGTCTAACTAGCAGGTTGATGTGCGTCTGTAAATGTGTGTGTTTTCTGTGCCTCTGCTCAGTGTGTGTGTGTGTGTGTGTGTGTGTGTGTGTGTGAGACTAGCAGTAGTCTAGACGTGGTTTCCTCTCCTGTGTTTGTCTTTCTCCTCGGGCCAGCTGATCTGTTCAGCCAGGAATGTTACTGCTACTGCTGCCACACTGTTCAGACACACACACACACACACACACACACACACACACACACACACACACACACACACACACACACTCTCTGTTTCTCCGCAGCTCCCCCCTTCCCTGCACCCCTTTATCTCCCCACACAATTTATTTTTCTCTCCTCCTTTATCTGCACATATCTTCCATTTATCCATCTGTCTGACTCTTTCCCTGCAGTTTTAGTCTGCATCTTCCTCCCTCACTCCTTCCTCTTCCCCTCTTGCATTAGCAGAGATTCACTTATCTTTCCTCTAAAATGTCTTCAATGCCCGTCTTCCCCCCCCCTTTTTAGTCTTTGTCTAGCCCCTCTCTCTTTTTCCCCTTCTCCCGCTCTCCTCCCTCATTCCCTTCCTTCACCCTTACTTCTCCTCCTGCAGACAAAGTTGTCTTTCACTGGACGTCCGCTGGCCTAAGACCAGCACACCTCAGCGTGGATGTGTACGTAGTTTTATGTGTTTGTGCATTTTCACAAATACTAATATTTTCTAACATCTGTTAATTTGTGTGTGTGTGTGTGTGTGTGTGTGCGTGTGCGCGTGCGCGCGCGCGTACCAGCCAGACTGGCATCAGGGTGGCACACCTCAAACAGAGGAGACAGGCAGAATTAGAAACACACACACACCCCGGATAAATTGTAGAGCCCTGTTTTTTTTTCCTCTATTTTTTCTATTTATTTATTTCCTGCTGCTCCACCACCTTTGAGGAAACTATGACCATGTTTCTGTTTCCGTGTGCGTCACATGTACGTATGAAGTATGATGCATGTACACAAGGTACAAACTACTTTGAAAAATATTCAGAATAATAATATTTGTTTGTATTTGCACTGTTTAATAACATGAATGAATCCCAAAAGGACCAATTCATGCATCTGCATCTTTATACAAAATCACACTGTTAAAAATGTACTTTTAATTACATAACAACATAAAGCTGAAGCTATTTGAAATATTTATGAATATTTAATATTACTGCTAAATATTTACATCCAGCAGATGTTTTATTGATGCAGTGTTTTTTTTAAATAAATAATAATAAGTATTGTTTTCTTTGCATATCTAACAATCTCATTATCATGTTTTCATTATTGTAAATAATCACCTGAAACCATGACTCTGTAGTTCCAGTTCTCTTAGGAAGGTAATGGCAATCTGTAACCTCACCACTAGAGGCCACTAAATCCTACACACAAGCCTCTTTTTAAGATGCATTAGAACAGATGTGCACCAGAAAGAATAATCCTTAAAAAGTCTTAGTACAAAAACAACTGTTACAGTGAAATTAATCCGACTCTCAGAATATGCCCATTTTCCAAAATGTCCAACTATTCTTTTAACTAAAGGTTTCAATTACTTATAAATGGTTTGTATTGTGTTCCAGGCTTTTTTGTGATTTTTGGACCATCCTCTCTAACTTTCTCATTCCTCCAAAGTTTGTTTTCTCACTTGCCAACGAGGGGAAAATATTTGGGAGCTTCACACTATGTTCCCACCACATTTAGTACAGGTGCCTCGAAAACCACTGCAGACATGATTGTAACGATTGTTTTTGCGATTATAGTCCTGATCTGTTCTAAGACCTGTCTCTGCAGCAACTTTTCCTTTGTCCCACCTGTTCAACCGTCAAAAGCAGATTTTCGATGTTTTATTTCCTTTTAGCTTACTTCTATCCTTTATTCCTTCCCTTTGCTCTTTTGTGTGCCCTTCCCTTCCTTTCTCTCGTATGTTTCTTATTTCCTACTTCCCTCCCCTTCACCCTGAGAGTCTCTGTTCTCCCCTCGTCCTCATGCTTGAGGCCTTTGGGTTGTAAAAATTAATCTTCATAAAAGGATGAAAAAAAGTTTCTTCTTTCATCTCCCCTGGTCTTTCTTCACGCACGCGCGCACACACACACACACACACACACACACACACACACACACACACACACACACACACACACACACACACACACACACACACACACACACCCTCTCACTTTTAAATTAAACTGATAAAATTCTCTTTCTAGTTGGCCTTGACAACGACCTGCGCTCTCTGAAACACACACACACACACACACCTTGGCTCCGGCCGCACACCTCGAATAAATAAGCAGCAGGGGAATAAAAGAAAAAGATGCAAAAAAGATGGGGGAGAAAGGAAAAAAAAAGTGATGAGGAGGAAGATAAACGGGAACGAGGGTAAAAATGCAAAGATTGGAAGGCTTTGTTTTCCCAGAGTTCCTCACCTGTTCCCCAGTGTCAGTCTTCCTCGAAGAAATTAAAAGTCTAATACGAAGTGGAACAGCCGTCTCACACACACACACACACACACACACACACACACACACACACACACACACACACACACACAGCTTCTCCTCTCAGTCGAACCATCTGGTTAACTTATCAGTCCTCTCTCTTGCTGTTGCCGTAGCAACCAAAGCAACAAGCGACCGGGGGCTGCCGCACAGCACAATGCCTCCCTGTCTTTCTCTCCTTCTTCCTTCTCTCAGTCCCTTAATCCCTCCATCCCTCATTCCCTCGTCCCGTCACTCCTTCGCTGCATCATTTCTTCTCTCTCTCCCTTGCTCCTCTTCCTCATCCCTTCATCCCTTTCCCTGCTTCCCCCTCTCTCGTCTTTTCCTCCCCTCTATCTTCCCAGTCTGGATCCCTTCCTCCTCTTTCTCTGCTTTGCAAAACTTTATCCTGCTGTCAACATGACACAGAAAAAGCTTTATGTTTTTCACAAAGAGAGAGAAACAGGGAATGTGCAGCATGAGTGTGTCTACATCAGTCTTTTGGGGAAAGAGAGCTCGACACAAGAGGAGAGAAAGTGTTTGTGTGGATGTGGACATAATTAGCATTGATCTCTACTGTACTTCTCCACTTTGTCACTGCTCCTGTAAATACACTTGAAGTCCAAAAGCTTGTTCCCTTTGTGAGCTGGTTCAGGTTGAGCGAGACGTGTTAGTTTGGTTTAGTGGACGTCTCATGGACTGTCGCAGTTGCCCCATTAGCTTAGATTGTAGCCTCTGCTGCCAGTGAAGATCTACTGGACTGAAAAGATTTGTATGTCTCATTCATTTACACACCCACATCTAAAAACTTAACTTGAAAAATACCAAAATTCCCCTTTAATATTAGGTCTGAACAGGGCTCGAAGACAGACATGTGGAGAGAGTGAGTGAGTTTCAGTTTAAATTGCTTCTAGTCCCTATTGGACCATGTACAGTGAACCCAATATATGGTGACTATATGTTAAAGTGACCCGGGTGATCAGATTTACTGTCTTCCCTTTCTTCTCTGATTGTCGTATATCATACACGGACTGCTTCACTGTTCGGATGCAGACGTTTTTTTGAGGCTTAGCATCACACAGGATTATGATCCAATTTTATAGAAAGACCTCCTGGTAGTTTTACACGGCTCGTTTAAGTTTCTGAGAGAAAAATATGGGAAAAAGTTGCTCTGACACCACATATAAGAAAGTTTGCAGAGGAGAAGGCTTATGGGATGAATGTCTCTGTGAATCGGAGTGTGTCACATTTGTACTAATGTGTGTGCTTGGTGGAAGGTGTTATGGTCTTTAAACGCGGTGCCCACGGTCGTGGCAGCCCTGCACCACTGTGTTTTGCTTATTTGCATGTACACGTTGGTGTGTTTCTCCGCTGCCCTTCCCTAAGGCGGTGTATGTGCATGCGTGCATGTGTGTGTGTGTGTGCTGAGTGATGGATGTGTAAGGTGAGCAGGTTAATCTCTTGCTAATGTAGATGAATTGTACACACAGCCTATGTTACACTAAAACACAAAGCCCCCACCACACACACAGATGAATTATTCCTGTGGGGGAAAAAGAAAGAAAAAACATTAGACGGACACTCACGTAGTGTTCACTTACTGTGGAGAAATTGTCACTGCACCACGCAGAGAGCAACACAGGGTGAAGGGTACTGAACACACAGCAAAAGGATGCGTGTGTGTGGGTGTGTGTGTGTCTTTGTAAAGAGAAAAAGAATGTGAAGCTCACTTTCTCTGTTAAACTCTCTTTCTCTTTGTTTCCTTCTGTGTATCTAGCTTTCATTCGTTCTTTCTTTTTATCAGTCCTTGATATGAAAATAACACACACGCGCGTTCGTGCGGCTATGTCCGTTAGCGTAGCCCCTTCTGTTGGACTATTAGGCTTCAAACTTGTGTAAATGACCTCGTTTGGAGTCAAATATGAATGTCGGGGCTTGTTCTTGTTGTTTAATTACGTCTGAAGAAGAGGTTGGCTGAAACACTGTTTACCCCTGAGACTCCTTAAGTGTTCTGTGGACTCAACCACTTCACCCACCCCTCCATCGGCACAGTGGTGAGTAGATAATGAGTGAATTTTCCTTCTTTTTTGGTGAACTATCCCTTTTACCATCCAAACTAAATGCCTAACCTCAAACAGCCCTTTGAATTTGTGAGGACCAACCAAAATGTCCTCACAATGATTGTACACGCACACACGCGGTGACTCATTGCCACTAGTTTTCCTCTGTCAAAGTGCACCCACTCTGGGCTCTGGACACCGTCAGTGGTCAGCTGTGTGTGTGTGTGAGTGTGTGCCAGCGTGTCATCGGCCACAGAAGTAAGTCCTAATTTAGACGCTGACTCGAGAACCTCCAGCTCCTCTGGGTCTGACAGACCGGCGAGCTCCGGTCTTTGAAGTCGTTCTGCTCGGCTGCACGGAGCTGCAATGCGAGCGTTCGCCCCGCCACCTGTTGATGGCTCCCACTGAAAACCTCATCAGCACCGCCGCAGACTGCGTGACTGATGCCAGGAGCTGCCGGCCCTCAGCCAATCACTGCAGGCAAACCCACGGCCCTCGCGTTACTCGGTCTGTGTGTTTGTTGAACAACACTCTGTCGTCTTTACAGGATGATTGTGTCAGAGTGAATAGTGTTAAACTGCTAGAAATAAGATGGATAAAGGGTATTTTTATGGAACAAAGGCAGAATTTGTGCTGCTTTTATTATAATTGTTTTGAGACTTTACACTGGTGACAGACTGAAGCATATTCAATTAGATTTTACTTTAGTTTCCTGAAATATTTCACCTTAAAATAACCATTTTAATCCTTGAATTTGACACTGTATACTAATATATTAAGTTTGCTTCATGTAGGTTTATGAACAGAGATCTGCACGTTCCTGCGATGGAAAGTGTGGATTCATGTTTCAACTGATGTGTGCAATCTTTGCTACGATGGCTCACATGTTTTTACTTTAGCACAGAGAGGCAGAAAGAATCAGCTCCTCATCTCCTCACTCCTGTCTCTCCTCTGTCGGGAGTCTGTAGAAAGCTCCTGTATATTCAGAGCAGTGGTCGGCTCCTACGAGAGCAGCAACACCATCATTTTGGAGCCATCCTGCCTCGTTTCCTTCGGGACAGAGTTAAAAATTCTTCTTACTGTATCAGAGATCCTATAGCAGAGCTCGGCTGCCTGAAAGAGCTGCTCAGCCCCAAACTCCCGAAATCCACCGCCTCACTTCTGACGACTTTTTGACCCTTTGCTCCTCCAGCACAGAAGCTGCCCCCCAGCTCTGAAACGCAGCTGCACCAAACTTTGGATAGAACAGGCCTCAACACTTTTTTTAAAACTTTAACTATTCTCTGTTCCCAGGCACTTTATTTTAATCCCATTACTTTTGTATTTGAATGTATAATTTGACCCTTGCCTCCCATGTTGTTCGGCTGTGCAGATGATAATGCATATGAATCGCAGCACTTTGAGATTTTATTTTAATGAAAAGTGCACTTTAATTATGTAAAATTATGTGACTTCCAAGACTTGGGGGTAAGAGCAATTTTGCTGCAAATTTAAAAGATGGGTTTCTAAAACTTTATTTAGAAGCTTGAAAAAAATGAATTATATGTATATGATTTATATTTTTATAAAAATAGTCAATAGTTAATTTTCTGTCTAAATATAGAATAATATATATAATTTGACCAAAAAATGTGTAGGCTAAAATTTATAATGCCTACTCTCAAACACAAGCGCATAAGGCAAAACCCAATATCACAAGAATTAAGTGTCTTACATTATCTATAACTCTAATTTGAAACTGTAAATTGTATTACATGCTTTCAATTCATCCTCAAGATAGTTCTATAGATTCACCCCTTTTATTGAAAAACTTTATTTTTCATATTTGTCCAGGCCCTATTTTTTTTAAACGAGGCACAAAGTGGTAAAGCCGTCCAATGTAATGTCAGAAAAAAGCATAATAGTTGATAATAACTCAGTTCCTGGTCAGAGAGGCTGGGTCGCTTCACCTCCTGCTGGTTCACACATGTACTTCAGGCTCACAGGCAGCATGGGCATCCTTCACTGTCGAATGTTGCACCATAACCACGCAGGCATGTATCCTTCCCTTCTTCTCTCCTGCCTCTCGTTTTGTTTTTCTCTCTAACCCTCCCTCGCTCCCTCCCCGTGGCTCTCCTTCTGTGAATAATTTATATATATATATATATATATAAAAAGAAAAGCTATAGAGCTGAATTTTATTATCTGATTCAAAGTTTTCAACAACTTTCCCCGGCTCCCTCTTCCTCCATCTGTCTTCTCATTTAATTTCCATTT